>NW_005054322.1:5547494-5583872 GCF_000277835.1 Geospiza fortis
TGCTGGACTCTTTTTGGTACAGCCATGGACAGAACCATGCTTCCTTGTGACACAGAGGCTGCATCCAGGGGGGAGGCGATGGCTCAGAACAGAGAGGGTTCAGTTTTGGAGACCCCCCGGCCCCAGGGGGTAGACAAGTATGGGGGGGACAAGAGGTCCCGAGAGCGAGAGAAAACTGTGCTTTTTTTGGAACTGGTCAAAGCACCCTTAAAAGGACAACCCTCGAAGCAGCTCTGATCCATGCACGGTGGTGAGAGCACTGGGCATGCAAGGAAGAGGTCACCATGGCCCCAAGAAGGACTCCTCTCCTCTTGATGGACTGAAATTGAGTATTTACAGGGTGATGGATGGAGAGTTGAAATTTGGAAGATGTATTGGAAATGTGGTGGGGGGAGGAGGAAATGCTTTTTGTGGAGTTTTCATTTTCGAGGTGTGTGTGTGCGTGTGTGTGTGTGTGTGGTTTTTTTTCTTTTGTAGTTTAGTTAATAAACTTTTTTCTAAGGTAGAGGCCTGCTTTGCTTATTTCCTGGTCACATCTCACAGCAAACACCAGGGAAGTATATTTTCATGGGGCACTGGCATTGTGCCAGTGTCAAACCATGACAGAATCTGAAGATGTTATGCTTTGTATTAGCTTGTAATAAGATTTAAAAGTGAGAGGCTGCCAAGCAGTGAAGCATGTCTTTAGAGATGACTTTGTCTCACAACCTCAAATCTATTTCTTCCAAGATAATACTGATATTTTCCCTATGATTGGCAGCAGTAAAAATCTGGAGGATGCAAGCTGAGACAGCATCTGGACAGGAATTGCAACCCTCTAAAAATGCCAGTAAAGTAAGGTAGAATAAGGTGCTAGCAAAGAGATTGTTATAATATTTGATGCTTTTGCCATGAACCAGAATCTGTCGCTTATAGCAAAGAGGAAGTTACCCTTGAGACAGTGACCGGGTAATTGAACTGAGGTTGCTACAGGCTTTGTTGGTTTGGTTAGTCACCTGAGCGGTGGTGTCCTATCAGGACACAGTTCCACCAGGCATCTTTACAAGACTGCACTGCAATATGTTGCACCATTTCACATATTTGAAGAATGTATTTTTTGTACCTGAGAAGCTCCTGTGTCAAGGCTTTCCAGTTCTGTTTTCACAAGGGGAAAGTTTGATGCAAAGGGTCAAGATTTTTCTTGGTATTTGATAGTGTCTGCCTATTGCTCTCCTTTATAATTTTCTTTTCACCTCTCTTGCCAGAAACTTGTGGTTCTGGGATTGCCCTTGAGAGCTGTGGCTGACAAATCCTCTGTTCCCTTCCCTAACAGTCTGGACTAGTTGTCTAACCCAAATTAGCAGATAAGCTGATTGGGTCTGGTGAGATGTCGTGTGCAGAAGAAATTACTAAGTGGATAGCGGTGTATTGCAGAGAGAATCTAATAGTGACAAATGTATTTTTTCCTCTTTCATCCATAGTTTGTAAGTTTTTAAATCCTGCCAGCATGAAGAAAAAACCATGTACAACTGCTGCAAATAAACACTGCTAGGGTACATACAGGAAGAAGATGCATAAAGAAAAGAATGATAATGCTCTTATAATTTAGCAGGTTGTTTGTGTCTGGATTGCTGCATTTAGTACAAAGATGACAGTTCAGACAGGATATTGTCTCATTAGTGGGATTGGAAAGCAGGTAAGGGGAACAGAACACAAGAACAGCTTTTCCAAGAGACTGGAAAGATTGATTACCTTAAAGAGGCAGCATGTAAGAAATTATGAGTATACATAGCAATTAACCAGTGGAGAAGGTAGAGACAACAGAACTTCTAGTCTCGTAGGAGGAGAGCAAGAAGATGTTTATTGAAATTTGCTGTTTCAAGATTGAAATTTACTGCTTTAAACATGATAGAATAAAATTAATACAGTATGGACTACAATGCTGAAGAATAGAAAAACTGCAACTAGGCCATATGAAAGAAGTAGCTGAATATAAAGAGGCCCTGCATGTTTGAGAGATATTTTTTAAAATAATAAAACCTAAAGTTTAGGATGGAATATTCAGTCTCACAATACAGGTTTGAAGATGGTTTCCATTCAACTCTGTTGATTTCCATCTCCCCATGCAACCCCCACGAGAATGCAGAGATGACAAGCTGACTGGCTTTTAAGCCCTTGAACTGCCAGATCACCTTTAAATTACAGAGTCAGAAGTTGGGTTTTGCTGGGCTTTGCTGGCACCTCACAACACACTGCAGTATGCATGGTAAGAAGAAATATGAGAGCCTTTGGTAAAGCATTTCAGGGCTACAGTTCCTTTGCAGCTATTGTACAAACCTTTCAGGACAGGGTTTGGTTTGCATAGCTTTGCCCTGCTTTTTTGATCCCTTTTTGCTGGTGCTAATTCTGTTGACCTTGCTGGTTTCCTTCCCAGACTACTGAGACTCCCCAGCCAAAGTTGTCCAGCTGGGCCAGAGCAGCAGAGTGGCTTCTTATCTCCTCTAGAAGAGTAAAGCCTGTAGGAGCTGAGGACAATGAAAACATCTCTGAGTCAGGCTGCCCGGAGGGGAAAATGGCAATGAGCAGAAAAGCTGAGGGAACATTTTATCACCCATGAATCATTGTTCAAGTTCAGCTGGAGGAACTGGAAATGTGATTTCTCTGCAGAAAGTCCTTGATGCCTCAAGAAGAGCATTAGCAGAGGCACCTTGGTGTGGCACAGAGCACACAAATACATTTCTAGTAGACATGTTTGTTGTATCTGAAAAAACAGTACTGTAATTGTTCAGCAGTATTTAAAAATCAAAAGCCTGTCTCTTCTTATAGAAAGTGTTTCAATGAATGATGCAGATGACTTAGGTCCAGAAATTAAAATGCTGAGAGAGGGCACCACCCTAAATATGTGGAAATGTGGCTTCCTTCCTCTGCAGTAAAGGCATAATTTATTAGATGTTACACTGGATTGTTAACCAAACGTTTATATGAAAAATAAGTTGAGGCCTAAGGGTATGACTTAATTTAGAGCTTGGGATCAAATATCCATCTTCTCCTGTAAATTAACCTTTATGTGACTGTGATTTATTACAAAGCACCATACTGGTGGTATGTATTTTGAAAATTAGTATGTTCAGCTTTCACTTCACAGATCCACTTTTTTATCAGTTGAATAATGCATTCATTTTTGAGCAGAGTGAAGCATGCAAGACTTAAAAATTATCAATAAGTTGATAGCCAGTAGGATTTTTGGAGAAAAAGTGTTTTGCTGGACAGGTGTTCCAACCAGGCAGCTGGAAGGAGGACAGTGACCTGGTGGGTTCTAGTTCTTCACCTTTGCTACATGGGCAATTTAGAGGGGTGTAGCAGAGTTTGTTTCTTGCAAATTCTGGATCCACTGGGTATTTTTAGCATGGTTCCACTGAGTCACTTACTGCATAGCAGGCCTGTATTTTAATCTAATGAGGATCTTTCTAATAACTTCCATTACTGAAACATTTGAATGTGGGAAGGAGGTGAAAGTAATTGGATTGCAATAATTAAATCATCCAATGCAATTACCTTCAAAAGGTTGTGTGTTTATGCTTCCTGAATGCAAACAGGAATTGATCAGTACGGGCAGCTCCAAAGCTGCATCTGTTCTGGAAGGGAAATCATTTGGTGGGGTATGGGTGAAGGAGGTCTGTGGATAAGAGAGAGATGAAGATCATTTTGTTACCCCAAAGATCTGTAAGGAAGACTGGTCCATAATTTTTAATGTAGAGGTAATTTTGAAACTTTGCTTGGAAGAAGTCCCAATGTGATGTTACACTTGTTTAATTCTTTCCAAAGCTGTAGGTTCATGCTCACTGGGAACTCCAGCCCTGCATTTACAGAAAAATTTAGCTTCCCTACAGCTGGGATGTGGTGTAGTCACTACACTGCTTCTTATGACACATGATGAGAACTGATTTTGTGGAGCTGCTGAAGACCTGAGGCAGCTTGGCTCTCTGAACCTTGTTCTAGTAACCTCAACGTAATGGAGCATTTTTCTGTGGTTGTGACTTATGGTTCAGTTTTTGGGTCTCTACTTAACCAAAGTTTCCGAAGTGGAAACTGGTCAGAATGTGGTTTTTGTCCCATGCCTGAAGAGCAGAGCTTGCACTGCTCCCAGGCATGTGTACTCAGCTAGATGGAAAAATCACTGAACTGCATTGTTTATTGTCCAGAAAACTGAAAAATGGGTAGAAACTGTTTCACAGCTGAGTAGTAAAGCTGTCATGTCACTATCTGATTTTTTTTTTTTAGGTCATAAAAATTAATTTCTCCTGATATTGTCTCCTATAAATCTTTGGTTTTTAGTCACTTCCCACAAAATACCCAAACAAGCCTTCTATGTAAACCAAAACTGTGTTAAATAAAATGGTGTCAATTTCTCTGAGGTGTAAGTACAACTGATGGGTATAACACCCTGAGAAACCCATGCAATCCTCTTGCTGCATATAACCTACCTAAACTTTGACATTTTCCCTGTTATGCAATGTGCATCTGCATTTAGTTACAGCAGCATGAATTAAATAGGGAAACATCTTATTAAGCATGGTTTGACTGCTTAGTATGCTTTGTGTGACAAAAATCCTGCCTTTCAGTCCATCTGCCTGCTTGCTGGGCACTCTGTTTTGTGCAATGGTTTTTTTATATCACTGGGTGGGATTGACAGCACACTTGAATGTTCAAGTGCTCATGAGACTCCTTCCTTCCTCACAGCTGGTGGCTGAGCTACTGCTCAGAGATCCAGCTGCCTCCAGCACACGGGTTTTGGTGTGCTCCTGCGCTGTTCACATCCAGGGCTGTGTGAAGTCCTTGCTTGGTTCACCCCCCTTCCTGTTTCTCTGGTGCTTCTGAGCTTTGTGTATGAGGATTTCTGGATTGGTGACAATGGCAGCAGTGTTTTGGATACAACAGCAGGATGTCAAAGGTGCTGGTTGTTGGGAGCTGGCCCAGGTTCCTCTTGAAGTCAGATCTTACTGCTTCTGTGGCTTTGCAGGGCTTGAAAGATACAGAGCATCTCTCATTATTCAAAATTATTCTCAGTTATTCAAAATACAGATACAGGGTATCTTATCATTATTCAAAATACTTCCATTTTATGGGAAGCCCAATGATGAGTTACAGACCAAGGTTACCATGAGGATATTTTATCTTCTAGAAATGCCTTTATGTAATCAGTGCTAAGAGAGAACCTCTGTAAAACAGTCTGTCCTTCAGAACTCTTTAATCTTTTCCCCATACATTTTCCCCCTTTCCTGAACTTGTAGCTTTTGCAGTTTAATTTCAGAAACTGAACCTGCCCTTTTGTAATATGAAAGACCCTAGACCAGATCTACAGTGATCATAGAATCATAGGGTATCCTGGCTTGGAAGGGACCCACAAGGATCACCAAGTCCAACTCCTGGACCTGCACAGGACTCTCCAAGAATTCCACAGCATGCCCGAGAGCTTTGTCCAAATGCTTTTTGAACTTCAGCAGGCTTGGTGCTGTTACCAATTCCCTGGGGAGCCTGTTACAGTGAAGAACTTTTTCCTAATATCCAACCTAAACTTCCCCTCACTCAGCTTCATGTCGTTCCATCAGGTTCTATTGCTGGCCTCCTGAGAGAAGAGATCAGTACCTGCCCTTCCACTTTGCCCAGGCAGGAAGCTGTAGACTGCTACGAGGTCCCCTCTCAGTCTCCTCCAGGCTGAACAGGCCAAGTGAGCTCAGCCACTCCTCATGTGGCTTCCCCTCCAGGACCCTTCACCATCCCTATAGCCTCTATCGCATGCTCTCTAAATAGCTTTATATCCTTCTTATACTGTGGCTGCATAGCTGTACATGGTCTCAGTCTCAGAAAAAGTCCAGTCAGTTAATCTTTGACTGGTTCAGCTGAAATCACACATTTGTTCATCAAAACCAGGGAAAACAAGGTGGCACCTGGAATGTGCCCTAACATTTCAGGGTACGTGCAGAACCCTCCATCCCAGTTGTGTGATAGGCTTTGTGAGAATTAGTATGGGTGAGTCTGAGTGGGAGACAGTCATGCACTTCCCTGGGCCTTTGGTGTTGGGTTTGGTGGGGGTGATGTGGGAGTACTAGGGTTTTGTCTTGATTTTTTTTTTTTTTGTTTTGCTTTTCATTTAGGAGGACATAGGATAAGGACTGTTAGAAAAAGTCTTCTTGTTGCCTGAGGCTTTGGCACTCTGCTATTACATTTCTATTTGTTTTCCCTGACATGCAAGCTGGCCCATAAACTAGTTCTGGTTTTGATTTTTGCTTGTATATGCTTTCTTTCAAATTTTATTGGAGAGATGGAACTCCTCATCACTGGTTCCAGTACACTGGCAGTGATTCATGAGCTGCCACTAAGCATGAAAGATCCTTTATTCACAGTAGGGTTCCATATCACTGAGCAGGGGAAGTCAGAATCTCTTCACATCTCTGCAAAAAGTCTCTGGACACATTGGGAAATTTATAGTACTGTATAATTCAGCTTATGCAGTTGTTAAACAATTTTTCTTATCCTACTTCTATTGGCAGTGTGTCCCTGCTAAAGGTGATAAAGCCATCAGTGGTGTACTTGGACTTCAAAGGCTACTATTGTCATGTTTGTTTAGTGACACCAGGTAGAGCTTTTGCTGTCACAAATGCAGATACTTAGTTTCTACAGAAACATGTCTTTTGAACACTTCTGAATTGTCTGTTATTGGATATTTAGGAATAGGTGGAGTTTCTTTTCAACACTGAAGAAGTCTTCAGTGTATTGATGGTAAGAACATGTGCTAGTACTCCATTAGATATGCCTGAAACCTCACAGATTGGACTAATGCTTATATAACATCATAATATCTTTTTGTTTCTTCTGTCAGTGAATAGCTGGAGGAGTGTTTTAAAGGACTTTTCACAATAGTTTAGTGTATTCCTTTTCCTTTTTCAAAACTGTTCTGAAACTGTGTTAAATCAGTTCTGTAATTAGAACAGTGGACAGTAGGAAATGTTTCTTTTTAACCATGTCATTTGCACTGTTCACATATCCCCCTTTCCCAAGGAGCTATTATGTGGGGTCTCTGAATAAGCCTGATGACTTTAGAAAGTGACAGATTAAAGTTTCTGCACCTCTGTAATTTGTGTCCTCACTACAAATAAGAATAAAACTATTAAATAATAAAATAAAAACTTTAAAATAATTTCACATTTCATTTGCTGCTTAGCGGTTTTGGTCACTCAGCAAAACAAGAGATAAAATAATCCTGCAGTATATGGTCCAAGGTACAAACAATAAGGGCTACATTAAAATGCCATTTAAAACAATTTCCCAAGAATACCTATGAAATAATGTGGTAAATTATTTGTATTGAGGGTTACCTCTGTTCTGTTAGACTCTGGTGTATGTCTGGGGCAGGAAGGTGATAACATTACAGAAGTGCATCTTCAGCAAAGAGAAACTTTTTAAAAGACAGAAGTAAGAAAGGAAAAAAAATGAACAGGAGAGGAAGGGTCTGTTATGGGAAACAGATATATTAGGTTTCCTCACTCAAACTGTGGAAGTAGAACTGGTGGGTTTATGGATATTCTGGAGAAGTGGAATGTTATCAGGATCTTGTTTCTTGAGGTAATGGATCTCCCTACCACAGACTTCCCTGTATTGCAACATGCAAACATCTTGGGCCAGTGCTTTGACACATCAGCATGTCTGTACTGTGTGCAGTACCAGTGCTTGTCTTTTGCCTTAATTTCGTGCAAGGCATAAAGGAGAAAAGACAGGAGCCCTGCTATGAGTCACTCACAGAAACTCAACTCCAGCATTCCAAGCAACACTGACTTTTCCAGCAGTGAGGTGATTGCTCAGGCCAGAGTAGGGATAGAGCATCCAACCTTGCGACATTGTGCATATTTTCATGAGGCACACTGCAGCCTAAGATACACAAAGTTTGGTTTGTATGAACAGATTGTTTTTATCAGAAATGAGATACCAGTGACTGAGTAAGTTTCTGTAGATGGTGATGCACAGAGCTGCCACACTAAGGTGGATGTGCTGCTCTTGACATGGGCACCTCCATGAGTAGTAGGTGCCCAAGTGAGCTCACCTCCTGCACAGCCTGGCAGTGTGCTTGAGACCTGCTGGTACATCCACAGCCACCTGGACCTTAGCACATTCTTTTCATCATAACAGAGAGAAGCAATTTTTCTTTTAAAATCGGCAATTTTCACATCCCCTTAATATATGAAGACATAGCCTGTCTTTTGTATGGCAGAATTATTTCTATACAGCCTGTCTCATTTAAAAATAAATCATCTCTGTTATGAAAAGACTAGAAGAATATCCATCGATTTGACAGCTTCTAAAAATCTTTCCAAGTCAATTCACTGGCAACAAAATGAAGGGACAACTCATTTCCATGGTGATGCTGACTGAATCACTCTAGAGCAGCTGAAGAATGAATCCTGGCCCAGGTGGGTGCTGTTTAAGTCCAGTAACCATGCAAGCAGCAAGTACTCCACACGCTGGATATCCATTAAAAAAGCTTATTTTCATTCATGCTTGGGTTTTTTTCTTTGCATTCTTTAGAAGCTCCAAAAGCTCTGGGTTTCACATCTAGTAGGTAGTATTCTGTAAAAAAGTAAATGGAAATGGAACTTCAGCTGAAAAAGGATGTGCTCTTCCAAGAACATTTGGGTTCTCCCAAACTGAGTAGTTGGTATGGTTTATTCTTTAGCCCAAATCTACTTTGAGAAAAACTTACCTAGAAAAGTTTGCTGAACTGAGGGTGGTTTTCCTTCTTTCAATAAAATGCTTTTTCTGTTTCAGTGATCTTTAAGAGAAGAAAATTCTGAGTCATCATATCCTGACATAAGGAATAATTTTCATGCTTTTACATAAACTTATAGATGGATATTGGAAATCCATTATAATGCTTAATATAAATTTTAAATGTTTGCTTTAAAGACATGCATAGTAATTAAATTAATTAATTGTAAAGTAATTAATTTTAAAATTAATTGTTTACAAGATCTTTTATTTCAGATTATTTACTGGTGAGATACTTATTTCTCTAAAGAATTGCATGAACTGGCTTGCTGGTTATGTCTCTTTTCACACACCTTACAGTTAGATGACATCTTTTCATAGTATTTTTATTCTTTGAATGCTTTGTTTCTCATTTAGTTGTCATTTAGTCACATGATTTAGTCCTTGAATGGAAATATATTTGACTACACTAAGAAATGAGTTTACTGTGTACCTATAGAAGAGGCCTATATTAGTAGAAGTAGCTTCACTCATAATAGTTTTTTTCTCCAGCAGTTTTTTTCTTTGTTTGTTTTAAACTTTACTAGAAAATATGTTTTGCTTCATTATCATTCATCTAAAATCTTAAAATTGATGTAACTGTCAATTTGATTAGAAATTCCGCAGTGGGTACAGTTTAATAAACAATGACAAAATCAACGCAAAGCATTCAAATTATTGCCATTTTTGCACATAAAAATTCATTTTTATTTCCTGCAGCTTTTGAAAGATCTGTTCTTCTATACAGTCCTTTCCTAGCAAGCTGAATTATTTGTAAGATGTTGTACTGGATTTATTATTTGCAGGAGAGTCAGAGGGGAGAGGAAGGGCAATGTTGTTGAAGCCTGGGGATTTTAAAACAGATAGCACTTGAATACCTAGATTGGGATGGTCAAGAAAGGCAGGTCTCTCACAGGTGCATTTCCTCAGGGTGGTTTCATATTCAGTTATTTCAGCTCCCTGTGATTCATCCCATTATTTTTTTGTACACACTTATTCATTGCCACGATGACCTCACTTGTCAAGGACAAACACATTTGTAAGAGCTCATCCATTTGGGAAACTGAGTGGTTGATATGCATCTAGAGCTTCTGGTCAACAGCCATGATCAGCTGTGGGGAGAAATGACAGAAGGATTTGTCTGTCCCTCTCACCATCAAAGATACATCAGCCTTGTTATTGGCCAGTGAATTGTGCCTTATAAAAAGTTTTGGCAGCTTTGCTTCAGAGCTGCTGCTGTGTTCAACACAAAAAGGCCATTATACTTAGGACATAATTATAATGAATGTTGCATGTTTTGAGTAATTTGTGAGAGCTTTCTAACCCTGGAACTTGTTAACCCAGTGAAGGGTTAGTTTTTAGGGTAACATACCCTGTCAAAGTGTGTGCTTGAGATATTTCTACAATGATTCAGCTTGTGTAGTGCCCAAATATGCAAGGTCTCAGAATTATTTGCTGTAAAAGGAGTTTGAAGGCAGGGTAAGATGAGCAGAAACTTGATTTTGGACATAAGCAACACAGGAAGACAAAGTGCTCCAGCCTTTACTTTGAAGTTTGAAGGATAGATTACTAGTTCTTGAATTGCTTTATTATGCATGGCATCTCAATTCAGACTGTATTTGTGTATGTAATGCCTTAGATCAATTTATATTCCTTTATGATGTATTTCTTGTATTATGACATTGCTCTGAATTTGTACTGACTAAAGAGGGCTGCAATCTTCTTTTTGAATAAAATGAAGCAACAATAGAAATGATCATGCAGTCCTTTCCATAAGCTGTATTTCCATGTTTCATGTACTGGAAAGAGACATTCTTGCTTGTTTCTTTTTCCTTAATAGTATCAAGTGCAAGTTATAGAAACAGTAGTTTTTTAGATCCCTCCTGCATTTGCTGTTGCATAGTAATTTTGATGGAAAAGACTGAGTAGAAGTGGGTGATGGGTCAAAATCTATGCTAACATGTTGCTGTCTTGGATAACTATGTTTTCCTAGAGAAGGTTAATACATTCAGTGTAAATCAATAAAGCATGAATACAGCATTATATGGAGAGTTTTCTGGTTAACATGAGATATAAGGACTAGAGCAACAGGGGGCTGTAAGTGAGGTGACAGTGGGCTATGCAGAAACAAGTAAGAGGTTAATGCTGCTTTAACTGTTGACACTGTTACTAGACATGTTTTGATGAAATTAATTGATGAACTGAAGTTAAGACAGAGCTTCAAGTATAAGGAGGCTTCAGAGACTGGACCAAAAGAAGCAAATGGTAATGAGGGCTGAAATAATAAATATTTAATGACCCAGATGGTGCATCAGTCCAGATTCTCTGCTATAGAAACAAGCAACAAATGTCTCAAATCTCTGAATGACATGGATTGAGTAACAGGCATCTGACAGTATAATATGATTATGAGAAAGCAAAAGTAATCCTGAGATACATTGGGAAGATCTTCTAGTAGAGAGGAAACTGCTGATGTGTTTGTAGGGAGCACTGTGTGATTCTAAGGGCCTCTATTCAAAGACACCAACTCCAAACTGATGAGGCAGAGGAGACCTGCAAGGCTGCTTGTCACATTTGTCATCCTCTTCAGAGAAGGATAAGTCTGTCTTCTTTGTGCTCAGTGGCTCATAGCACTCTGCATGCATGGAGGAGAGGAAAGGCCCTGAAGCTGAAGAGGTCATTTTTGGCACAAATGGACATAACCTTAGTAATAAGCCGCTGAAAATTTCAGAACTTCCTTCTTTTTCTTAGGGGTTTTCCCACAGCAGAACAATGAAACAACAGGCAGCAGATGGGCCAAGGCCTACCCTGAGAGCAGGGGGAAAGTTTCTGCAGAGACTGGAAGGGCTGATACAGGAATGCTCTACTGGGCTACTTGTGGTGCCCCAAATTCTCATGTGAAGCATTGAATGAACAGCCATGTTCAAGTCCTTGTAAAGCAAAGAACTAAAAGCCATAGCAGCTTCCAAATATTGTTGAGATATGTTCAACCAAGTTGTTGAATACTGAATGGAACCAAGGAGTCTACCCTCATCACCTTACAGAGGTTAATCTGAAGCTGATGTATCAGGCTGGTGTAGGAGTTCACGGGTTTACTTTCCCTGTCAGCAAAATAATTTAATTTTGAAGAACATGTTGTACATTCATCATGACCACTTTGCTTTCATTCAGTCATGATTATTTTTTAATTCTTCCTCACATGTATGTTGTGCTTTTTCTTTTACAGAACAGTTCGTGTCTGGCTGAAGAGAGACAGTGGGCAGTACTGGCCCAGTATATACCATGCAATGCCATGTAAGTATAAGGAGAAGGTGCAATATCTACTGTGCATTTGCAAAGTAGTTTTGATGAAGCTTCATGCCTATGACTGTTTGCACGCTTACATCTCTCTATCAGATGTTATTCTTGAACAATGCTCTTGGTACTGGTGAAGCTTTAGAAAGTTACATGCTAATGCTTCTGAGAGGCATGAGAGATTACAGCAGTAAAAGCGTACAGACATGTTAGCAAGGGGTAAGCATTTAATGCAAACACAGGTTTTAAAATATGGGAACTCAAAATGTGGTCTTGCATTCTGCCCCTAATGGAGTCCATAAAGCTTTGTAAGTCTCCGGTATAAATCACTCTGGCCTTCCTACTGTGTATGCTCAGTCCATTAGAGTACAATGGTAAATGGTTTTATTTGGTAAGAACTTAATATTCCATGGCACCTAATGTGATAGAGAGGATACTAGACAGGGAAGGCAGCTCTTCCAATTTAGAAGCAGAATCATTTTACCTTTGCAATTGAACGTGGAAAACCAAATTTCCCTGATGGATCCCTCCATTATGTCTCCTCTCCCAAAGAGAGTGTTCATGCTTTGAGAAACTGCAGATCAATGTCCATTTTCCCAAGAGAGAGTTGAAGAAATGACAGCCCTTGCGGTTTGCTGTAACCCCTGTGTTGAGTGCAGGAATATAATTTTGTAGGTCATCGGAGGCAGGCGTATGCTAATGCTCCTCAGTCAGCTTCAATTAGATGTGCTGGGTTAGCCTGTCTTTGGAAAGCTTGTAAAGCTGACCTTAAATCCAGATTGGGGAGCGCATATCAGGTCTCATGGAGGTATTCATACTGTCTGGAGAAAGGATTATTTTAAGCTAAGATAGGTAGATTTGGAAGAAACATCTGTCTACATGATAGCTAAAATATTTAATAGGTGTAAGTTTTAGTAGAAAAACATCAATTTGGGACTCTAGGGCAAGCATGGTATTTGCCTGCTTTAAGAAAACAGTTTGGTAGAGAGGAGGACTCCCCATCTTCCTTTGTTGATAGACTAGCTCATAAGAACATGTCAGTCCTCAAAGGTACTTTCTGCTCAAGATTTTGCCCGAGAAGGTATTGGGAACTAGCTAATGGTGTGGCAGTCTCTGGAGCTCTGTCATGATCACTGGCAGTGGCCTGAGTTCCCTTGATTGGTCCTAAGAGGTTTGCCTTCCCCAGCCAAACTGTTATGAAATAGCCTTTCTAGCTATTTGACATTGAGACTTCTCTTTTTCCATGTGGTATTTTTGTGTACATCTGCATATTTGAATCTCATTAGGTTCTCCTCTGGTCTTAGTAAAGCTGTGTTATTGCCAGTAATAACTGTTTCAGTGGAAATGATGGAGTAGATCCGGTTCCACTGAAGGCAGACTATTTCAAAGCTCCTTCATAAATTTGAAGACCTGACAGTGCTCCTTCACTTCATAGGCTGGTAAGCTTTTGAGGCATGAGATACTGAAATTATATTGGGTTATTCAACAATTTCAAAAATCATCAGGTATAATTAACAACTGAAGCAATTACAATCAGTCATGCCGTTAAGCTTGGAAATCATAGAAAGGGCTCTGAGTCAGAATCTGTACAAGTCTGCACTTGACTGAAAATGATGGTTTTGTCTGTTTCTGTGTTGATCACCTTTTTGATGGTGCTCTGCTGTAGGTTCATACTGGGTTTTGTTGTTTAAAGAACAATGACTGCTGAAAGTTTCTTTGTGTAAAAATGTAGTAGGCACAATGGTGCCTTTGTGCTGCTTAGCAAGCTGTGAGTGGCAGTCCTACGTCTAGGTATCCCATTAACATTGAGTTGTGACTGACTGTGGTGATGTGTGACCCAATCTATTTTATGATTTGCTATCAGGTAGCCTCAATAACTGAGTTTGCAGACTAGCTCCTCTGGGAAATGAGAAGGATGAGGAGTTGGGTTGACTCAGTGATGTGCTTTGGTCAAGTTCTGCACCCAAACAGGGTCATCAATGCATTTTGAATGTCAAAATCATTAAATACCTAATGGTAAAAAAGGCCAAGATTATAGATCTCTTCTGAGCTTAGAGATAGGATTTCTCCTAATTGGGAAAGTTTTATGTCCTGCCTGTGGGTGATTCTATGGTCAAAAAATTCTGGACAACACAGTGGCCATATTTTTGATCATCATCTCCAGCCCATGAGAAAGAAAAGAGTTCTAGCTGAAACCTTGCAAATCCATTTCCTTCACACCAGTGTCATCTCAACATCTGATTAACAACAGAGCTCTGTAAACATGTAACCCTGGTTAGATGTGTACTCTTGATTACATGTGACCATTGTTATATTTGTCACTTTGGGCAGAGGATTAAAAAAATAGCTTAGCAGACAAAAATTTATGAAAGGTAAAGAAACTGTAGTCAAGAGTCAAGTAAGCTTTTCTAATAAAAAACCCAACAAAACTAAAACACATGAAAAGACCTAAATGCAACCAAAAAACCCTATTACAGATGTAGAATGGAGTAAAGGATTTATTGTACTGGTGAACAATGGAGTATCCAGTCTTTGAGGCAGATAATACACTGCTTGTTCTTATGATGGTTTTTGTAACTAACACTTTGCTTTGAACAGGAGGGTGAAACAACTGCAATGCAAAACATGCTCCTTTGGTCTCAAACTGTGTCATGTTTAGGCACTTCAGAGGGGAGTCCCAGAAATTGCAGGGACCAAGTCTCTATTTCTCTTCTGATTCTGTCAGCCTCTAATAAAGGTGACACACTTTTCAGAGCATGAAATATATAACTGGGATTTTCCTCCATATTTCATCTTCTAAAGGTAAAAAATTAGTGTGTATTTGCCCTGTATTTAAGAAAAATAAATACAGCCAGAATTCTGCATCAGAAATATCCTGCTTGACCTCCATAGTAGTTCAGATCAATCTTTTTCCAGTCTGAAATCTAAATCATAGCTAGGTTCTTAAGTAAAGAGTCTTCAGAGTGCTGTTATTTTTCCTGGATATGTTTTTTAAAGAGTCTTAAATATCTCAGAAGCCTAAGGTTTCAGGGTTTTGTTTTGTTTTTTTCTTTTATTTTCTTCCCCTCTTTTTAATGTGCCTAAGTGCTAAAGTACCTGAATATTGTCTTAATTTTACCAGAGTAAACTGCAGTCGTGTTACTGACATGACTGACTACATCAGCGTAGCTGGTATGGACATAATTTTAGTGCTGACATAATGATTTTTCTAAGTGCACATGTTACTGAAGAGTTCCCTTGGGAAAAATTATTATAGCAAAATATCTTTACACTGCTATGACTGTTTACACACAGGCCTGGAATTCAGAAGTTACTTCTTTTGTAATTGTGTCAAGCAATTGCTTGCATCATTTGCTTCTGAAGTGTTTGGGAAAAGCATACTTCAAATAATTATTTTACCTTAGGCAGCTTCTCAGTGAGGTGCTCATTGCCTTCATGGATAGTGGTAGCTTTTTCAATGTATGCCCAATGTCCAGCATTTAAAAGCTGCTGTGTGACATACGTGTTCTGGCATTAAGTGCCTTTAAACTTATTTGATGTTTATTATGTTTAGAATTGGAGAGTTTTCTGTCCATTTTTTTTCCTACAACCCTTCGTAGAAGCCTCAATATAATAGCAATGCACCACTTCTGGAAGGGGTGATTCCAGTTTGCCTTTTCTAAGGGAGAGGTACAGGAAGGAGCAATTTTGTGACTGTTACTAGGATTTAATTGTTTCCTTTGTGTCAGTTTCCTTGAACTGAAGTCTTTTAATTGATTCAGTTCAGTCAGCCCTTCCAGGAAAGAAAGAAACTGAGGTGCCTGCCTGGATGTGGATCTGATGGGCTTTCTGTTTATGGAACTTGTTCTCCAGGAAACATTTCAAGAGGGAGTCAATACTCAAAATGGAACAAGTTTTATTACACAGTCAACATTGACTCTTCTTCATACAGCTTTGCCGCCAATTAAACTATCAAGGAAGATTTGCTAAGCTATGGGCTGTTTAGTCCTAGGAGAGACATTTCACAAATTGAGAAGATACTGGATCACAAAAGAGAGGACTCCAAGCTTGTTAGTAACACAAACATGTGAGCAATCACAACGGACAGTGGAAGCCAAGAGGGGGGAGAAAAGCAGAACTAAAAGTGCATCTGACTGTACTCTGTATTTGTCATAAGAATATAGTTTATAAAGCTTTATAACTCTTACTGTTACCCTAGCTGCAGTTGGGAATTGCTCCTGAAAAATAATTCCTGAAGGTTTCTGTTGGGACAGCAGGATTCCCAGCTGCATGCTGCTGTGTTGGGTAGTAAAAGCAATTCCTTCTTTCTGAATGTAACTTCACAATTTTTCAATTAAACCAAGCACAGCTCTTGAATTCTTGCAAGGAAACCTGGTTTTACCTTTGATACAAATCCTGCCAGATCCTTGAGGGAGCATACTGTGACCATCTTGTGTTGTGCAATTTCGGGATAAATCCTGATGTTTATTAGAGTAATATCAATGCAATCAAGCAATGGCTAGTTTTAGATAAAAACTTTTATATTGACTACAGTATGTGATACTGTCATAGTGCTGTGATGGAATTGGAGTAGGGGACAGTTGAACTCGATCCTTAATATTAGTTGATATGTTGATTCCCATTGGGAAATTTTCTTACTGCAGGTATAGGATGCAAGCCTCTGGCATAATGTAGTGTTTTGTTTTATTGTCAGCACAGTTCAGGCAAATGTAAAAAACTAAATTATTCAGCTAAGTAATCTCTGATTTATACTGAAATGTCAAGTGCCTGTTATATCAAAGCAGCACCATTCCTCTTATATAAAAGGCTTGTTTAGAGATAACTAGTAGGGAAAAAAAATAGGGAACTGGAGCAAGAAATAGCTATTTTTCCATGTCCTAATAGGATAGGGTTGAATGAATTGCAAGAAAACGTTTCTTTTAATGCTTGTCTATTGGTAAGCTCAAAATGCTGCACAGCATCATAAAGCATGTTAGCTAATTTTAGGCTTTCCAGAACTCCAAGAAAATGAGAATCACAGTTTTGTTAACTTCATCAACATGTTCATTTTTTTCAGCTCCATGTTCATGCATGTCTTTTAACCCGGAAACCAGAAGGCTGTCCATAGGTCTAGACAATGGTACAATCTCAGTAAGTACTTCCAAAGATTTCTAGTTGAAATGCTTCCTTTTTGAGAAGTATGTGTGTGATGATGTGGTGAGAATATTTTTGCCTAGTTTGGGAGACAGACTTTTTAATGATAGTGGAACTAAATCTGTAGTACAGAAAATGTTAGATAATTAAAAATTTTATTCCAGCTGCCACGAAGAGATTGAGTGGGGTTTACTGTATTTATTGGGCAAGTCAACAAACTGTCTTAATTTGCATATCTTTTAAAAAATAACAGAAAAACAGCTGTTGTTTTATTAAATTTAAGTGACTTGTTAATTACATGATACCAAAGTTTTTTGAAAGCAGCAATTAAGAAGAGGAAAAATCATCTTCTTAGAGGCAGAAGGTGGATTTCTGCTCCATGTCTATCTGTTTTTCCAAACTTCAGAGTTCAGATTTTGTTTTCCTCTTCCTTCAGAGGATTTGCTTCTAACTGGCAGTGAGGTTGCTGAGAGATTTGGTTTATTAACATCTGAGATAGAGATGTGTGGAAAGGAAGTAGGATATTAAAAGAGGAGTGTGTCTATTAGATCTCTGACAGAGGGTAGCTGTTTGCCTTATTAATCGGATTTTTCTTGTGGGATGATGAATAAAAAGATGTATCACTTTGGAAGAGTGGAAGAGTCATGGGTCAGAGGTATTTTTCACATATGCCTCATCAATAGATTCCTCTTCCAGTTCAAGATCAGTTTACCATCACTTCATATTTTTCTGCTGTTATCTCTGCCTTATGGACCTTATAACTGAATGAGTGTTTTCAGGCTGATAGAAGGGGCAGCTGTCTGCATTAAAGCCAGTATGGTGTTTGGGAAAGGGGGTGTGACCCTTTTAGCTGTTGCCTGTAGCTCCCTCAAAGATGAGAAGGTTTTGACCCATAAAGCTGTTAATGCCTAGTAGCAGAGTTTTGTGTGCCCGTAGGAGATTTTTCCTTTTGTATTTAGAAGATGGGACAGATTCCAGAGAGTTCTCTGCACCTCTGAAATTCTCTCCTTCCCACTCTGAAATAGCTGAAATTTGCTGATCCTACTAGGCACTTTTGTTTTCACCAGGGCTTTGAGGAATGTGAAGGCAACTGTAAATAAGGTATTTAAATACTCTGGCATGATGGGAGATGTGTCCTTCATCTTGGGGGCATTTTGTTTTGAAGAGTCAGAGAATGCTTCAGAGTAAATGGGGTCAAATATTTTCCATTCTGAAGCTAAAAAAGGTAAATGAGATATGCAGGTGATAAACCTACACGTGACTTTGGATATTTATAGGTTTTCATTGCCACATCTAAGGCAGATTCTATTTGTTGCTAAGCTGGGTTTTTCTTTTCCCAGTCTTCTGGATACAAGTATATAGGAAGGGGGAAGTGCTTGTCTGTGTTGCTTGATTTAGTCTTCTGTAAGCTGCAAGCACTTGTGTGGTGGGGAAAAAATGCACTCCAAAAATTTGTACAAAGGATGAAATGTTTTCATGAAATGTAGCAAACCTACAACTTGTAAGAGTAGTCGCAACTGTAATGTGCTGCAAGAAGTGGTGGAGATGGGAATGGATGAGTAAGGGGTGCCCTGTTTTCAAATCCCGGAAATACTGGGGCATAGAGAACACCCCTGGATATTTGAACGTGGGCTACAACCACTCTCTTGAGGAAAGGATAAATTTTCTTTCCTGGCCCAGCTATGATGATTGGTTTAGCAGAAGAATACATAAGCAGGGCACATTGACCACAAAATAAGAGAACTTACTGCAGCAAGGTGACCTTAGTGCCCTTATTTTAATTTCCTCAAAGGGAAAGTACAGGCAATTTGCTTGAGCAGCTTGAAATATTTGGGAATTAGTCAGCTGCTCCACATTAGCACTTCTGTAATGCCCAGCACACTTGGCTGCTGGGTGCAGGGCCAAACAAAAACCCAAACAAAAAACCATCCAACCATACCAATGAAACCCTGACAATTATTCTGCACCTTCACTTTGGGTAAAAAGAAAGGATTTCTGGTAAGGGCTGTGAGCTGATAGTCATGAGAGTGACACATAATCTTAAATGATTTTTTTTAACAGTGCAAGGAAGTACTTTCTGGTGTAAATGGAGATAAGAAAGTGGAACTGCCTTTTTTATTCTATGTGAAATTTTTGTAAGCTCTATGGATTTTGGTTATAGGTGGGGCACCTCAGGAATGTGTATTCTGCATTTTGAGAAGGATGGGCAGCACTGTCGGCACAGAAAGAAGTTCCAGCAAAGCCACCTCTTTGGTGAAACAAGGCAGCAAGTTCTTGTGAGGTGAGCTTGTATGGCCACCTCTTTGGTGAAACAAGGCAGCGAGTTCTGCTTCTACAGAGAAGAAGAGATTCTTTTTAACCTTTTGTCACTTGTCAGCACGGGGGCTGCACAAACATTTATGCAAGCACAGCACACCATTATCTCGAGTAAAGATTGTCTAGCATCTTGCTTGAAGAGTGGTGGCACCTAATGTAAAAAACCCAAACTTTCTGTTATCTGCTTTTTTTTCACAGTTGGCAAATCTTTTTTTTTTGAGAAGAAATGACATTTTAGGGACTGCTTGCAATCCCTTTTGGAAGACAAACAACTTTATCCTGGACATAAATTCCTTGTTCAGAACTGGAAAAAAACATACTTTAATGGCTGCAAGGTTCTTAAGATAGCACAAGAAACAGAAGAAAGGTCTTCTTCTTGCAATAAACAGATTTCCAATGCCAAGATGAGACTTCTCACCTCTTTCATCTATAAGAAAACTCATTTCCTAGATAAAGTTAAGCATTAGGTTCTGCAGCCAGTAAAAGAGAGATGAATTGTCTTTGGATGCACCCATGTTACTTTTTCTAGAAACCATTATGAAATGGCATAAATTTCTTTCTTCATTTTTGGGGAGATTGAAATGAGGGATTTAGTTTTTAGGTAGCTGAAGATGAATTACATTTCTCTTTTTTTTGCTGACCATGCCTAAGTCTGTATAAAGCTGTTACATACTTTGAGCAGAGCCACAAGGACAACAGGGCACCAGAATAATCCCTTTAGAATTTGTCCTTGGAGATAGTACTTATTAAGAGAAATTCATCTTCCACCTCATCTGATCTTGCAGCTGTCTACAAGTTTGACCAGATTATTAACAGTATTTTGAATACCTGAGACTGAGTCAGGCTCTACCTGCTGATGTACAACCTTCCCCTCTGCTGTTGTGACAAGTTTAGTATTTTTTACCTCAAGAAATGAAATTAAATTATATAATAAAGTGAAAATGCTGTCATTATTTATAGAGACTTGGGGTTTTTTTCCCAACATATATAGATGTAGTGTCTGACAGAAGATTTAAGAGTTTTCATTCTCTTCCATTTCTGAAGCAGTTTTTTTTTTTTTTTGTTCTCTGGAAGACCTGAGAGTGCAGTCAGTCACTTGTGTTAACAGGATAAAGTCAAGCCTATAAAGAGATCTGTAGTGTGTTGTCAAAATGGCATCATCTATCAAAGAGCAGACTGCAAATTCCCCAGGGTAGGAACTAGCCTGTGCATGGGTAACACATAACTCATATATAAAGATTATTAACTCAGAAATGGATTCAGTTGCTTCAGGAGAGTTCTGCATACATGGAGCTCTGGGAAGGCATGGATCTTCCTTAGCTCCTGGACCATGTGACCCAGCCCCATGGCCAAGGACTCTGAATTATTTAAACAAGATGCTGATACTATTTCTAGGATGAGGTTTTACAGAAGTCTTTTGCTCAAGAGAAGTGTGTGGTGGGTGTATGTGTTTCAGTATGAAGGAGGTGTGCTACACAAAGGAATAATTGTGAGTCTTTGTACATCAGTGGACAGCTAGATTTTGACAGTCTTCAAGAATTCTCCTTTGTGCTTTGTGAAGACTTTCATGGTACCAAGTTGCTGTTGTAATAATAAGCTCAACTGAAACAGGCAAGACTGAGCATTAATGTTTTAATTATGACAAAAAGGGAGTAAAGTAGCTCCGAAACCACCTCTGAAGGATAAAGAGTGATCTTGCCAGAAAAGTTGTTTTTAGTCCCTGCAAGGAGGGTGTTTGGTTTTACCATCCTGAGTGCTCTGATGTGTCCCAACCTCTTCTGTGCAAAAGGTGTTGCACAGGACTCAGAAGTCTTTCTCTGTTCTGTTAACAAGCACTGAGTGAGCTGTGTAGGTGACCCCAGCTTTTCCAGCTCATTAAGAAGAGCCAGAAGCTGTCTAATGAGAACTGAGCGTCAGCAGCTCTGAGAGGAGCAAAACATCTACGTAGGCAAGGATAAAAAAAACAACTTCTGCTGGTACAATGTTAAAGAGATGTAGTCGGTGTTTTTGTAGTGCAGATGACACATTTTATGTGCAATAGGGCATGAATTTCTTGAGCAAGGTGCCCTGTGCTAAATTACCTGCCTAGTGACACAACTAATGCATTTGGCCTGAAGAGGGAGAGGGCAATAAGTGCAATGGAAGAACACAAGAGATTATAAAGGGGAGTGGGGAGACCTCCAGAAAGATTAAAAAATGCATCACAAATTACCATGTGATTTCAAAGAAGAAAATTATATGCAAGAAGTCTTTGGGGGAAAAAAATATATCCAGTATTTAGGTTAACTGAAACTGTGTTTATCTTATATGATATTTGTCCTTATTTTGGATGGAGTAGTGTATTGATAGTACATAGCTGTGGTTTATATTTAAGAATACAGTGGTAATCAATACTTGGATACACCTTACAAACCACATATGTTTGATTTATTGTATTATAATGGAGATATTCAAAAGCCTCTTCAGTCTTCCAATGAAACTGTGGGGCTCTTTAGATCACAAAACAGAATAGCAACTTCAAATTTGTTGAGAGAAAAATGCAAATAAAAGTGAGAATGCAATCCACTCTTTACATGCCACCTGAAGTCCCCAGCATCTGTGTGCCACTGCAGTCAGAGACAAGGACAGCCGAACTGATGGGAAAGGCAGACGTATCTTCCCATCACGTGCTGCAGCAATTAGAGCAATTTCTTTTCAGGTAAAAATAGCAGAAAGTTAGCATTCTAGCACAGGGCCCTGCTTCAAATAGGTTTTGTAGTGAGGCATTTCATGTGGTGATACAGTATTCCTCAGGCCGTGGTTAAGGAAAACAAGTTCCCCTGTTAGTTGCTGGAAAGATATAGCAGATTTTAAACTTTCTGGAGTTTGTAGAGCTCAGGTGACCCTGGTATAGAAATCCAGCTGACTTAATTTATTTGTTACTGCTGTTTAAGTAACACTCCCCATTGTAGTCCTCAGCTACCAGAGAAACCTACTGGGAGCTGGAGCAGATTAAGGAAAGGAAGATAGAGAGCAATTTAAGAGAATGTATTTGTAACAAATTTATGAACAGAAACAAAGAGAGAGCAAGATACATAGCTGCCTCAAATCACTCACAGCTGTTTTTTCGGAAGCTGGGATCTGTAGATTTTCCACAGATGAGTACTGTAACCTCTCTACCATGGTGCCAAGCAGATGTGATGTGTTTGAATAATTCTGGTGCTGAAGGCCAGGCAGATTACCTGCAGTGACCTAACAGAAAATGCAGAGTGACTTGTTTTTAAATTGTACTTTGGAAACTGGGGGAAAATACTGGCTTGTTGGGGGTTAGAATGTCTTTTGATCTTTTGCATTAAACATTTGGTTTGCCTTAAAGATAGTGTGTAGGCTTCTGAAGTCCAGTTTTCTGTAGTGCTTTTGGCATGTGCACAAGAACGTTTCACAACTGTATGTTTATCAAATTCGCTTATCTTGTGCTTGTAATGTTTATTTTAGTTTTCCATCCTATTTCAGGTTAAATGAGTTAGGTTTTACTTCTTCTGTCCTCTAGGCAGATTAGCAGTTTCTGTGTAGTTTGCTATAAATTATTAAAATTATGTGGTTTTACACTCCTTCATTTTTTTACTTTGTGTTTCTCTAAATATGTGATGTATGTACACAGATACCTGACAGCTCCCTGAAAGCTACTTCATGTGGTGCTGCCACAAAGCCTACCTTTTGCTTGAGTGTTTTTCCCAGCGAGATGTTGCAGGAGTTTGGTAGTGGTCATTTGAGTAACTCACCTCTTCAAAACAACCTACAGGAACACCCGGGTGGTCTGTGAGCTTAACCACCTGGGACTTTTCCAGGAGCTGACGCTGCCATGCAGACTCTTAGCTGCCATGC
Source organism: Geospiza fortis (assembly GCF_000277835.1). Classification (NCBI taxonomy): domain Eukaryota; kingdom Metazoa; phylum Chordata; class Aves; order Passeriformes; family Thraupidae; genus Geospiza; species Geospiza fortis. Next base: position 5,570,880 of record NW_005054322.1, read on the forward strand.
TCAACATTTCCCCATGCAAAAGCTATATTGGAAATTGAACAGCAGCACCAAGACAACAGAGCCTGTCCCTATAGGTGTGCTCCTGCCTGGACACAGAGAAGTTTGGGTTTCTGTTTGTCTGAAGCACTGAGAGGCTTTTTAACAGAAACCTGAAGTGCATTCCATTCCTATCGTGTATTTTTGGTACCTAGTCCAGACTGAGAAACTTGGAGGGTCTCTTAGATATTTATATTGTAATTCCTGAGTGCTCAGGTTGGAGTGTATTTAGTGTATGCACACACATGGATACAAATGTACATGTGGGCATACATAGCTGTGCACGTGGGCAGGTTTCTGCCCAGGCAGTCCTGAGCAGCAGGTGTTCACCAGGTCTCAGGTTCCTTATTTTGTGGCACCTCAGCTCACAGCCAGTCATTTCTATCAGCTTTTTTGACTTCTTTTTTAAATGGTTCCCCTTTTATCCATTCCATTCAGAAGCACTCATAATACTGCCTCAGGCAGCTTTAAAAAGTGAAATAATTCAGGGTTTTAGGTACTCAAAATTATTAAAAGTATAGATAGGGCTGGGGTTGTGAAGAAGGGAGAGCTTATGTAGGTAAAGTATTGAAATGTAAACAGTCTCAAACACTTCACATCTCTAAGTCCTGTTTCTTTTGTTTTTTTTTTCTTTCCCTCCCTCAGGAGTTCATTTTATCAGAGGATTACAACAAGATGACACTAGTGAAAAGTTACCAGGGTAAGAACCATGACCCGTGTTAATTGGTTTGTATTGTCATGAATTTTTGTTAATGTTTTCTTAAGGAGTATGAATGGAAAAGTTTCCCTTACAATGATAGATTTTTTTAAACTTATGTAAGTGCTGGTTTTATCAATAGATTTATACTGTGCTTTGTTCTGAGATTACAAGAATTTTAAAAGAGCTGTTTCATGTTCTGTTTTTTCTTTTAAATGTTCCTTTGGAATATCACAGTAGACAGCAAACTGTCCACATTTGGGGAATAGGAGTTTTAATTTTCAATCTTCAGTAATCCAGTGTATCTACTGACACAACTTAGGGTAACCCATGTTTTAAGGCTGAAGCTTTTGGTGTTATATTTCAGTAGCTATCAGTCTGGTTATATTTCAGTAGCTATCATTTCCAATAACCACAATAATTACCACTGAATACTTCTCCTAGTAAAAGGTCAAGAAATGCCAGTCCATACCTTTTCTAATTGGAATCTGGTGTTCAGTAATGTGATGTTTCAGAAACCTAGCTATTCATCCTATTCCAACCTCTAATGGACACTGTTTTTGACAGGTATTTTTATAAAAGTAACAAATACATATGACAATTTATTCTTATATTTTTTTTTTGCTGTTAGACTAAGAGGTGGTATGTTTTTATATGGTATCATATATACTAAGCATTACGTTTCTGTGTAGGAGCCTCTGACATGTTAGCTTGACATTTCTCACATAGATTTTAAAATATGTTCTTCCTCATATATTTTGAGTTTTATACCTTGAAAGGGTAATTTAAATCTCTAAATGGAGGCTCTGGGGATCACTTTGTAACATTTGAATTTTACGGTATGAATAGAATCTTGATTTTTGCAGAGCATGCCTAACATGTGAGTGTTTCATGAATGTCTGATGTGTTGTAAAATTAAGCTAGAATGCCTGCATTTTTTTTACCTTGTAAAAACTGAAGAAAAATATCCAATGATGATAAAATATTTATATGTGAATCTTAAATACAATTGCTGCAGTCTGAGTGTACAGGTGTTAATATCCAAATTTGTGATTGCTCTGCAGTCACCAAAGTTTAATGCAGCTAAGTTTCAAATTGAAATGTTGTGGCACTAAAGAGAGTCAGCTGAGGTATTTTCTTCTGTATATGTAAAACAACATAGGCATGAGAACAACTTTATTGATGAGTTCTTCAGGGAAAATGCTAAAAATTTTGCAAGAGGGGAATGCATTTCTTGTCAGTATTTCAGAAAAGCCTGTTGGTTGTGACAGCCCACTGAAGGTCTGGGCAAAAATGCTCATAAAATTAAAAAAGAAAAAAGAAGGGAAATGGAAGCTGTTCTTTGTGGCTTTCTGCAATATGCCAGATGTGTTGCAAAACTTTAGAGGAGGCCTTTCAATAGGAAGATGTCGTGGAGAACCTCCATGGGTTGTCCTGGGGGGAAACCCAAGAGCTCAGATTCCCCAAATATTGGACAGCAAAGGATTCCAGTGAATGTCCACTAACATCAGTGGAGAGGTGGTGCAGCTGACCACACTCCTAACCTTCTTCCTAGCCTGTCTGGGAAGGTTTTTCATAGGATCATAGAATGGTCTGGGTTGAAAGGGGCCATAAAGATCAGTAAGTTCCGACCCCCCTGCCATGGGCAGGGACACCTTCCACCACCAGGTTCTCAAATCCCCATCCAGTCTGGCTTTGGACACTTCCAGAAATGGGGAATCCACAGCTTCTCTGGACATCTTGTGCCAGTGTCTCACTGCACACACCTGCACAATTGCAGTGAACAGTTTTCTGACAGTGCAAGGCTGGAAAAAGAAAAGAAAAAACCCAAAGAGATTCCCCACTGTTTTCAGGGCACCAATGACCTGGGACTGCGTGCTGCTCCACAGCACAGTGCCTCCATAAAGACATGCTCCTGGATTCTCCACTCTCACACCAGGTGCTGGTGAAGGAGTGTAGTGCCCCATCTGTGTGGTCTGTGGGCCCATGCTGGAGATCTGGAGTTCTGGGGAAACATTGCGAAAGTGAGATGCTCTGTGAGCTGCTGTCAGTCACAGGCTCCTGTAGTTCCATTGCTCCACACAGTGTTAGGCACTTCCATGCTCCTCTTGCTACATTTGCCTCCAACCAGAACAATGCATCTGGGCTTACCAGTGGCCTCACTGGGTCCAAAGTCCAGCTGGCACATAGCAAGGAGGAAAGAGCTATGTCTGGGAGAATATGCAGGGAAGAGCATTGTAGTCCTTTGGGTAGATATATCAAGATCCAACAGAGATGCACCTTCCTCACATGGTCCAGTAGGACTCCCTCCACAATCCTATCTGCGCAGTGCACCTTTCTCACATGGCCATACTGAGTTTTGGGATTGGCATAAGCATCTTGGTAAAACCCTGGGCAAGGAAAAATTAAAAAGGAACAGGTGATTTTGTTGGGTATGGTGGCCTTCTAGTGGTTCATTTGCTAGAAGTCTTACTTTGAAAAAGTTTTGCTTAAAGTTTTCAAGTAAGACCTTTATGTTCTTCAAAAATATTTCAGGGGGAGTAAGTACTTTTATTTAGCCTACAAAGTGGCTAAATAGTGATAGTAAGTAGCTTTGGCTGAATCATGGTGGCTGGTTTTGTGTTTGCTAGCCTTGTAAATGATCAGCAGTGCCCTTGTGCAGTGACTGGTGGGCTGTTATCATCTCCCACAATGAGGCATTATTACCAATAGCTGAGGCTACTGTAGTGATTAAAGAACATTTATTGTGGCTTGAAAGGCCATTAATATGTTGGCCAGATGATCTTCTGGTGACAGAGAACAACAGCACATGGTCCTGGTAGGGGTGTGCAGCCAGGTCTGGTGGCTTATGGAGCCTGGCCTTGGCAATGTACGTGGCTGGACATGCACTGTGGAGGTTTTGCTGCAACACTGTGTCTGGAGTTGTGAAATCTTATTTCTTTAGAGGGATCTGAATGAAGAGATGGGGGATGTGACACAGGATTAGTCAGGACTCCAGGGTGGGTCTTGTGGCACTGGCCTCCTGCAGGCACTGACTCATTCCCTTGCATAAGGAGGAGTAGTGCAAGCATTTGATCAGTGCCATTTGGGATGCCCTGGGAAAAAATTTTTTCATTGTGTGTCTGTCTCCCATATCATCATCCCCATTCTTCAGTCACAGCACCAGCTGAGGGTGTAGACAACCTCTGCTCTCTCCCTGGACAGCTCCTCCCACATTTGTCCAAGAAACATTTCCCTCCCCTCAGCAGCCTTGGATTCCAGCCCCCTCCAGCCCCTCACAGGCTGGTCCATATGGCTATTGGGGCTTCTAATTCTTTATGGCCTTCTTTACCCTGCTTCTTGCGGCTGGACCATTTTGCCATGCTCCCTCTGGACGAGATAACAGCTCCTGGTTCAGTGGGTTTTTTTTATTTATTTTTTATTTATTTATTTATTTGACACACATTTTTCTGCCTAGCCAGATTTGCAGGCCTGCTTCTGCCCCATGCTTTGTGCAGCCTGCCTGTTTCAAGGGTGTCCCTCTGGCCCTCTGCTTTCAGGCTAGCTCATGTCATGCCCTTATTTCTGCTTTCCCATAAACACAACCTCTTCACTTGTGCTTTTCTTGCTCATGCTAAGCTTTTTTTTCTTCCTGGCAATTTCCACCTCTGTTTTGGTGTTTGCTCATACTTTTTACTGTTGTAACCCCTCAGAACAGCTTCTTGCCCAACCTGCGTGGCTGTGCACTGGCCATACTTCTCAGATTTTTGCCTTTATGCACAGCACTGACCCTCCATTTCCTTTGCTGACATCTTGCTGTGCACCTCCTGGCTGCAGCTTCTTTTCTCTGGGCACAGCCTTTCCATCCTCTCTTTTCCAACCTGCTCTTTGCATAGTGCTTGCTGCTGCACTCTCCTAGAGGAGAGCAGCCACCCTGCTCCCTCTGCCTTTCAGCTGCACATGGACCTGTGCCCTTCTCCTCTCTGCTGCTTCTCTCCCTTCTGTACAGCATGATTTTTCCTCAAAAATGGCTCTCTTATCATTCTGGCTTACACAGATCTGCTCTTGCCTGGTGCCTGTTGAGAGTTTTCCTGTGCTGTGACCACATTCCCACTCCATCCCCCATCTCCATCCTGCTGTTTGAGCAGTTTTGGAATTGTTTGGTCCACATTTTTTCTGCATAAAAATGGTGATCAAATCTTCAATATGTGAAGGGCCAGCTTTTTGTTTGCTGCTTCAAGACGCTGAACCTGTATGAATCCTAGGGCCTAGACCCCCTTCCTTGCTCTTCTATCAGTTTCCAATCTTCTGATATTTTGCTTCTTTAAGTCTTATATGAGTCAAATTCCTTCTTAACGACAAATTACTTTCTATTTGCATTTGTCTTCTCTTTGCTCCTTTGCTTAGATGATCTACACTGTGCACTTTCACTTGTTTCAGATATATCTGCCATTGGCACATGTCATATATCTGCCATCAGCACATGTCTGGTTGCACCAGCTAATATGTGCTGGTGGACAAGAGAGTGCTAAATTGAAAGCTCTTTTCAGGGAGGGAAGATAAGCAAAGCTGTCATGTACACCCCATCCACCTCTTGGCAAGTACCATTTTTTATTGTCCACTCCTTTCTTGCCAGAAAGAGCTGCCTCAGCATCCACAGACACTACTTCTATCAAAAATTACAGGCCCCGTCTTTTAGAACTTTTAGGAGATAGAAGGAGATTTAGGAGAGTTGGGTGGTGCCAGCTATGCTCACAGCCAATTTAAACCATAAGAAGCTGTCACTTAGCAGTAGCATTTGCCACATGCTGATAAAACATTCCTGAACAGGCCTTGAGCAGTCTGATCTCAGCCAGCTTTGCACATCCTGTGGAAATGCCTGGGTGTCTGTGGCATTGATGGTTCACACAAGCTCCTGGAACTTTTGTGAGCCCCTGAGGTGCCTGTGGCAGCAGTCATGTCCCTCTCCAAGTTCTCTCCAGTGGCTGGTGCAGGTATTCCCAGAGAGAGAAACAGATGGGTAAATGTAAATATGAGCCCCCCAGGGGCCACTGAATTTCTTCCCAGAGAAAGCAAGGGTAGGGAGGAGATGGGATCTATTTGAAATCATTCAAGTGACTCCTGGATGGTCCCCATCCTTTTATCTGGAATGTAAAAGTGTGTGGAAATGACAGCCAAAATCTGAGGTCTTCTAATGGGCAAGGGTGAAACGGCACAGTTCACACCTGACACTTTGGTTTAGCTGCCAGTCACCATTATGGCAAGTTGTGTCAATACATCTATTGACTTTTCTGCTCAGGGAATCTCAGTCTGAAAAAGTGTGGATCAGAGCTGGTAGCTCTTGGGAGCCTCCTCTTCTATCCTACAGGTAGTTCTCCCTTGTGGGGTTTGAACACAGCTCTCATATATGCTGCATGTTTGTATACGGCAGACAGCAGTCTTCCTGTACTGTTGAGGAGATTCTCTGCATTTCAGATGGAGGTTTGGGGCTGGTTTTTAAGCTTCTAAACATATTCAATCTTTTTTTTGTGTCAGCTTTTGCATAAACAAATACAAGCAGTCTGTTTTGTGTGACATATGTTGCTGTGTCTTAGAACAGTAATAAGGCAGTAGGGCTGTAGATTGAGGAGTATGGCATTCACCATTAAGTTGCAGCTGGGAATAGTTCTGTATGTCTTTCCAGCCACTTGTTTTATTAGAATATCAGCTCAATCAGCACTTCATGACCAAGCCCACTGGTCATTCATACAAAAAACAAGCATGTGTTCCCTTGTTTTAATGAAAACCTTTTCATGACTTTATTTTGGTAGCAGTAGAAACTTATTTCTTCAGCTGTTTTATGCATCTACCACAGCTGTGATATTTTCTTTTATTTAAATTTAATTCCTGTAACCTTTTAATGCTGAAGCTTCCCTTTGGTGCAGCATTGTGTCTGTGCTGTAACTCATTGTTCTGTTGGGGTACCACAGCCTGGATCCACCAAAACTTCACAGCAAGAGGAGCAGCAGTGTAGGCATTTTCACTGCTGTCAAAAAACTAGCTCAAAAGGGGTTTAAATGGAACCCCAAGTCGATTCCACAGTGGCAGCTTTCTTAGTGATGATACAATCATGGAGGGAAGACTTGTGCTGATGTAGAAGATAAATGACTGCAATAGGCATGGAAGGCATTAAGTCTTGCTTCCACTCTTTCTCATGCAAACGCTGAACATGCAGAGCAGGGACCTTACAAGCTTCCATAGAAGCTGATGTCAACAGGATTATTAAACACCAGCTGCTTCTGCAGGGAAGTGTGAGTGGAGGAGTTGGGTGCAGTTGGTGTTTGCAATGGTTGTCTGCCCCCATATTCTTCTCTGCAATGTGATTGTATGTCTGTCTGCTTAACTTTCAGCTCATCAAAGCAGGGTCATCATGATTCTGTTTGTCCTGGAGATGGAGTGGGTGTTGAGCACGGGACAAGACAAGCACTTCACGTGGCACTGCTCGGAGAGCGGCCAGCGGCTGGGCGGGTACCGCACCAGCGCGGGTGCCTGTGGCCTGCAGTATCCTTTGCTCAGCCCTCCGTTCTGTTTCTGCTCCTGGGCACCCAAACAGCCCTTTTAGTTTATTTGTCTAGCTGCCCTCCAAATTTTGTGCCCTGTATGGATTCAGTGCTTTGTGAGAGGAACTGTTATTTAAATCCAATTTAAAAAACTGTCAGTTCTTCTTGCTTTGTCTCCTTAATGCGTTGTGGCATATTTAGGTCTAAGCATTTTTGAGCACCACAATGGGCGATCTGCAACCTATTGTGGTCTGCTATTGTAGTAAATATGGATAGGGCCTTCATTTAAACATGCAGTGCATGCTTTCTTCAGAGAATTAATGGTAGCAAAAGTAGGTTGGTGATCAGGTCAGAGTGCCTGTGTTTATGCATGGTAAAAATTAAATTACTTTAATATAAAATAATGAGCACTTGTCCTTCACTCTGGAGCTGCTCACTATTGGGAATTTGGGTTAACTAAAGAGTAAATTACTCCAGAAATGGCACTCAGGTGGCTTATTCATGTAGAGCTGCCCCAGCTGCTTGACAATAAAAGAAATATTAATTCAGCTTTATTGCAAATGAGAAGGGAAATGGAAAAGTATGAGCTCTTAGGCTGAAAACAGAGGTTAGCATAAACAGACTTTTTAATGCCCCAGAGTGTATGTGGTATAGATGATGCATGTTTTGCTAGTTCATGAGAAGTGATACTGGCTGAAAATTATTGTTTTGATATAGACTTGCTTTATATTATCTGGTAATTCAGCCAATCTAAATGGCAGAAAGACTGAACTTTTTTTCTAATTTATTGATAAATATTTTTGAAAGCAAGATGCAAGAATTTTCTCTGTATTCCCTAAATCTCACTAGAGAGCAGCCAATTTTGACTGATTAAAACTTTTGGAGGACAATTTATTTGGGTCATCTGATTATGATAGTGGAGGGCAATGGAAGCAGTGGAAGGGAGAATCACTGGCAAATACTGCAGAAATATTTGGCATAATCAGGAACAGGTTTGGGATTTTTTGTTCTGCAGTGTCCAGTGTGCTTAAAATCAGTACTCCTTTGTATTTTGTATAATTTTGGTTAGGGAGAGGCTGGATACCATCCAACTGTAGCACTTAAGTTAAAAAGCCTGAGGATACACTCTTATGTTCATGGTGAAGGGCTACTTCAGTGGTGTTTCATAACAAAACCATGAATTGTGTCCTAGATAGTCTCATTTTTTCTCACCCAGGGATACTGCACTATTAGTATGAACAGGTATGAGTATTATTAAGATGAACAGGTGCCTGAAAGTACACTCTGAATACCTTCTTGAGACTGGAGCACTATTCACAAGATTGCAGTACACTCATGTCAAAAGAATTAGCAAGTCATGAAAGGAATGCAGAGCTCGTGTAAATAATATGTTTTCCTCAGCATCTCCTTCAGATTTGATGTGGAAACCCGGCATGTGTTTGTTGGGGACCATTCTGGGCAAGTGACCATCCTCAAACTAGAGCAAGAGTCCTGCAGCCTTGTCACCACATTTAAAGGACACACAGGTAAGGCCTCAGGAGGAGACCCAGAAAGGTGCTCAGGAGGGTCTTCATCTGTGCTCAGCATCATAATGGTTTGATTGTCCTGTGATAAACTAGGATGGCTTCTGTCAGTGCTTAGTGCAGAAGGGACATAGCTCTGAAACTGTTCCAGCAGTTCAGGGAAGTTATATTGGTAAAAACAAGAGTGATCAGAGCTCTGAGCAGAACACGTCTATGGCAGAAACTGCCACAATCAGTAGCTGCTAATTAAAGCAGATTGAGACTTGAACAAGTTGTGGTAGTTCTGGGAGGGAGAAAAGATGCTGCTAAAGAAAAGATCTGTATTGACAGACACTTCATCCTAAGTGGAATAGGCACAGTTGGAGGCAATAAATGCTTGTTTCACTGCTGGGACTTGTGCCCCATCACCCTTTGAAAAGAGCAACCCTAGATATGATCCTACCATCTAACAGAAGAAATGCTGTCATTCCTCAGCATTTTTTCTTCATATCCCTCCTAAGTGCTAATAGCTCAAATAGCACAATGTAGTTCAGTCCTTGTGCTAGGGGACTGAGAAGATGCCCATAGCATTCCATACTTGCTTCTTTTTTAATCTTCTGGAAATTAAAGAGATGGAAAGTTGTGTAGCTCCCACTGTGACCATTCTTCTTCCACACTTTACTGCTCAATGGATTCACCTATGCAAACAGCAGTGAAGCCCTGTGCCCACAGAAGAGCAGGATGGGGTTTCAGTAGTTTTTCTAGACTGTTATTTTTCCACTGGAAGGCACATGATTGCATAGTCTTTGCCAAAGAGATATGCATTTTAATCACTCCATATTTTTTGTTGTATCTTTACATTTAGCTACCTTCCAGTCTTCCACTTCCTGTAATAAAATGACTGATGTGTGTGTTCCTGTTGCAGGTGGTGTCACTGCTCTCTGCTGGGACCCAATACAGCGAGTTTTATTCTCAGGCAGCTCTGATCATTCCATTATAATGTGGGATATTGGAGGAAGAAAAGGAACAGCCATCGAGCTGCAAGGACATAAGTATGTTCAAAGCCCTTCCTCCTGCTTTTATAGGGGAAAAGCTAAATGTAGAAGCCACATCTGGAAACAAACAGCCCAAAGGTTACAGTCTTCACAAGCCTCAAGCTTGTATGTGTGACTCCCTGGGGTCCATATACAACAGGAATAATTTGCTTATAGTAAGTTTTCCAGTGTTGGGCCCACAGGCTGTTTTAAGAGTCTGCAGAGGGTGGTGAAGGAAAGCACAACATCTGTAGTCCTGAAAGTGTTATGCCAGAGCCTGTGCCTTTGTTGGAAAGAGGAGGCTCCTCAAATGAGAACAGCTGCAGGGAAATTCTTGGGTTTTAGGTGTCAAGATTTTTCCTACCCCTAGAGGGAGCATCGGGCTTGGACAATTAATCCCTTTTTCCTCCGTGCTCTTTCACCTACAGGCTGAATTTGAAGTGATGTGCTTTTACCTTTAATCATAGCTGCCTTCACATCTCCTCAGTGCAAAGAGGCATCATCTTTGCAAGTACATTTGCACAGCCATTGATGTCTTTGAAGAAGGGTAAGCCCGTGCTGGGCATTGATTGTACATCAGAATGGCTCTAGTGACAATGACTCCTCACCTTTTAACTCTGGCAATGCAACAAGTTGGTTTTAGAGTATTGGGACTGCATATATGTGGGACTTGCATGCCAGGCTGAGGTCTGGAAAGACAAAATTCTGTGGTGGTTTAGAGCTAACAGTTTCTTACATATTCATGCATTTCTTTTGAGTGATGCTGCACTCTGCTGAGTGATTGGGATGCCTCTGGGATTTCAGAGCACTGCAGAGCTCTAACTGAAATTACCCGATCAACCTCATACTCTACCAGTGGTGCTTGCTAATGCATCACCGCTTGATTTATTGCTGTGGAAATTAGTTCTAATATGAAATTAGCCTCTGGACCTTAATCTGTGAGATGGCTGTCAGCTGGAGCTGTACAACACATCATCCTACACATCCTGATGGTGCCTCTGGTGTCTGCAGGCAGGCACTGTGAAGGGTGGCCCTGTTGTCCCAAGCTCTCCCATGAATGCATTCCCCTCTTCAGGTTCAGCTATAGGCACAAATAAATGTGTTAGCATGCAAGTCCTTTTGGCAGACAAGACCAGTGGTGGGAGCAAAGGAAACCAAATCTTGGATGATTTCCAAAACCAAAACTGTGGATGATTTCCAGTCACAGTATGTTTGGTTCCTCTGTCTTCACAACCTTGTTTTTTTCCATAATAGTGTTGTACAGTCTTGGTTTCCCAGGTCATAAACAGCCTGAAATGAGGCCTGAATTTCTTTCTTTTATGAAGGACTGAGCCCATCTTTGGGAGTTTAAGCTGAATTGTTCCTCCCATGTTGTTTTCTCATTAAAAGAAGAAACAGAAGCACCTAAATTTTCCACCTTACTGTGAGAAGGTTTAGGAACAATTTAGTGTCATTTCTACATTATATTTCAAACTCCTTATGCTTGTTAGTGTCAAAAGAAAATCTTCAGTAGTTTTTCAGTGATTCATTTCTAGATGTTGCAGAGATTTACAAAACAAAGTTGTTACTGACAGTCTGCCAAGAAGGTATCTTACCGGGGCTGCGTTTATGCATCCAGATGTGCCTTCAGAAGCTGCAACCTTGTTGAGGTTTCCCAGTGCAGCTGGGACCTCCTATCCCAGGAATAGAAAAAACAGTTATCAGAACAGGTCTTTGCTTTTGTTGATGCTGCCCAGATGAGCAACACTCTCATTCTGGTCCCAGTCTGACAGCAAAGACTGATTTGCATCTGATGGATGCCATGTGCAATGAGTGGTGGAGGGAAACATATGGGCAAACAAATGATTTGTACTGCTTTATTGATACTCTGTGCTCACTTGTGTAGTAGCCATAGGTGGTTGATTGCTAACTGTCTTGTTTCTTTCTCAGTGATAAAATTCAGTCTCTCTCCTATGCTCACCACACTCGGCAGCTCATCTCCTGTGGTGCAGATGGGGGAATCGTCGTCTGGAACATGGATGTTGAGAGGCAGGAGGTAGGTGCTTAGTTCCTGTCAGTTTGGTCTGAAGCAGTCCTGGGAAGAAGGGGCCTTTCTAAAATGTGCAGCTTTCGACCTAAACAAGATCATTCCAAGCTTTTAAAACGTTTCTGGACATGCTCCAGTTATTATACAGCAATTACGCCGTGCCTTTGATAATATGGTACAGGGGAAATTGGCTGGCAGAAATTTGTATTAAATAGGCTGCTAGATGGCTCTTGCTCATTACATTATTGCTCTGAAAGATATTCTGTAAGGAGGGTATTGAGATGCTCTCCTGTGTTTTTCAGCACGTCATGAGAAATATCAGTTCAGATGTAAATGGATAAAATGATTGATTCATTTTGGTTTTAAAAAAATAAAATAAGAAGGTTCTTGGTCATCTCTGGGAAAATGCAACCCAGCATTTTTTTCCTTGATAAGAGGGCATTTAACTAAGATTTCAAACAATTGGTCTTGCTTCCCTCTGGTGTAACCACATAGAAGTGGGGTAGATGAGGGCTTTGCTGATCCAGACAGTAAGATTTCACCCACACATTCCTCATTGATTTTGTGCTTCATGGCCAACAAATCTGAGCGGGTGCAAAAACACTCCCCAGATCTTTGGCACTGTGGGAGCAACCCCTACTTGGCAATTTCTGAGTCCTGACTCAGAGGGGGGGAGTGAGCTCTATGCTGGCTGAGTCAGGCACCAGCCCTGCTTGGGAGCTTGGCAAATCCTGGTGCCATGAGTCACAGCAAACCTGTGCCCTCTTCCTGCAGGGGGTAGGTCAGAGGAAGGCTTTTGACAGTGTGGGCTTTCAACAGCTTTGCTGGTTCTCAAGAGTTGTGGCCTGCATTGGATTGAGTATGCCTCCCTTGAGGAAGAAAAAGCACTAAGTGGAAAACTTGATTTTAAAAAACTACTGAAGTAGGCATAGGCAGAAACTGAGCTCCCTTTTTAATGTGAATTAGCATTCCAGTTGACTCTCTTTAATTGCTAATCCAGGGGCCAAGTATGTCATCAGCTCCTAAACTGAAACGAAAGCAGAGCAGTTTCCTCCTTCCCAACAGATGTTTCCTTTTTGCTGCAATTCAAACATCCAGAAATGAAAACCTTTATTTATTTGCTGGCTTCAAAAGGCTACAGTAAGGGTTAAGATTGGCTTGTCACCAAATAGGCAGGAAT
>NW_005054322.1:5584100-5593767 GCF_000277835.1 Geospiza fortis
CAGGAATGCTGTGAGAAGGCTGGTTTAAAATATAGAGGAGGAATATTATTACCTAAATAAAGGCCAAGCAGCAGGTGCTAATGGTGCACAGCTTTTCCAGACTATGGCTATGTGGGCTTGTTCTTGTTATCATCACACAGCAGGGTGTTCTTGGTGCTAAACCATCCCCAAAACATGAATCTTTGAGATTTTAATATCAAACCTTGGGTTTGGGTCCTAGATCACTTTCTTTTGGATTTTGGCTTTTGTATCTTTGCTCTTATTTAAGGATTTTCTCCATGTGATACATGCTCAGTACTCATTTTGTTGCTATCAGACTTTCCCACATTACTGAGATTGTGTTAGAGTCACTTAAACCATTTTAGCCCTTGATTCTTTATTTTCAACTCAGTTTTTAAAAAGCTGTAAGAAGATGTTTGAAAGGTGCTATAAGCTGTCTTTCTGTTTGACTACAAAGTGGTTATTTGTCACAAACAAAATGTTTTCTTCATCTGTAGTGTTCAAATGCCCAAGAGATGGAAAGTTATACACAGAGACGTAAATCTGTAGGCATTAAAAAGAAAGACTGTTGTGGGTAGAAAAGACAAGGCTTTTCCCCAGCAGAATGAACTGCCTTCAGAATAACTGGCAGAAGAATATGAAACAGGTGATTGCTTTATTGCTGGGAGTCAAAGCTATCCTGGGAGCTGAGGGTCTCAATCCATCCCTAACTTACTTTGCCTGGCTTTTCTATCGTTTTTAGTTCTTTATCTCAGCTGTCTTTCTTGCCATTTTAATTTGCAGCATGTGAGAAACCAGTGGCTCTGACAAGACAACTACAGTTTGCTAATAGCACTTCCTCACAAAGTGTTAAACAGTATTTAGTGTTTATTTAAATTCATGGGTTGATGAAGAAGAAGAGCTTGGGTTTAGTCTGGGTCTTAGGCTGGTTCAGGTGAATCACATCTTTCTCATCTCTGTGTGTGATTTGTAGCATGGGCACCTCTGACATCAGGAACTCCTCTTAGGGTGTTAAAGAAAGAAAGAATGTGAAAACCCCCGACAACATCAGCATTTCCCATAATTTCCCTTTCTGTTCAGATGATTTGCTTGGCTACTGGAAATACTGATTGACCCCAGCTCCCACTAGAGGCAATAACAGATGGTAAATGCCGTCCAGAAAGGACAGCACAAAATACTTTTATATAGAATTGGGTTGTTTCTGTGGTCTTATTATCAAACTCTTCTTCATGATTGGGATGAGAACTGTTCTTTCCATGTCCTTCAGAGCTCAAAGCAAAGCCAAAAAAGACATCTCAGGGAACAAATATCATCTTGTCATCATCAACAGTCAAAATGGCACCTTGGGAAAATGGAGATATTAAATCAAGCTTGGCTGGCCATATTGCCAAACCGCAACACATCTTTTTTTCCTGCCCCTAGGCTCCCTTGGGAATTTTTCTGCTTGTTGCTCACTTCATGTTTATGTGTGTGTGTGTTGCAGACCCCAGAGTGGCTGGATAGTGACTCCTGTCAAAAATGTGACCAGCCTTTCTTCTGGAACTTCAAGCAAATGTGGGACAGTAAGAAAATAGGCCTCAGGCAGGTTTGTATGTGCCCTTCAGTGTGTTAACATGGGGCTATTAAGTTTTTCTTTCATAATGGATTCTAGTAACCTTTTTGCCCCTAAAGCATTGAGAATTTGCATTTTGTTCTTCCACTAAGTGCTCAGGGGTGGGACAGTCGGTTCCCCTCTGTGGCTTGATTTTGTGGTTGAAAGAAACACACTGAGTTTTTTTCCAATCAATCCCAATAGCAAAAGCATGTATTAGGCCTTGGGCTGAGTATATCTGGGGCCTTCCATGACTTTAGCCATGGGGGGTTTTGCTCATTGTTAGTCAGATAAGTTACAGAAAGAAATTTACAGCTGAATTTTGGAGATTATGCTGGAACCAAAGCTGTTTTCAATGAGATTAGATAAACATCTCTACCTGCTCAGGCTGTATTGGGAAAAGCTTACTGGTCTGCTTGAAACATGCTGTGTTTTCCTGCCTAGCAGGGGAGGGCTGCAGATTGCAAACTTTTACTGAAGGGGTGTAGAAGTGCTGCAGGTGCTCCTGGAACTTGGGAGATGAGTGTCTGGGGCAGAGCTGAGCTGCATCGTGTCTGACTGGAGTGAGATGGAAGAGCCAGCAGACCTGAGCAGGGACCTGGTCTGGGTCTGTGGCCTGAGAAGTCTTTGTGCCTGTTGTGTCTGCAGCATCACTGCCGGAAGTGCGGGAAAGCCGTGTGCGGGAAGTGCAGCTCCAAGCGCTCCTCCATCCCCCTGATGGGCTTCGAGTTTGAAGTGAGGGTCTGCGACAGCTGCCACGAGTCCATCACAGATGAGGAGTAAGTGTGGGCACTGAGCTGCATTGCACTGCAACAGGGGAAACTCCTGCAGCTGGAAGGGCCTGGGGGGCTGCAAGGCTCCAGAGGGAGCAGCCTGGCACGGTGGTCCCTGGGCTTTCGCAGCAGGATAAGGAGGAGACAAAACCAGAAGGGATAGAGAGCCCCTCACCCCTGTTCCTTTCATGCCAGAAAGGTCTCAAAGTGCTGTTTAAAAAGTGATTGCTGAATTAATGGCTTACAGCAGCAGTTAAATATTTTTTTCCCCAATAGAGAACATTTTGGAGGGAGATCCTGCAGTTACAGTTCTTGCTGATTTTGGATTTTTTTCTTCAGGCGGGCGCCTACAGCCACTTTCCATGACAGTAAGCACAACATTGTTCACGTACACTTCGATGCCACCAGGGGATGGCTGCTGACCTCGGGGACAGACAAGGTCATTAAGGTAGGAGCAAGGAATGTGCTCCAGCTCCTGTGCTTCATTTCCCTTCCCTCTCCCGTGTGGCTGCAGGATGTCACACCTGCCTTCTTCCACCCAGAGACTTCTCACTTGGGATTGGGATTAGGATTTCTGCCCAATAGACCAAGGAGGTCTTGGTCTATGAGGTTATTGCCTGAAGGGGCTGGGACAAATGCTCACTGTAGCTTTCCCCTGAGGAAGACCAACTGTTTTTCAACGTGCCAAATCTCAGTGTGGCTAGATAAAGAAATAGCTAAAATAATTACTAAGTTATAACAATTTGAATAATTAAAAAAAAACTTCACAATGTGTTATGATTGTTTTGATCATTGAAGTTACTAATGTAGTGGGAGTATTTTTGGTTTCTTTTAAGGTCAGCTATGAACCTGGCTCATACAGGTGAAAGCAGAATGTCATTTCATCAACCTGGCTCATACTGGTGACATACAGAATGTCATTTCATCAACCTCCACCACTCTGACATAAGTGCTGGAAAATTAAATCAAACTTCTTCAGACTTGTTGCATCCACCTCCAACCATGTTGCCCCTCTTAATTAAAGAAAAAAGGTGTAAATTATATTATATAAAGGGTCTATTTTTACTCTATTTTGTTGTCTTTTGCCATTATTCATTATGTTATTCTATTTTATTGTATTTAACAGTTGTGGGATATGACACCAGTAGTGTCTTGATGTTACATCAGTGGAACTCGAAAGGTGATATTTATGGAAGAAACGGATTTCCTAACCCCAATTATACTGCAGAAGATAGATAACACTGGGCACATACGGCAGATGAGAAAGGAACTAATGTGTTTACAACAACTTTATGTCCTCTGCTTGATCCAGGCTGAACATTTGCACGAAGACTCTTTCCACTTCTTCTCAAAATATACAAGAAGGTATTTTTTTAACTAACAGTTTGTACGATCTGACTTTGGTTGTCTTGAGTTCATTTGGAAAAATCTGTGTGCAGTGCAATTTTTAGTTTTTATATTTCAGTATGTCAAGATACTTGCTGCTTTGTACAGAGGGTTCTTGGGTTGTGTCTTCCTCTGTGAGTTTTTGGTGTCAACAGACTGCGTAAGGCAATTGGCTCTCCCTGCAGCCAGTACCTGCTGGTTTGGGATATTTCTGCTGACCATGCTCTCTCCAGAGGAGGAAATCCAGGCATGGTCTCTGGGTGCATCACCAAGGAGCTGATGGACTATTGCAATTCCTAAAAGGGCTCTACCATCTACTTGTCCTAGTGGGCATCATCCAGAGAGCATTCATTGGTCTGTATAATCTTCCTGCCTCTTCCTTTGCTACACAAGTCGCAGAACCAGGAGTCAGGTTATTCAGCAACTGATTTGTACAGAAAACTGAAATAGTTTTCCAGCTCAGAGCATTCTAAGGAGCACACAGACTTGTTTGAGTTTGATGATGCTGACAGTCTGATTCAAATGAAATTATTGGCAACAGGAACTTTTGTGAGTGTGTGCATGGAGGGGGACAGATCTAAAACTGGTCTAGATCTGAAAAGTCTGGTTTATCTCTACCTCTACCTCTACCTTGCACAGCAACATTTCAGAATTTATACCTGTCTGTGTTGTTGAAGATGAATTTTTTTCTTCCTGTTTTCCATACGGTTAGTCATATTTATTTTTTTAAATGCTGATGGTTTTTATTAATTTTCTCTATAGACCCAGAAGTGATATTGCTGAATGATGCCCATTGTCCTGTTGTCATACTTTACAGTCTCTCTTAAAAATAAACAGTATTTAAAAACCTGGATTGACCAAAATTACCTTTTTAGAATGACATTGTCAAGGTGAATAAACTATAAAAGCCACTTTTTCCAAAGGGACCTTCTCTGAAGAGCCAACTCTCCATTCCATTAATCCATGTTACTTCTTAGCATGGTACTACTCACACACTTCAAAGAAACTGGTGTAGAGAATTTGCTCTGCAAAGGCTTTCCTGCATCTCCTGTTTCAGCAGGCCTTGTGGTTGTAGCTATTGTGGTTGCACCACATTGGTGGTGCTCAGTCTTGCCCTGTTTTGGACTTCCCTTCTTCCCTCTGCAGTGGGGAGGCCATGACATTTGCCACTTCAGAGCACACTGCTACCTGGAGAAGCCTTGTGGTCTCTTTTGAGAGAGAATGCCAAAAGAAAATAAAGCTTCTCCTTTGTTTGTCCAGCAGCAATTCACTTTTGAGGGAAAAAAATATGGTTTCCTCAATCCATGGCATTAATTCTGGTCGAGTGAGCTGCTGCAGTAAAGGGTGAGTGGAATTCTGTGTGCACATCACAGGACTGCTATGTATTTTCAGGGAAGATTCTCTTCCTGAATATCTTGTAACCTGTGATGAAGCATTTTGCAGTCATGTTCTCTGAAATAACACCACCTTGGGTTCCTGGTCGTACAGCCTGTTGTTGTTTCCCCTCTAAACAGCATATTTTAAAGCATATTGTCAAACATAATTCACACAGTACTATTATTTTTCCAACTTGAAAGTTGTTTTCTCAGTCTTCCCACGTTCTCTCCTGGAAACTAGATGCTTGTTTTCTCTTGGAACGCTTTTCATTACACCTTGTGCATGTTTTCTGATGACTGAAGCATTCCTGGCTGTCAAGGCTATGCAAGATGAGCAAGTGGCCTGCCATATTTCATTCCAGCTGGAGAGTATGTACAAAGCTTTGCTGGACTGTGGTGTTCCATGTTCCCTTGGGCTCAGGGCCTTTTGGAGAGGCCTGACTTGTGCTGTGCAGGGAGTCCATCTCACAGTGACAGAATCACGGGCGCACCGAAGTGAATTTCAATTGCTGTTTAGTGCTCGGTTCCTGAGGAGACAGCAGTGGCACCAAGGCTGGGACTGCAGCATGAATTGTGCTCACACTGATGGAGTGATGGAGTCAGCAAGCTGAGGATCTGCCCCTGGGTCAGCACCTACTTCTGAATGTGTAATGTGCAAACAGAGATGAAGAACTGATTCCAAAGGAGACTACATTTGAGAATGACTTGTTTGGACTGTTCTGCAATAAACTCGTGGCCACTCGCCCCTTGTCTTCCAAGGAGTCGTGGTTTCAGTGCTGCTTATATGTGAATGTGGGGTAAGCAAAACTGTTTTGCAGAATTTTCCTAGGTGTTCTTTCTCACTGAATGACCTGCAGGGTTATCTGGATTTAAGCTAAACATCTCCTTATCTTGCAGTCTCAGGACAAGCTGCTCTGGGCTTAGAAAATTATATAAACTGCAAGTGAAGCCGAGGGGTGAAGGAAAATTTGTCCCTTTGCAATGCCTTCAAGAGCTGAAACATAGAGATTATGAAGGGAAAATAGATTCATCTAATTCGAAAATTCTTTTACTTTCCAAATGAAACAAGAAGGATTTGACACTGGGAGAGTTAAAATGCCTGCCTTCCTCTTCTGCTGCATTAGAGTAGCAACCTCAGTTTCTTCTGTCTGCTAGATGCAAACCAAAAGGGATCTCTGTTGCCTGGTCCTTTTTTTTCCATTTTACTTGCCGAATAAGAAATCTGAGCTTTTTTTATGAATTGCACTATTTGGGATGGGAGGAGGGGGTGTTTTGATACAGGTGTAAACTATGCAGTGCCACATACCTACACACACTCTTAAATGAAGCCAAGCCCCCTTTCCCTGGGGCTGCTGAAGGGCAGTAGCTTTTAGTGATACCTCATGCTGTGACAAGGGCCACACAAACAGTGCTAGCTCTCTCTGTTCTGCACATCAGAAAAGGTGATTTCATTTCTCCCTTAGCTGGTGCTTCCTTGTGGGAAGTGTTCTCCAGAGCATCTGCCTGCTATTCTCAGTTTTAAAATGAGCAGTGTCCGTAGGGCTTAGGCAGGTGATGGGGCAGGTGCTGGTCACATACACAGTGCCTGAGCAGCTTGCTAGAGTCACTTGTGTCCCAGGTGGGGCAATCTGAGCACCAAACTTCCATCTTTTTAAGATGAAAAATATTTAAGTGAAGGGAAAAGAATGTAGGCATCTGCTTGCAATGTAGCATTGATGGTCCTCCCATCCAACTTAACATCATGGTTAGATGTTGAAACAGAGCAGTACATAGCTAGGGCTACAAGTCAGCCAGTCTGCCAGAGGATAATCCTGAGCAGTGACACTGGTGTGCTCAGCTGTGGGCACACTTGTCTGCAGCTGCTTTTTGCAGCCAAGCCCAGGTGACCTCCCTGCTCTGTCCTCCTGAACTTGAGGCCATCCCCTGAATGTCAGCATGTGGGCTCTCAGTACCTCAGTAGTGGTTACTGCACGTTGCCTGGGGATGGCATCGGCATCCCCAGTACTGGGAAAGGGAGGGAGGTGTTCCCTCTGAGTGGGGAAATGAAACCACTGTATGGAGTCCAGCAAAGGGCCACTGAGATGGTGAAAGGTACTGGAGCATATCTGGGAGAGCTAGGACTGTTCATCTTGGAGAAAAGAAGGCTCAGAGGGATCTCATCAGTGTGTATAAATGCCTGAAGGGAGGGTACAAAGAGAATGCACTGGTGTCTAGTGACAGGACCAGAAGCAATGGGCACAAACAGAAACAGGTTTCCTCTGAACATCAGGAAACAATTTTTACTGCAAGGGTGACTGAGCATGGGCACAGACTGGCCAGGCAGGTAGTTTGTGGGTTCTCCATCTTTGGAGAAAAGCTAACTGGACATGACCCTGGGAAACTACCTCTAGGTGACCTTGCTTGAGCAGGACCAGATGACCTTTGAAGGTTCTTTCCCATTTCGGCCATTCTGTGATTCAAACTCCACTTAATGCCTGTGTCTACTCTATTGCAGAGAGAAGGAAAAAAATAACTATCTTTCCTTAAATCTAAACTACTACCAAATTAGTTACTAACAAATTAGCAAATATTATGTTTGTCTGGCCTTGCTGTTCCAAACAGGATTTACATACCAGCAACCAAAGTTCTGTTTTGTAGCACACAGGAAACAGGGCTACAATGTGTGGTTTTACAGGCCATGTCTTTTCCAGGAGACCACATCGAGCACATGGGATGTTTTCAATTAGGCCTTAGAAGATGCAACAGTAACAACAAACTTGATCGTTTTTTCAGGATGCATTGGTGTGCCGAGTCCCTTCAGTGATGACCTCTTACGTAATATTGAAGAAGACAGAGATTTTTCTCTTCAAAATTGCATCTTGTGAATGTTGGCAGGAAATCTTTGCTCCTCAGAAGAAAAAAAAATGTCCTTAGTTTGCCAATAACTTGAAGTTCTGGGATTTGAGATTAACTTTGTGTGATCACATGTGACTTCTCATTGCATTTTCCCAGTTTTGGGATTTTCCCTTGTGACCAGTCTTTGGCCATCTCTGAAATTTTGTTTGCTGCAGGACACATTGTACTGCTCAGAAGAGAAAGAGATTGAGTTCAATTGAAATTGCTGCCAAGTAGGGACGTTGAACTCAAACCAAAATGAAAACAAGAGAGCACAGTCCTGGCAAAATCTGTGCAAAGAGGGGATACCGAGAAAGAATGTTATCAGCATACAAACAAAACCTAAAAAAACAAACCAAACCAAAAAGCACCTACAGTATAGAAATGAATATTCATCAGAGCTGTATAAAGCCAAACCTAACCCCCATCCCAGTACTGTAAGCCAGCCAGCAGCCATGGTCCAGATCCAGAAGCCACAAGGAACATAGAGTTGTTCCAGTCTATGAAGATTTGACTTCCATTTCTTGTTCTTTGGTTCAATTACCAAATAATATTTATCTTCCTCAAGTAGTTTTTTCAGGACTGCATTAAATGCATAAGCACTTCAATATTAAGAGGATGGGGAAAAGACACATTACTACTGAGATGGTACAGAAGAGGTGTCAGGCCTTATGAAGATAGTCTCTCCAGTTATTTGTTCTTTAGATATTAAATAATCTGAATTTATTAAAGGGTTTATCACCTTTATACTTATATTTTACCACAGGTCAGGGCTTCCTTCAGATGTGAAAAACCTATTGCTAACACCCCTATTTGTCCTGTCCCAAGAAAATTCTATGGAGTTGCCACAGCCAAGTAATTAAGGAATTTTCACCAATAAACAAATTCACAAACTCCTTGCTACACCTTTGTCATTAGCACTAGTTTTGGCTGTGGTTCAGCTTTCCAAAGGCTGAGCCTTGTTTCTGACTCTGGTAAGTTGTCATACTGACCAATACCTCATGGGCTTTGCTGTCTTTTTGATTAGAGGGATTTTATATGAAAAAAGCTCCTGCTGGCTTTTGTTCAGGTCAGTGTTTTATAGGAATGCTGCTCAACAAGTTGACTATCTTTTCTATCAACTACATTGTAACACTTTCCAGTACTGTTCCATTATGTAAATAAGTGTCTCCGATGTAGCTAAATAAATTGTGATATCTTAACCCCACTAAATTAATTTCTATCAACTTTTGGCTATTTCTTTTCCTTCTCTATGTGTGGAATGAGGAATTTGGTTTATTGAGTTTTGACTGGAATCATTTACCTGCCTGTTCTGTGAATTGTCATAAAACTGACAGCTGTTGTATGGACATATCTTTTGCCTGTACAAATTCTTGACCTGAGTGCCTGGCTGGGTGAGCAGCCAAAAGGAAATGGTGTCTGGGCAGCAGAGGAATTGCATGATTTTGTGCATCACTCCAAGGCTCCCTGTGGATTGTGGATTGTGAACTGAAAAGTAAAGGGAAGATGCTCAAGATTTTAAACCATTAAAGAAAATGGCACTTCCTGGGACCTCTCTCCCTGAAGGTTGCACAAGTGCAGGTTTTACCACTCCTATAATATTTTTATCTGTGAAATGGCACTGCTGGTACAGCAAACATTTGAGTTGTATCTCTTGGCAGCAGGGT
>NW_005054322.1:5593823-5595760 GCF_000277835.1 Geospiza fortis
ATCACAGAATCACAGAATTTCTAGGTTGGAAGAGACCTTTAAGATCATCGAGTCCAACCTATCTTCTAACACCTCAACTAGATCACGGCACCAAGCACTAGATCCAGTCTTTTTTTAAAGACAGCAAGGGATGGTGACTCCACCACCTCCCTGGGTAGATGATTCCAGTATTTGATCACTCTTTCTGTGAAAACCTTCCTCCTTAATTCTAGCCTGTAGCTCCCTTGGCACAGTTTGAGACTCTGTCCTCTTGTTCTGTCTGTGATTGCCCGGAGAAAGAGAGCGACGCCCAGCTCACCACAGCCACCCTTCAGGGAGCTGAAGAGAGTGATAAGGTCACCTCTGAGTCTCCTTTTCTCCAGGCTGAACAACCCCAGCTCCCTCAGTCACTCTTCATACGGCTTGTGTTCCAAGCCCCTCACCAGCCTCGTTGCTCTTCTTTGGACCCACTCAAGCATCTCAACATCCCTCCTAAACTGAGGGGCCCAGAATTGGACGCAATACTCAAGGTGTGGCCTCACCAGTGCTGAGTACAGGGGAAGAATGACCTCCCTGCTCCTGCTGGACACACCATTCCTGATACTGGCCAGGATGCCACTGGCCTTCTTGGCCACCTGGGCACACTGCTGGCTCATGTTCAGCTGGCTGTCAACCAACACCCCCAGGTCCCTTTCCACCTGAGCATTAGCTTCTGTTTTGATAGAAAACATACTTCCTTCAGAGGAATACATAATTTTTCTTTATCTGATGGCTCCCTCTAGAGAGAGGAACATAAATACTGCCCTACTGCACAAACTGAAGTTCTTGGATTTGATCACTTTTAGTCCCAGAAGTGTTTTTTTTGCACTTGCTCCCTGTCAGATTTGGTGCCTTTTCAAAGCCTTTCTCTCATTGTCTAGATCAGTGCTTTTTGGGAGACTGCAGGAATACAGAATTTTCAAGTCACCTTAGTTGCATTTTAAAATTTTCTCCTGTAATCAGTTGCTGGCTCTGCTCCAATGTGCCCAGAATTACCTCTCCTAACAAAGCAAGAGATGGAAGCCTGAGACAAACAGAGAAATACTGTGAGCTGAGCTAGGGAAGATGCAGAGCTGTGCTCTGCCAGAGTGGAAACTCCCTATCTAAAATGACTGTGGGTGGATGTTGACCAGCACTAGTTTTAGATAAGTAGGATCCAGTGTCATGAGATGGGATGCTTTATTTTTGCAGGGAGGGTGAGAGAGTAACATACAGATTGAACTGCTTCATAGCCGCCCTCCTCCACTGTTCCAGCAGGTTGTTCCCTGGAAGACCAACTCCATGTTCACTCTCCACTCACCAAGTTCAGCACTGTTTAAGGAAAACTAGTACTGCTTCAAGTGCCATGGCTTTTAGAAAGGCTTTGTCATTACAAAAATACAAACTAGTGCTTGTACTGACAATTGAAATGGCTGGGACTATCCCCCCATCCAATAAATTTATTTACATTGAGGTTTGCAGGATGAAAGATATAGCAGAACTCCCTTTGAGCCCAGGCAGTGCATATTCAAAATTCCATCTGAGCCTTGTTTAACAGGAAGGGGAAGGGGTGGCCCTGCTCACACCTTGTTCCCACTGAGTAGAACACAGAAGCTGGAGTGCGTGTTACTGCAAATGCCAACAATTGGTATTTGCAGTTTACTCCAAAATTGTGAGGTATTTATGGGAGTGCTCCCATTCAAAGGCAAACAACAAACAATTTTTTACACCTTTAATCAACAGCAGGTTGATTTAGTTTATTGAGGTTTTTTAAACAAGGAATAAAGATGACCCAGAAATGAAACTAAAGACAAAATGCAGTTTACAAAATTGTTTGATACCTGTTACACTGACCTCCTAAAATTTTCATCCAAGAGAGAAAAAGAAGTTGCAGTGGCCCCTGCATCACGGCAGTCAGTCCTGCTGCACTGATGATGGGC
>NW_005054322.1:5595770-5624091 GCF_000277835.1 Geospiza fortis
GGGAAATGACCAACTCCACATGTGCTCTGTGGTGGTACATTCCTGTGCAAGATCCCTGAGAGCAAAAACTTTCCAACTAGGTGACTTCACAAAATGAAGAAAAATATAAAGCCATCAGAGTGAGGTCAGAGTCATAAAAGCCTCAAAGCTGCCACAAGAAGTGTTGGGCTGTGCCTAGACTGGAAAGGGTGGCAAGGGCAGCTGCCGTGCTTGTCATTCCATTCCCATGAACCAGGTGTGCTCTCAAACTCCCAGTGTGCACTGCTTAACGAGGACCTGTGCCACCTTCATCTTCTGCTCATCTGTCACTGGATGCTGTTTTTATTTTGTTCATGAAGTTTTAAAGTGGAAGAGGAGACTGAGGGGGGATCAAATCACAGTCTACAACTTCCTTGTGAGGGGAAGAGGAGGGGCAGGCACTGATCTCTTCTCTGGGGTGACCAGTGACAGGGCCCAAAGGAATGGCCTGAAGTTGCATCAGGGGAGGTTTAGGTTGGATATTTAATAAAGGTTCTTCACCCAGAGAGTGGTTGGGCACTGGAACAGCTGCCCAGGGAAGTGATCACAGCACCAAGCCCAGCAGAGTTCAAGAAGCATTTGGACAATGCTCTCAGACACTTGGTGTGACTCGGGGTGTCCTGTGCAGGGCCAGGAGTTGGACACCATGATCCCTGTGGGTCCCTTCTGACTCAGCATAATCTGTGAGTCTGTAAATGTACTCACTCACAAGAAGGTGCAAGTCACTCTAGATTGCATTAGACAGATCCTCTCGCTGGCTTGCAGCCACATGCCATGTTTGCTCTCGTGGAATCAGGCTGAAATAAAGCATCAGCAGGACCATAATACCAAAGTGTGTGGCACTCTGGACTTTGTTTCTACTTGCTGTTTCTGTGGTTTAGTTCTTTTTAAATCAGAAGTGCTCTTAAACCATAGCATGTTGCTCTTAGACACTGTGACCAAACTTTGATTAAAGCAGTTTTCTTGACTGGTTTCATTTTTAAGCTGTGACAAAAAATGAAAAATATAGGCTATTCAAATACACTAGTGTAGAATGTGGACTAAAATGTGTTAAATATATACCTTTATAGTGCACAGTTTTTACTTTTATGAACTATTTAAATACCAGTCATTAAACTTTTCTTCTGTACTGCAGAGCTGAGAAGCAAACTGATGTAAATACTAAATAATGCAAATGTTTTTACTAGCTTTGCAGCTATTGGGTTAAGAAATGTAGTTAGTATATATGCTTCCAGCCATGCTCTTGTTTTGGGTAACTGTATTTAACAGCTGAAACCACAGAAAATGTTAATACCAGATTTGCAGGAAATAAACCTCTGTACAAGCCTTGCTGTTGTTTTCTTTCACTGTAGTGCAAGAAGGGGTTAAGTTTATAAATGAGGCAATAACTTGAATGCTGACCCAGCCTCTTCAGGAGGAGCTGTGACAGCCTGACTTGTCTCAGCACTGCTTATCATGGGAAAATTTTTGTCAGGGCCTCTCTGACAGTAAAGTCTTTACTTCTAAGGAGATTGACAATAGGCTGAAAAAAGGAGATTTTTCTTAAACTGATACTTATTAGGAGATCTTTGAATAATGAGGAAATACCATCAGCCAGGAGGAAACTAAATTACGTAAAGCAGACAGAAGGAACTCACCTCTGTCTATCACCAGTCTTTAGCTGCCAGTCACTGCAGAGAGCTCAAGAACATCTGTGTTATATTTGTGTTTAGGTCCCTGGTCTTACCACACTGGTGTAAGCCTCATGTGAAACATTGCAGCAACTTGGCTGGTTCTGGAGGCAGCTGGTTAATAAACACACTCAGTTCAGGAGAAAAGGTGTTATACCTTTGTTAATAATAGTCTTGGCTTTGCAGTAAATCTGAAATAATTAAGACAAAATGAGTACCACCAGGAAGTCTTAGTCTGAACTGATTGTCTTCGGCACTCTTAGAAAGATGCAGCACTGTAGGTGGTGCTTCTTAAACTAGATCCAGTGAAAAAGCCCATCTTCCCCTCTACCAATTTACAGTGAGAAACTCAGTGAGTAATTCAAATGTCCACAGATCAGGCAGGGTGAATCCTGTCCTCTGTGTCTGGAAGTAAACACATCCAGACAAAATACAAGCCTCTGATCAGGAGGTGGATTCTCCTCTAAAACCTGTGCCACACCAGTGCTCCCTCCTCCTCTTAATCCATTCACAATGATAAAACAATTCCCTTTAATCTCTCAAAGAAATGGCAAGCAGATACACCTTAGCATGTTGTTTCTTTTTGTGCCTACAGTCATGCAGCCATTTCTCTGCTGGATCCAGCCATGTCTGGGTGTGTTGTGTTGAAACCTCCTACTTCATGGTATTTTGACATAAATGGGATAATATTTAGCCCTGGCTCCATAAAGTAATGTGGAAGGCATTTGGCAGTGTTCCTAAATTCTTGCTGTTTAAACATGAGGAAGCAGATCATGTCTGCATACCAGCACTAATTTATAGAAACTAAAGGCTGTGAGGAATCCTTCCCTTTAAACTAAGCAGGCTCTGCAAGAGACTTTCTGCATTCCCAGTTACAGGCTTGAGCCCAATCACCCTCATGCAGTAAAGGAAGCCACCAACCGATCAAATACAGCAGTTAAAAGTTGTGTAAAACATTCCCACTTCTTTCCTGAAGTCCTTCACAAAGGCTACTGAAAGTATGCTCCTCTGCATTTCTCTGTGCTGAGTGTTTTAAATTATTCTAGGTAACTTTACAAAGTCTCAGGGCTTATTTTAATGCCTCTCAATTTTTCTTCCAATCCAAAGAACACAACCTTAGTGTGTCTTGAGGCAGCAGCTGCATATTCACAATGGGAGAGACTTGGCAGCACAGAAAAATTACACAGGTGCCACTCTACCACCTCATTATGAGAACACCTGAACCTAATTCATTTTTAACAGGCCTATGGCATCCTACCTCCCCTCAATAGCAGATTACTGTGTAATTAGAAGATTTTGTGGTGACACTGTGTCAGCAGAGACCCTAAATTCCTGGAGAAGCAGGTTTAAACTTCTGGGAGAACTCTTCCAGCACTTCCATTAGTTTCTCTTCATCCTCTGGTGGACTGTGGGTGTATGCTAGGGGTAAGTGTGTAGGGACTGGTTGCCTGTCTGGAAGAAAAGAAGAGAAAAAAACAACCTTATTGTACATTTAACTCTCTTATAGCAGAAAGGAGGTTTTTCTGATAGACTCTGTACTGCCCAAACATACCTCATGGTCTTGAAGCCAGGAAAATTGACCTTCTAGGTAACTGTAAATAATGCTAGTTAAGCATATCTTCTAAATCAAAAATTAAACCAATTCAATTTGTATTTTGGAGCTGGAGTGATTTTTCTGTAGCATAATATGACCTCGATTGTGCAGCAAGCCCCCATTTGCAGCTGGGGACAGTTTAGGAAAAGGAAGACTTCCTTGTGGGGTTATGCCTGTCACTAGTGCAGCACCTGCAGGAAAAGAGCAATAGCTGGAGTTTGTTGCTGCAGGCAGAGGATGATCTTGCACTTGAAACAACATTTTTCCTTGCCTCCTGGATAATCTTTCTTGTACTGTACTAATCCCCAGCTGGGACTTTGTAGTTAGGATTATTTTCAATAAATAATGCTTAAAATGCTTACTTTCATCCTTAGAAACAATGGTTAAATTCTAAATGCAAAGGAGCTTGGGCTTACTGCTCAGTCACTGTAAGTGACACATATCCAACCAAGTTTGCTCAATTTGATGCTTTGCTTTGTTTTCCAAATCTCACGCCTGTCACTCACTCTGTAAATACAGCTGTTACCACCATCCACTCTAAGGGATCTTCCCCTCCAAAAACACAGTGTCTAGAGCCTGGGAGCCTCATGACAATGCTGTCAGGTGTCTGTGGAACAACAGTCAGAGCACTGGTGCAGCACTGTTAAATCTACTTAGCAAGCCCAACTTCCACAGCAGCCAGCTGAGACAAAAAGAACAAGCTGCTGCAACCCCAGGCAGCAGATTTCCCTGAAAACCTATCAGGCTGCCACTGGGCTTCCCAGGAGAGCAGAGGTATTTGCTCTCTTAAGAGCAAATGTTTACCTGACTGCACACACCACATAATTACTGCTCATGGAAAACTGAGGAGAGAGAAGGGAATGATCCCTTCTCCATCACTGAATATGAATGGCTTCCCACCTAGCCATGGTGCTTCCAGAAGCCTGTGCTAAAGTTTGGGAACTAGGTATGAAAACCAAGTTCAGCATCACAGAGAAGATGCTTCTAGTCTTTGGAAAGCAGGTCTCTGTTAAGCATTTTTTATATATTTTAGCAGATGCAGAGAATTCTGGTATTACTAGTCATGTTCTCACTTCCCTTTATTATTTTCTCAGGGAAACAAACAAACAAAAAAAAAAGCTGCCTTTGGTTTCCTCTCAGGGGGAACAGAAGAAGAGAATGCAGAAAATGGAGGGAAACTGTGACTGATTTGGAAAATGACTGCCTAGGATCAAAAGTGTGGGGTTTGTGGCAAAGTGCTCCTGCACCCCAAACCCTTCACTGAAAGGGTCTGAAGAGTGCCCATGATAAGCTGTGGCTTCCAAAAGGCTGTAGGAGCAAGAAATAACTGACTTCACCATTATTTGATAAGCACAACACATAGACTCAGAACTTCTCTTGCAGCTTTAAGAGCAATCATGCTAGGACCAAAGCTCTCAAAAGTCAGTAGCTTTAGCTAAAGAGGCAGGGCATGTTCCCTGTTTACCAAAGCTGGGGGTAGAAAAAGGCCAAAGGGAAGAGCCTGGTGAAATTATGAAAGAAACAGAAAAAACAACTGAGCAGAAGCATTAGGACCAGAAGAAAGTGACTGGAGTAAAAGAAAGGCAAAGTCTGGTTCTACAAAGGCTGAACAGCTGGGATGTGGAATTTCCACATGCACCATATGCTGACATGAAAAGGGTCCATTTAAATATCTGTCAGCCAACCCTGTGTGACTGTCTGTAGGACAGAAAGGACAAAGTCAACCCAAATGCAGAAAAGTCTGAGCTTCCTGCATTCTCTATATAGAAATTCAGTGAATCGGGATTTGAGTGCCACATCCAACAGAAGCATTAAACTTATGTAAGAAACTACCCTGAGCTTTCCCTCTCTGGACTGACCTGCATCACCATTGAGGCATCCTTGCTTCCAGCTGCTCCTACAAAGATGCCTGTCATTTGCCTGGGAGAAAAGAAAGGCTCTGCCCTACTTTTCCATTCCCTAAGCTCACAGTGCCAAAAATGCCACTGTGTTCAAGTCTTTGCCCAGTGTTAGAGAAAGGGGGAATTGGCAGTTTTAGCCAGCATGGAACAACAGGAAGAAGAACCTGTCAAAGCGGAGCCAACTCCCAGTGCTCTGTGAGAAAGATGCTCATTTCCTAGCATCATAAAAGATGCTGTTTGACTGCTGTGATTCACCTTCCCTTGGCACAGTCCTACATGCAACCATTTTCATTACAAAAATCCCCAACCCTCCCTAAAGAAATGCTTTGAAGTCTCTATCAACTACTTTAGAGGACAAAAGCAGGAATATAACAATCTAACACAATGCTCACTCAAACATTTAGACTTGAAACAACTTTGAGGAATGCTTCTATCCTTTGCACAAGCTGCCTTTATCCCCTTCCTAGCCAGACAGGGATGCCGAGCTCAGGCAGGCTGGGGATCTTCAGTCTGTGCACTGTGAGACACTGCTCCTTACCTTGGAAGAACAAGCCACTGGGCAGCTTTGTTGCTTCAGCTGACACCGCCAACCACAGGACGGTGTCGGCTCCCTGGGCCTCTGTGCGCAGAGAGTTCTTCATCCTCTCGTAGAAAGCCGGCATGGACGACCTCACAGCTGGAAAGGATAACAATGGAATGGTGGCCTGCCATGCAGGGCTTTTTTGACACAAACGAAAAAAACCCCAAAAAAAACCCACCAAACCAGCTTCAAATTGCCATTTTGTGTGTAGGAAGGAGAAGAAGCATCCCTGGAGCCTATGGAAGACAATGAATATTTCCCTGTATCTGAGAATAGGATGGCTTGTGGGAGACTAGCACTAAGCCACCAGATGATCCACCACTTGTTTGTTTGGGTCAAATTACAGGGACAAAACTGACAACAGGATCCATAAGAGATTCCTCTGCCAATTCCATTCCAAACTGTAAGGATGACAAACATGGGAAAACAAATTCCAAAAAAGCAGTATTGTAATGGGATTTTTAGCTCTTCTTTTCTCACCAGTTTTAGGAAACCAGTTGCAGCACTGTATTTAAAAATTGCTTACTTGCTGTCTAAACTCTGGTTTCATTTTATTTTGTCCAACAGATGGTAACTGTGGCCCCATCCAATGTAGGTGTTTATTTCTGGGGGTTGAAGAGTCTTTGAACTTTAAAGTGGGATAACTTTATGGTTCATTAAGTTTGAAATCTGCAAAGGAAGTGCAAAAATAAATGTATTTTAAAGAAAAAGAAATACCAGGATATTTAGTTGGAAAGGGCTATTTTCAAGCGTAAAGTAGACAGGGTAAATGCTTCTGTTGTCAGAAGTAAATTTTGGAAACTGCATCCCTACAAAAGACCTAGAGATGTAACTGCTATTCTGCATCCCAAGCTTGGGCACTGGGGACTGGAAACACTGGGGAATGCAATGTGCATAGTGTATGACTGATGCTGGCTCACCAGCTCAGACACAGTCACTGAAGAACAGCTGCAGCTCAGACAAAAACAAAACTGCTTCTCAATAGCGGTAAATGTTTAGAGGAAGAGCGGAGGGCTTGCACAGTGGTGCATTCTCCTACATGCCCTCACAAATTCCCAATGTGCAGTTCTGCACATTGATACTTACAGAGGCAGAAGCTCCATTGGTGTGTTTAACAGTTCCACTACAAATGTAACTTAAAGGTTACCTTAAAGAACTGTGTCTCTGCATTTGTGCAGGGCTGGAAGCATTCACTGCCCATAATTATTCTCTAGATATACACAGCTAGCATACACTGTGCAGAATAGAGCCACCAAGGGGATATAAAACTACTTCAGGCACCAGTTTGGAGAAAAGAAATTACTGCACCTGTTGGAAAAATATACTAGGAAGTTTCATTTCTCTTTGTTTTTAAACTAATCCTGAAAAGAAAAAATTATTGTCAGAGTGTGAAGCAGATGTTACCTGGGGTGTCTGCCCAGCCGGGGTGCATCACG
Source organism: Geospiza fortis (assembly GCF_000277835.1). Taxonomy (NCBI): domain Eukaryota; kingdom Metazoa; phylum Chordata; class Aves; order Passeriformes; family Thraupidae; genus Geospiza; species Geospiza fortis. The sequence goes on from NW_005054322.1 coordinate 5,602,970, forward strand.
GAGAAATGGATATTTCTGTGAGCCTTTGCCCACTGTTCTGTCAGGACAACTTGCTGTCTCTAAGGATAGAGCAATGAGAGCCATGCTAGCACCACATTCAACAGCCGGTCCACCAAATTAGTTCCCAGGGAAATAAACTACATCAAATGTGCCATAAATACCAGAGCATTTACGTACAGCAGAAATATACCCTTGCTCATCCTGGCTGGATTTATTGGATAATTTCATCAGAGACTTCCACAGTCATTGCCATCCATACCCTGGCTACAAATTTACTTTTAAAGCAGCTGCACTGCTTTTACTGACCACGTCTATTTGCTGCAGACTGTGGGCAAGAACTAAGCAGGCAGACAGGGTTCATCAGCTAAAGACAGTGTTCCCCCTTGGGACTTCTCTCATATCAAATCAAAGTCTAGCCATGCTCTCCTCCATTCAAGATGCATGCACTCCTAAGGGCATGCCATCATACTCCTGAAGATTACTGCCTGTGCATCTGCATGTGGGTTGGATGCAAGGGGAAAGCAACAGTGACCAACAGTGTAGTAGCAAAGCAGACGGTATGAGCTGCCTAGCAAAGAAGGGCTGGGCTTTGTTTTCAATCCCATGGGCTGTACCTTGTTCTGTGCATACACCATGGTTCCATCAAATGGCCCACTTTCTGACTGCAAGTCAGATACGTTTAATTTTTGAACTAGCATGCCCCCAGAAGAAACAGTGATCTGTAATGAAATGAATGAAAAACAAACAAATGAAAAGCAAAACCAGGAACTCCCCACAGATGCATTCATGCATGCAATGTAGTCTTCAGGCCATAGCTGGGAGTCCCTATGGAGCAGGATTCCTCTGCATACCCTTTGCATTATGCTTACGCTCAGGAGCAGAGCATACCTGGAAATGAGATGAAATATACATAAGGTTTTCAAGAAGGGATTTTCATTCAAAGTGATGTTGATTCATTTCAGGAATTTTGTGCTTCTTCCTTTTGGAAAGTAATGGGGAGAAAGAAAATAGCAGAATAGCACTATTTGTAGTTTGTGTGTTTAGCATTTACTGAAGCTAATTAGAAGCCATAACAAACTTGGGAAATTTCATTTTTAAAAATGTACCTGCTGTCTTATTTTACATCAAGATCTGTAAAGTCCTTTTAAGCCTATACTCCCGTTGTACATATTTTGCACTCTGCTGCAGGAGCTGACTTGCCCGAGGGAATCTGAGAGGGTAAGTTCCCAAATGAAGTATTTTACTCTGATTTCCAATGAAGGGTTGAGAGCAGCACGCAGGAGCTTTGCCTTAGACCAGGAGGTTGTTGTTAGCAAAATCCAAGAGGATTTTAGAGATCCTTAAGGCATTGTAAGTAATCCTGCACTGCTAGCACAGTCAGAGAACTGCTGCTACAAGCCAGAAGGTAAAAATAGTAAAACACCCCTTTTAAACAGCATCACAGACTCACCACTCTGGCATCAGCTGCTTTTTCCAGGAGGGGCACCAGGGCAGTTGTCATGATGTATGTACCTAAAAGACAGACAAGCACCAACATTAACTTCTCCTTTTAAAAAAAGCTTTCTTCTCTCTCCACCCTCCTTAACAACCCAAAACCCAAAGTCTCTTTACCTGTGAAATCTGATCTGAATTTGACAATGATCTTGCTGCTTCACCTGCAGTGTGCCAGCTCAATTGGTAGTGGTTTACATTGCCATATACTTCGCAAAAGGCATATATTATTTTACAGATTTTCATGTTTGTTTTACCTATAAAGAAAACAGCTCCCTACATTCATCTGTGAGAATGTGAAGGCAAAATAGCTCAGGTATGGAATTCCTTGGGTGGGGGGAAGGTGATGCCAGTGAAGAAATGGGGAATGCATTTCCCCTGCAAGTCTGACATATACTCACAGATCTAAGCTGGGTCATGAACAAGAAAAGGAAACTGTACTTCATACTTACAGTTCTTAGGGCACTGCACAAGCACTTAAGATTTGTCCATTCTTCCCTTCTCACTATGAAATCACTCACTTTTTGTGACACTTTTTGTGTTGCACACTGACACTTTTTGTCTTGCACACAAAACCCACCCCTTAAATCCCCAGCATGACCATAACAGAAGATAAGCAATCCCTGGGGGAAAAATATTAATGTTGCCTGCCCAAGGCTGAGCTAAGATTACTCGGGGAAACTTAATTGTGTCCTTCCCTGCTTTTGATCATGTTCATGTAGCAAGGATTTTTACACACCACACAAATATATTCCATTACCAGCAAAGTTTGTTATTACAAACACTGTCCAACTGTCTGTGTATTTGACTCAGACACACCTAGTGATGTTTCTGGCAACCAAGTGCAACACAGAGATTTTTTTTCGGTTTAAAATGTATTTTTTAAAAACTCCATTTAATTCAAAATGAATTTAGCCCCATTTAGTCTGGTGCTTCTACATCTACTTCCCTCTCATGCCTTTACAAATGGCTCTAGTTCAACAATTCTATCAGTGATAAGGGCATTTTTTTCCTTGAGCTACTGAGGCCATGTTTTTCACTAAGCATGAAGACTTCAGCATGTCTTTATAACCTCTCTTCCACACAGGCAATGAGATCACCCAGTTAAAATATGGTACCAAAATCAAACATGTTACATGCCTGGTGAGCAAACTGTTCAGCTCCCCTGTCAGTCACAGCAGCCTCCACTTTCTCTATATAATCAGAGGTATGTCCATACACACACAATATATTTAAAACCCTGGCAAATCAAACTAAGCAAACGCACCGCAGATGAGTAAATGCAGCCTGTCTTCAGCAGAAAATGCGAGCAAAGGCAGTTGCCAGTGAATGTCGAGAGCGCGGTCGCGTCCCCTGGCAGCGGGGCGGGGGGGAGATTGAGCGATGACATCATCGGTACAAGAACTCCCGCTGACTGCCAGGGGAGGCTGCCGCGATGTGGGGGAAAAATAATAAAAAAAATCACTTCAGTATAAGCTGAGAGACTGGTTTTAATGCTGTTTGGCTGTGGATGCTTAAAAAAAGTAACATCACGTCTTGGTTAAATAAGCTGTGTCCCCTAAAGGCAGAGCTGCAATGCACCATCTCTGTCGATGCTCCATTTTTCTGTCCTGCAGATTAATTTACACTTTTAAGGGTCTTCATGTTGATTTGTTAATTCTAAAGAGCTGCAAAGATGAATGCACTAATGTTGCCTCATTAACAACCGAGTTTTGTTTTGTTTTCCAGCCCAGTAAGAGAAATGCTCAATGCCAAAAATCCTGCTTAGAGCAACTACAGCTTGTCAGAAGTTTACGTGCTTATTTAGAACCACAAACTGACTGCAAAGCCCACATCTCCTCTCTTCCTCAAGTTGATTAAGAATTCAGTAAATCCCACAAAGCCAGAGCATTCCATCTTTTTGCCCCACAAGACCACTTGCTCATTTACTTTGAGACAGAGCACAGAGCAGTTTTGATCACAGCTTCCTATGGCAAGCAACAGTATCCGAAAACACACACAGACACAATGCATCAGGCATTAAGGCTGCAGCATTTAATTTCTCCCACTGCTAAATATTTCACCAACTACTGTCCCCATTTTAAGTGTTTGAACACAAACTCCTCATTCCTTTGACAAAAATACTTGGGTATTGCACATTCTTATTTGCCTGGGCTGGTCTGTCAGGCAAAACAGCCTGGAAATTTAGAATGGTAATAGCAGAACAGATATACTTTATCAGCAAGGTTTATTGCTGGTTAGAATACATCATCGTCAACTGAAATCTGCCCATTTTTATCAGTGCAAAAGCTGGCCTGCAGAAAACTTTGCAAGGAAAAGCAAGACTGATTCGGTAGAAGAAACTACATTCATCTCTGCCCCTATGTAAGGAAATCAAGGCAACACCCAAACTGTATGTCCTTTTGCCCATACTTGATTATTAATATCAATGTATTGGATATTAGTCTTTCCAAAACAAGCACTTGAGCATTTTAACACATTTACTTGATGCAAAAAAAAATTTGTCTGTTAAAGGAGAAACTTCCGCCCACAGAGTTTAGTTTAAAAAGGTAAGACACATCAAATGTGGTTAATGCTTAATTATCACTGTGTTCAGACTGTACAAATTGAGTTGTTTTGTTGAGGTTTTTTAATGGTGTAACACAAAAGTACGTGAAAGGAAAGGCAACATTCAGCAGTGCTGTGCCTTGCACTGAAAGCAGTAATTACTGGGTATCTGTTGAACATACATCTAGTACTACCTGCATTTGTGTCAGGGGCCAGATTTGTGCATCACCATTTTCTGTCACTGGAAGGTACATTACCCACATGGCCTGAATGCTTGTCTCCCACTGGTGTAACAGGGAGAAAAAAATCAGTGAAATAAATGGTATACAAAATTTCCCTTTGATGAGAAGTATTTGCTGTGACACAAAGGAGACCAGCACAATGAATTCGGGAGTTTGCTCAGAAGCAGTAGGAATGCGTAAGAAGACAAGCCCAGTCTATCACACCCATATAAAGGATTTCATCTTGCCCTTACTGAACTCTGCCAAGGTGAAGAGTTGACTTGCAAAACCTACTGGACAAGCTACAGCCCTGTTCTGTGTAATGAGGTTTGACACAGTACTGGCTGGCCATGTTTTCTCCAGTCAAAAAGGCTCCTGGGATTGATGCACAATTTATTTTAAAGATAAACAGTCTCTTAATATTAGTTTTCTTTGGAAAAACTTCTGTAGGCTTTATGCCTTGGAGCTGATCTCCCATAATAGGAAATCACATATAATACAGAGTAATTAAAACTTTTCTATAGAGCAACACCATTACACACCATAAACCAACTTTATCATTGGTAGACAGGGTGGGTTGCCAATTATGCATTAAACATGCTCATTCCAGTAAAAGTAATGAGCATGGCATTTAATGAGAACATACTTTGTTCATGCACATTAAAGTTTAATGTGTACTTGAAAAATATAAAAACAAAACCCACCAAAAATATTGAATCACCATGCATTCCCTTGTGGCCTGTCTGGTAATTGTTCCACCTGGCCTGAGATATTCTCAATTCAGTCAAGTAATCTGATATTGCTCTAACTAACAAATCGAATTTTTGACTCCATACAGTGAACTCCTCTGCCAACCTGGATAAGCACTAATTCAGTGGTTTCACAATCAAAGAGTGAAATATTAATGACATATGTGTAGAAAATGAGGCACCTTTATGGAGATAAACATTTGATTCATACAATAAATTGGGGTTTTTTTCAAAAAAAGACAAAAAGTACAAAAATCAGCCTGACTGAAACAACTCCTAAATAAAGTTCTGCAACCTTTCCCATGACATGATGCAGAAGCTGAGGGGACTCTATGGAAGACACTATTATTAGGTCTTGTGGAAAGGTAGCTCTGCATGTTCTTACAACAGTTATTCCACTGTGGGTCTCATGACATGAACAAAATGAAAGCTATCCTAGTGCACAGGACAGCAGTCTCCAGTGTATTAGACCCTGGTCTTTCTCACTGAAAGCTGCAAGTCTTGCTGTACTAAAACATGAAATAATAAAAACACAGGATAGCCCTAACAGAAAATATAAACAAACACTGTGCATGCAGATTTCCAAACTGCTGGTGGTTTAAATCAGTCTGCCAGAACCTGGAAGACTCCTTAAGATTCACATAGTTCAGACTGAAAACTAATACGATATGACATAAAGTACACAAACACATACACTGATTTGCTTTAAGATTTAATGGAACCCTAAAATCTGTATTTTATAAATCAACCTTGAAAATTATCATTTCATCAGAAGTAACATTGTAAACCCACTACCATCTTATAACATCAAATTAATTGATGATACAATTACTGTGGACCCAAGTGCCTTGGTGGATTCCAGAATATTTTTTGCTTGATGTTCCATCTGGCAATTAGTGGCACATTGCTGGTGAGGTTTTCGCCCTGCTAACATTGGAATAAGGGCAGGGAGCCAGCACCACACTAAGTGAAGTGTTTCATCTGCCTGAGCTCTGCAGTATTATTAGGAACAGTGTTACTTTAACTGTGAAAAATGTGGGAACAAAAAAAAACCCTAAACAAACAAACAAAAACACCCAACACCACCAAAAAACTTTCACTGTACAGATTTCAATGGCTCATTCATCTGGTAGAAATCAGTTAAACTGGCTTGCTTTTCTTGAGTGCAAGTAAAAACAAACCACAGAAACAAACAAACAAAACCACCCAACAAACAAAGTTCCATTCTTCATTGGCCTGATTATTTTTTCCTGCAGTTTATGCAGTTCCCAGTAAGAGACATCCCTGAGTCTCTTCTCCTGAGTAAGAGATCAGGAGTGAAGATTACAGTGTGCTGTCTCCAAGGGCCAATTCCACTGCACTAGCAATAACTCAGAGTGTATGGGAAGAGTTAATGAACATGAAACACAAAATGAAGGTTTACATTTCCCTCAAATGACAAAGCTCATCTCAATAAGGGCTCTTTTGTCTCCTGGGAACCAGGCTTCAGTGCAGTTTCTGCATGTGCAATTATATTCAACCTTATCCTTTCACATACCACCTCTGACCCATAAGTCTCAAAGCTCTTTAGAAAGAAAACCGGAACCACAGCCTCCGTTTCCCAGATGAGGTTGTCTTGCCAAAGATCAGGCACTGAATTTGCAGCAGACTGACAGCTGATATTCAAGTTGTTTGACTTCCAAGTGATTCAGAAGACCAGGCTGCACTGGATTCTGTTAACACCAGTAAGATACAGCACTCAGGCAGTTTGCCCTGGATGGGCTATAGTGTCACTATGACAGATAAACATCTTCCTTCCTCTGGCTCTAACCCTTCGTGCACAGAGTGGAAGTCTATGTCTATATATTATTAAAACATGAGAGCCCATTAGATTGAGAAAAAGATGCATACTTGGGAGCATCATTTACCTCCCAGTATGTTTTAGCATCCACTTGCCTGGTAAGTAGAAATAAAAAAGTAACATATACGTTATTTTTCTATGTCAAGTAGGAAGATAAATTGAGTAAAAGCAAAGTAAGGCAGACAATAAAATAGAGGAAAAAGGATTGTTTCAGCTAAATGCCTACTGCTTCAATAAGAACATGCTGCTTTTGCCTCTACTTGTTATAAATGCTGAAGGTTTTTTCAAAACGACTGAATACCACCAGCTTTAACAGTCTTTTCTGGGAGTTATACTAAAAAAAGTAAAATAAAATTAAATTTAAAAAGAGTTTTGACTCAGAAGTCTACAATACTCATCAGAAGAAATGACTGCTTGTTGCTGCCCAGCTCCTGGGTACAAACCATAAACTAGAGGACAGAGAAAAAAATCTGCCCATCAGGACTGAAGGTCTGCAGGAAATCTGCCCACATTACCCCCAGTGAGTTGCTCCATTTGGTTTATTTGAAACTGTGTTTCAAGCAGCAAAGGGCTGTTTCAGACTTGTGCCTGGCCAGTGCTCCCACATTACAGTCTAGGTGTTCCATTCTGCTCTCTATGTTCACTGAGCTCCAGCAATCAGACAACAACAGTACTTGAGCCTCTAGCAGAGAAAAAAGGCAAGGTGTTTCATTTGACAGCAACAACCGAACCACAATGAGCCATGCAGCATTTGTGCCTCAGACTCACTGTAAGGGTACTACAGGCACCAGCACAGATGAAGCTGCCACCTGCTCAAAGCATTTTAGAGTTTGAACTTGAATATTAAACAAACCATACAAAGCCTTAACTATCAACCTGCATTTTACATTTTCATGAACTTCATTCACCTGCATACTCTGACAGCACCAGAGAAGACTATACACCTCTTCTTCTTTCAGTTGCCATCCTCAATAAGCCAGTCAGATGTTTTACATTAAGGGAATTTTGCTTTCTATTCTAACCACTGTTATTTTTGTATACATTCATACAAGAAGACTTATGCAGTCATTTTTGTCCCATGTAGCCCAAGAAAAGATCAGGATATGTTTCACAAGTCAGATCATCAATTAGAACTGAACACTGACATCCATTATGCTCAAAAATGGACTAACAGATCAGTCAAGAGGAAAACATTCCTAGAGTAGATTTAAAAGCTCCACAGCATTTCAGACACCTAAATGAGCAATTTTGCAGCTTATAGAAATGTTAATCAGATATCTGATACAGAATTCAAAAACTGTGACGTGTGTATTTAAAGCATGTTATATTTCAGTCTTGCATTTTTAGATAGTTACAACCTACACACTCCTTTACTAGACCAGAGATAGGAAAAGTATCCTACAAGGTAGGAAAAAAAAGTGAAAGAAACATGGAAGGAACACCCTACATGTAAAGATTTGGAAAAGATATTGATACTATTCTACCTTGTTAGTCAAGTGAGGGACAACTGCACATTTTCCAAACAAGGGCCTTGAGCCTGTGTCACCATTCATGGGCTAAAGCCCATGCTTTAGCTTTACTGGGGCGGAGAGGAGAATTTAGTTTGTTCTTTCAGACCACATTCAAATTTATAGCCAACCTATATACCAGCCACATCTAATTTAGCCAGGATTTTCTCCGAGAACCTATAACAACAGATAGTTACTGAAAGAAATTAACTTCTCCCAAGAAAAACACACCCAAAGGCACCTAGTACTCAGGGAAATAACAGAGCATCTACTCTGACAGGTCTTTCTCCACACAGCTTTCTCCTACTGTGGCTCCAGAAGTTATGATTTATTACCCTGTCCCCTTGACTTTGAAGAAAAAACCTGTGGTTTGTAGCCTTGGTCCTTCATGTGTGTCTGGCCTGCAAGCACAGAAGCTTCCTGTTGCACTGCCAGTTTCTTCCACCTCAACCAAGTCCCACTTTGTTCTAAAAGATTCAAAATTTAATCCTTATTTTTGTCTAGAGAGAAGCAGTCTAAGCAAACAATCCAGCCCTTGTCTGAACTCTAAGAAGTTGGACAACAGAGGATGATTTATCTCCTTAAACTTTTAGACAATCATGCAGCAAGTGATACATGAATGAATAATGGAGATCTATAAGTAACATCCACTAAAGATAATACAGGCATTTTCCTAGTTTGCTACAACCATAATTCAGCTTCCTCTGTGCAGCTGTATACCACTAGTAGGCTGATTTACAGGTGAAAAAGCAGAATTTGCTGCTTCTACTTGTGTGATAAAACATTATTCAAGTGATGCACCAGTACAGTTCCTCAGCACTTAATACCCTCAATGTCTGAAACTAAACCAAAACATGCTTTTGTATTCAGATGTTGTGTTTGTTTCACTCTGCCTCTCTACTGAAGAACTGTACCTTTGCACATTGCTGGGTTTTTGTCTGAAAGACCACAAGAGGATAAAAACTAATTTAAGGTGAATAGATCCCTCAGGATAGAAGTTCTGGTACTTATACAGCCAAGAGAAATTTGATGGCAATATAAAACTCTTTTTGAATTTTTTGACCATGAGAAACAGAAGAATGTTAGCAGAAGAATAAGTCTGAACCAAATGAATCTCTGCCTTTATACTTGATTTGCCAGTTTAATGTGTTCAGACTTGCAGAAAAAAAATGAGCTCTATGCACAGTAAGAGTGAAGCCCAAGACATTTATACTAAAATGTTAGTTTTCAAACATAAATAGGATTTAAGGAACGAACAGAAGGAAAAGGTTAAGAATAAAAACCAACAATGGTTTCCAGGTTATACTAGTTCTATAAATGCCTTATCTTTATAGACTAGGTTTTCCTCATCCTCATTCCAGATAATGATGAACAGGAGGAAAACACAGAAACAAAGAACCACAGTTCTTCCTTAATGTGTCATTTTTGAATATATTGAAGACAGTCTCTTGAGAAATCCACCTACCCTGCACGGAGGCAGAGGGAGAAGAGTGTCAGGACTGTTGGGTTGATGCAAGCACCATGTGTCTCTTTGCAAGAGGTGCAGCTTTCAGCCTTACAGATATTACCAGTGTCAGACAGCTCTTCTCTCTGCTGGCTGGCTGTTTGCTCACCTCTTTTCCACAGCTTCTGTGGGCAAACCTTCCACTTGGCTCACCATTCTCCCTGCCCTTCCATATCTCCACTTTCCCTCTTGACTTGCTTCCCATCCTTTGTCCCTGTTACACCAGTGCCACACATTTCACACACAAAGCCCCTTTCATGTGGCGCACCCAAAAAGTGCCCATTGCTGCTCAATCCCTTGACTAGAGATTGCACTTGCTTGAGAGCGTCCAGGGCACAGGCTTCCTGCACAGTGCCTCTGTCACACACAACAAGCTGTGCAAGCCCACTCAAATATTTGAATGACTCTTTAAACATACAAACATGTTCCAAGCTCCATCCAAACACCAGAAACACAATTATTACAAAGAGCATCATTAGCAGCAATGCTCACAATGAATTTCCCTAGCAAATTTCAGAATCAACCTGCCATTTTCCACTTCTGCTATGATAAATAAAGACGCTGATATCAGAATAACTGAAAAATGGAGAAATTTAAAAATTTTCCAGCTCCAAACAAGTTGGAATATTTCTTCTTTTCCTTCCTGGCTCCATCCCTGGCATCGCAATGCTATGATCCCTCCAAGCAGGAATACATACCCCATGAATCCAGCTATAAAAACACGCTTCTGTAAGCAAAGTAAGCATGTTCCAGAAGAAAACCTTCAATACTCACCCAAAGTGTTTGTTGCAAAGTTTTTTTCAAGTCCGTCTTCAGTTAACTCTCTGTTATTCACCATACATCCCGCATTGTTGATCTGCAAAACAACTCCTTTAAACAAAAACAATCAACACAAATATCTACAAGAAAATCCACACACATGAGCAGTCCACGCTAATTTGCTGTTTTCTGGCATTACAAAACAAAGCTACACACTGTAGCTTTTATTTGTTCAATGAAACATGACTGCAAGCTGTAGGCAGCTAGCACAGTCTCTGACACATTTGTTTCTCTGCCTTACCTTCCAGAAGGAGCTGACTCTTCTTTCCCACCTCAATAAAAGATCTGCCTCTACACACCTTCCTGCACGTTCACTGGCACTTCTCAAAAGTAATCTCCTCTTTTTTATCAGATGTTCCTCATCTAGTAAGCATGAAAGGAGCTGCTCCAGGTGCCTCAGTTGTGGTTCAGCCCCCCAAGCAAATTTTCACTGCTAAATAAAGGGGGAACTGCACTGAGCCCCTTGTCAACCATGATGATCAACTGTTTAGTCTCTCCCTGGCTCTGTTTTAGTCTTTGGAGTTTTTGCAAAAGTTTAATCTTTCAGAAGGTCTAGCTTTAAGAGGGACAATGTTATTAGCAATGAAAGTCAAAGAGAAAATGTATGATGCCTCCAAAGTTGCAGCTATAAAATTACTGCTTTTCTCTTTTTCTGTAGCACATCTGTGTTAACTGAGAAGGGACAAGAGCAAGCAAACCATGGGGACTCCTGAAAAAAGCATTTAGAAAAAAATTAAGGAGAGAATTGTGGGCCAAACTGTCAAGTCCACATGACCTGTCAGACCAATTCATAGGCTACACACTCCCAAGACAGACACACATGATTAAAGTAGATGAACTTACCAACACATTTAATTGATGTTCATTTCGGAATTTTTCAGCAAACTTCCATATTTCCTTGGGATTAGATATATCCACAATATGCAAGAAGATGTTCTAAAGGAAAAGAAACTAAGTCACAATCAACAGGGAAAGTGAAGAGAAATCCTGTTTAGGCCTGTCTAGGTGAAAAGGTATTAAGTAGTATGAAAAAAATAGTGTCTCCAGAAGCCAACTAATACAGGCTAACATGCACAACTGCAAAATTTAACTCTAGTCTTTAAAACGTGTTTAGTCATTATTCAGCTGCTTCTGAGACACAGATTTTTAATGCCAAAGTTATTAAGAGAGAGTCCTACTTAAATATATGTGACAGACAGGCATAACAGAGAACTAGAAAAATATTGCAAAGCGTGCAAAAATTCAGTTTAAACAATTCAGCAGCTTTCTCTTTGGTTGAACTTTCCAAGGAAATGTTCAAGGTCACAGCATTAGAGAATAATCTAGGTTGGAAGAGACCTCTGGAGGCTGCCTGGCAAACATGGAGATTCACCAGTCTGTCTGAGCCCCCTGCTCTGAGCCTCCAGCATTTGATCACCCTCATGGTGAAAACATTTTTCCTACTGTCTACTCAGAATTTTGTCCCTGTTCCAATCTGTGTCAGCTGCCTCTTGTCTTCCCACTGAAGACCTCCAAGAGAAGTATGGTAGTGCCTTCCCAACACACTCCCATCACATGGCTGTAGAACACAGCAAGACCCATCTGAGCCTTCTCAACACTGAGCAAATTCAGCCTTCATACAGAGTCACTTCATACATCACATGTCTCACCTCCCTAGCCACTCTGTGCTGGACTCACTCCAGGACAATGATGACTTCCTCATCCTGGGGAGTCCAAAGCCAGGCACAGGACTCCTGCTGTGGTTTCACAAAGGCTTAATCAAGAGGAAGAGCACTTCCCTCAGCCTGCTGGCTAGACTCATGTTCATACAGCCTGGGCTATGGTTGGCCTCCCTTGCCCCAGGACACTGCTCACAGAGGGACAACTTGTCACTCCCAGGTCCCTTTCTGTCATCTGCTTTCCAGCCAGCTAGGCAAAGACTGCTCTTCATTCTGTCACCTGTGCTCTTAAAAAGATGTAATCAGGTTCTGCCCTTGTATTGATTCATGGGGGACGCCACTAAAAAGCATTAACAGATCAGCTCTGTACTGCTGATTATTACTTTTGAAGCCACATGATCCAGACAGTTTCCCACTCACTTTTCATCCACCAGTTCAAACCACATCCCTCCAAACTGGATACAAGGATATCATAGCAAACCATGTAAAAAGCCTTGTCAAAGTTAAGGAGAGCACTGCTCCCCTCCTGTCCACAGGCAGAGTCATCTCAGGGATCAGGGAGAGAATCAGAAGGGTAACAGATGGAGAACTCGTGGGCTGAGATAAAGACAGATTAATGGGGAAAGCAAAAGCCACAGACAAAAGCAAAAAAGCCCAAGCCTATGAGCATACCACCCTGAGAACACCCAATCTTGCCTGATCTTAGAAAGCGATTAGGTTGGGCCTGGTTAGTCCTTGGATGGGAAACTGGCTGGGAATACCAGGTGCTTTAGACTTTTTACAAGAAATTAACTGCCTCCCATGGGCAGGCAGGTGTTCAGCCATCTCCAGGAGAGCAAGGCTCCATCACACATAATAGCTACTTGGGAAGCCACCAGACCAAACATCTCCCCATTCCTTTTTCCTTCCCCCAGCTTCATATACTGAGCATGATGTCATATGGTGTGAAATATCCCTTTGGTCAGTCAACCTGTCCTGGCTGTGTCTCCTCACAAGCTCCCATGCAACCCCAACTTCTTCTCCAGCATGGCAGTACAAAAAGTAGAAAAGGCCTTTGCTCTATGTAAGCCCTGTTCAGCAATTGCAAAAGCATCTCTGTATCATCAACCCTGTGGTCATCACAAATCTTGAACACAGACCCATGCAAGCCACTGTGAAGAAAGCTAACCCTATTCCAGCCAAAACCAGTACAACAAGCAAGGGTATGCATCCACTCCAGCACTCTAGTCGTGCCTAATCCCAGTGAGATCACAGCTCTGCAGTCATGCATGGATTCCTGTTTCCTATGCTATGTGTACTCATGAACAGGCATCTGAAATGGGCTCCCAGACATGCTGCTTTCTCATGAAAACTGTGACAGCTTCCTCCATTTCGCTGTCCCCTAGACACATACTCATGTTTCCCATGACTCTATTACTCTTTTGGGTTTGGTCACTACAAACCAATGAAACCCCTTTAAAGCCTCCTCACTAGGCTTAGCAAACCTGTTGCCAAAGACACTCTTGCTCTAATATATCATTGCTCCTCAGCAAAACTCATTTAACAGAGAAGGTCCAAGAGGCTTTGGCTAAGGCCAAAGTGACACCAGCTGACCATTCAGGTGTTGATCTGCAGGGCATATATGCTCCTACCCAAGCCCTTCCCTTTCACTGTGCGGATTTAGGAGACCACTGCTAGGGCTACCATGCCCTTGACTTTCTAAACACTCTTGATGAACTCCAGGTTATCACTCACAATGTCATGGGTGCCCAAGTGGTTGGGCAACAAGAGGTACGAGGCCAAGGTCCAGAGCACCCCCAGCAAACTCTCTGCAATACCTTACATGTGAGTTCCCAGCAAGTGACAAACCTCTCAAGTCATCAAGCCAAGACTGCAGACGGGTGCCTCCATCCCCCACAGGAAGGAGCCTTCAGCCATCATCACCCACGACTTCCTCCCACTGTCAACAACTGTTCAGGATCATCTGTCTCCAACACCTCCCCTGACAGAGCTTGCTCTTCCTCATCTGTTACCATGGCACTATACCTATCCTATAAATGCACATCTGCAGGCAGAGAAGGAGCTGCCTTCTGTTGCCAGCATTCACAAGCTTCAATTCCTCCCCATCTTAGAAATCTCTATCCACTACTTATTCGAATGCAACTTCTAGCTGTCCCTCCTTCCATGCAATGTGCTCTTCTACTCCCTGCAGAGACCCTGTCAATCTCCTGCTTCTGTTCCCTACGGTTCTGCAGCCTGCTCATCTCCTGCTGTAACATCACCTGGCAGCTCAGCACCCTGAGGACAGCAGAATCCAACACATGAAGCCACCATCATGCGCTGCCCCAGGCTCAGGGAAAAGTCCCAGTCACCCCCTGCAATCCACCATCTGCCACATTATCCCTCTGGAGCTCTGTCTGGGCTAGTGCCCCATGAGCCAGGCACAGTTGCTCCAGCCAGGGTGGTAAAGTATGCTTTCAGGAGCAGCACTGCACCCACTCCAGCTGTCTCAGAGTGCTGGGTGCCTTCTGCATCCCCTTGCATGCCAACTGCTGCATTAACTGCTAAACCCTTGTCAGTCACTCCACATCACAACACTCTTGCAAATGTTTTGCAATACTATGGCCAGCAATGTGGATGCAATAGGAAAAAAAAAGGGTTCACATAAAGCAAAGTTATCATTTTCTAAACCACTAAAGCTAGAAATAATTCCTCCCTCCAAAACATCAAAAACCTTTTGCTGTTTGCTACAGACAATTCTTTTGCTTTTTGCAGATTTGTGTTCTACACAGTACAAGCACAGTGGCATTTACCAGCATACAAAGGCACATCAACTCCTACTCTTCTCCTAGACAGCACTTAGTCTCAAAGAGACACCACAGATAGTCTTATGACGTATGCCAGGAAAAGGCAGTTTTAAAATAATTATGCAGAGGATATGTTCTCTTGCAAAACAACAAATAATCATTAAAGGGCCTCCTCTCTTTCCAAGTTGTTTTTTTAAATACTCATTATACAAGCAAATCAGAAAAGTGAAGAAGCTGAAGAAATGATATGGCATTATTCCCTGCCTGTAATTCTGCTTCCCTAAAGATAAAAAGCACATGACTTTCTCTCTAGTCTTTTGATTTCAGCTCCTTAGTTGAGTTTGAGTCGGAATTTTTTCATTGTAATAACATGCTCTAGGATGACCCTGCTCGATCAAGGAGATTGGACCAGATGACCCACTGCGGTCCCTTCCAACCATATCCATTTTGTGAATCATTTCTGACCAAAAACTTGACATTGCTCTACTGGTTCAAGCTGGATATCTCTTTAAACTTTCTACTTTTAAAACTAGTACCATTATCCACTGGTACAGACGAGGTAAAGATTTTTGGGCAGATGTTCAGTATTGCAAGGGATTTCAGAGATTGAAAAAGATCTAAATCAACGCTTATCTGCTGAAGAGTGTCACATTGACTCAGGAAAGGGATATGCAGACCTGTTCCCTATAAAAGTCCTCAATGGTACCAAAGCCATTTTCAAAGCAAACCTAATCTCTGTGACTTGATCTATTTTAACAAATTAGGAGAATTTTCCAGTTCCCAGACCTAGGAGCAGGTGACTGCCAAACAACTCCATTTCAGCACTGCACTCCAACATGTACTGTGGAGGATGGAAAAAAATCTTTGGTGTATACTATAACAGGATATCCATCCAAATTATCAGGAAGAGCAAGTTCAGCCTGGATACAGCCTGTCAAGTTGCAGATAAAGCATTTTATTATCTCTCTGTATTGCTTCTGAATGAGCACTTATAAAGAAGGATATTCTTGTGGATTCCTTATTTAAATGCTCTTCCCAGTGCAGTCACGTGTCCCACAGGGCCTCTTGTACAGCTCATCTAACACTTCACTGAGAGCTGCTCTCTGCACAAGTGCCCTGTCCCCAGGGTCACAAACAAATTCTGCAGTGCCCTCACACTCCGCCATGACTACAGAAATGACGGGTCCACAGCCTACCAAAAAGTGGGAATGCAGTAATTATGCTGCCTTTAGAGGGAGAATATTATTTGCCTCACCAGGTGACAGAAAGCAGAACATGAAGGAACCTTCAGAGGTCAAACTCACCTCTCTTGCCAGGCAGCCTGACTGCAGTTAGAGAAGGAGGTAACACAGATAATCACCATCCTTACTATAGCCATGGGATTACACAGCTATAGACAGCTGGAAAGTGTTTATTTCTACACAAGGACTGATCTAATTCACCTCCATTAAAGAACTGAAGAGTAACGCTAGTTGTCACACTAGGGAGCTGAAATCAAAGAGGAGAAATTTAGTCAATATGACATCTCTAACCATAAAAAACTCTTCAGAATTTTTGATCCACATTAAAACCTATTACTGGAATCAAAATACAGCATACAAGAGCCAAGTCATTATTTAAAATGAAGACAGGTCTCCATCCATGTACTGTGGGTTAACCCTGGTAGGTAGTTCAGCCCCATACAATCCTATTTACCCACTCCATTCCCAGTGGAAATGGGGAGACAATCACGAGGACAAAACAGGCAAAACTTGTGGGCTGAGATAAAGACATTAATAAGTGAGGCAGAACTGTGTGTGCAAACAAAATAAAACAAGGAACTAATTCACTATTTCCTATTGTCAGGCAGGCATCTAGCAATCCCCAGGAAAGCAGGACTTCATCCCACGCAACAGTGATTTGGGAAACCAAACCCCATATCTGTGAATGCCTCCTTTCGCTCCTTCTTCCTCCCAGCTTTTACTGCTGAGCAAGATGTCATATGGTCTGAGGAGTCCCTTTGGTCAGCTGGAGTCAGCTGTCCCAGTGTGTCCCCTCCTTATCTTCTTGTGCATCCCAACCTGCTCACCTGGTGGGGCAGTGTGAGAATAAGAATAGGCTCTGATGATGTGTGAGCACCATTCAGCAATAACTAAAACGTGGGTTGTCAACACTGGTTTGGTCACAAATCCAAAGCATAGCACCAGTGAACTGCTAGCAGGGAAATTAACTCTACTCCAGCCAAAACCAGGGCACCAAGTAAGAAAGATAATGACTAATGAACTTCTCCATAAGCACACCCTCCTGAACAATTAATGAAAGCAACAGTGACAGATATAGGGGTGTACTGTAGAGTGATATATACAGAAACAAAAAGAATGTGTAACAGAGAGAAGAGGTATTATAAGAAAAGGAAATGAAAAGGCATGTAGAGCACAGAATTAGTACCACACACAGGACTTCACAGAGCAGCCAACTTTGGCAAATCAAGAGCATGTTATTCAGACACATAAAACCTTCTGCTCCAATGCTGTAGACTCATAAATGTTGTTGCAAGAGTGTTGCAATGCATTAACTTTTAAAAGCCTCAGACACATAGTTAGGAATAGTAAGTAGGACATCAAAAAGCAAATCAACAAACAAACATTAAATAAAACAGCATGCTGCTGATGATGTTACTAATCACAGAATACATCACCTAATGAAGTTAGGTGATTCAAATGGCTTGAAGTTAATCACTTCAAATCATTTGAGTTATAAACTGCTAGCTGTTTCCATGTCTGTATGAAAATACTATTAAAAACACCACAGCAAGATGTTGGAAGAGTATCTCAAGACCTCTGCAGCCTTTAATATTAACAACCTTTCTAAAAGTAAACAGAAGACTAGAAAACTCACCTGATTGCCCGTTTCTGTCACTATTTCCTCTTTGGCAACTTCAGCCCGGTCCTTATTTCGGCAAACCAGATGAACCGTGCCACCTGGTGGATTGCAACAAGAAAAGCATTTGATAATTAATTACTAACTTCATTTGGGGGAGACATCAGCACTTTAATTAGGTGAGATACTGGATATAAAGTAAAAAGCTGGAATATTTCTGCTTGGCTTTGGTTCCTGTGAAGGCAGGCAGGGTCATCATGCAAGGAAAAGGCCACTGCACTCTAAGTACTGTGCTCCAACCATTTCTGTCAAGTCTGTACATCAGGTTTAGTGGGTGAAATACCAGAGCTAAATGGAAAATTGGAGCTAATGCATCTGTATCTTAGATAGTTTTTTTAATATATGCCTCAGGAAGCTCAGCAAAGAGCTTGAACAACACAAGTGACTAGAATTGCTCTACAGAAAGGAAATAAAAGTGCCAGATATTGGAATTCTCAGCAGTGGGAGATAAGACAAGGACTATGGCCTCAACTGCAGCTTGGGAGGCTCAGGTCAACTGAATTATTTTTTATCAGAAAAATAATTTTCAGTAGTTTTCTTCTCAATAAACAGGATTTCTCAAGAGGATGCATAATTTTCATCCTTGTCGGTATCAAGCAGCGAGACACAGCAACAACTGGTTTGATCTACTGTTGCCAACAGTCCTGCTCCAAGTGAGATGCTGGACAAGGCGACCTCTAGATGTCTCTTCCAACCAGTTCTTCCATGAAAGGAAGACACAAGGCAAGGCTCTTCTCAGAGACCTGGATAATTCACACAATCTCATCACTTAATCATATTAAAGAAAACTTCAAACACAAGACAAAAGTACAACTAGGCAAATTGGTTTTTGCTTCATATTCTCTGATTGTTACAAGTGATGTGTTAATTTCAGTCCTAGGCACACCTATACTCTTTACTTTTGCTTGTTTTAAAAGTTGTTTTAGGGATCGCTAGCAGTCCACCTCTAGAAAGCTCAAGGAATTAAACCTAACAGAAACATAATTAATCCATAATAGAAACAACAACTGTGTCAGGTCACATTTTTTAGTGCCCAGAACCCAAATGCAGAACACCAAATCTACCTTGGGATGATACAGTCACACACTGCACAGCCCAGTCTGGGGTCTGATAATGAAACCTTCTGTCCACAAGAGAGGTTTTTCCACTGAGTACCAGGACAAGGGTGAAGTTTAGGTGTGACTGACATATTAGGAAATGAATTTAAATCTATTTTCTTTGGTAAAGATTTAAACCATTTGAACTTGACACATGGGAATAGTCAGAGTAGTTGGGAGAAGACTGTATCAAGCTGGAAGTGCAGTTCACAAGACATAGAGGAAAGCCCAAATCTGAATGTCCATAAGACACCAATTCAGAGAAAAGCTGAACTCAGACTATAGCAACTGTCAGTTAGAAATATCTGAGTGCTTGAAGGTAAAGCCAACAGAGCCTGATTATTCCTCTGCTGAGTCAGAATTCCTTATTCACTTGTCATGGAGTACTTGAAGAGATTCAACTAGAAGCCTGAGCCCCAACAGCTGACACTGAGTTTCAAAGTAAGATGTTCAAGGATGGGACTGGGAAGTCATCTTAACTTCATATGAACAGCAATGCCCATACAACATATCAGACATGCAGTCTGAGGCCAAGGTTGTTCTGCTAAACATGATGACCAAATCCCATACAGATCCAGCCAGCTTTCCAACTTGCAAAACCTGGTAGAGATACCCATTTGTGAGCAGAACAATCACCTGACAAAGCAATACTTACATAAAGTGATTATGTACAATAGCAGTGGTGGGAACCTGACATCAATTACATGCTGGCACTGATGTAGATCTTAAACCCAAAGACTCTTTGATGCTAACAGTTTTGAATTAGTTTCGTTTAACTGAGTTGCCACTTTCCTTCATAAGATGGTTACAAAACCTAAGCACAACAAAGAGAGAAAAGAGCCACAAGCTCCTCCCCTCCATTCTACGTGCCCAAACTCCTGTCACTCTTGCACAACAGGAATTACTTCGTCAACTCTGTAAGGGATTAGGTTTATCCTTCAGCAGCAGCTAGGCCCAGTTTACACCATGTCCTTGCGTACAGACAGCAAGATAAAAAAATAATTACATGTAATCAGCCAAAGGGCACAAACTCCAGGGTATTATCATTAAGATCAAGAACAGGTACACTGGGCTTGTTTATGCTCTTCCATCTCATTTTTATAAAGACAATTGTTTTCTTTCAGCATATGATACATCTGCAGATTTCTCAGTTCAAATTCAGCCAGGCTGTTACTTGTACCGAATTAACCTTAAACAGACACTGATCTGTCACCAACATCCTTAGATGCCAGTATAACACAGATAGTTTAGGTAAATATGCGCTTGAAAAACAATTTGCAGCTCCTCTCTGCTAATTTGGTTTCCTTATCCCAGTTTTCACTGCACTGATTGGGCTTAAACCTCCAACCCACACTAAGACCCCTGTGAAATTATGCCACATCCCAGGTATTTGTGTTTGTGTGTAAGTGCTGGAAGGCCAAACCTGCTGCCTTCCATCTTCTCTGTAAGCCTCCTGGGAGCTCCACGGCAGCCCTGCTCACCTCTCCTTGCTATCTCCTTGGCCGTGGCCTTGCCAATGCCACTGTTTGCACCAGTGACCAGGAAGGATCTTCCAGCCACATCCACCTCCACATCAGCTGGGTTGAAGCACTTGGAAGCAGACTCGTAACCACCTCTGAACAAATCAAGAGACACCTGTGAGAAACTAGAAGCGAGCCCTTCCAAAATAAACACATGTGTGGGCTGAAAAGCACTTTCCTCTCACAGCTCAGCATCCAGTAATTGCCCTATTTACTCTCTGTACCCATGGGGCAGGCCACGAATACCAGAGACACTGCGAACAGCAATGTATCACAGAATCATTAAGGTTGGAGAAAAGTCTTTAAGATCATCAAGTCCAACCATCAACCCACGTTCACCCACGACCTCAAGTGCCGTAGCCAGAGGTTATTTTCAACACTTCCAAGGATGGTGTCTGCATCACTTCCCTGGGCAGCCTGTTCCAGTGCTTTGCAATGAAAGCGACAACCCGCGGCGGCGTTC
>NW_005054322.1:5624379-5626966 GCF_000277835.1 Geospiza fortis
CTGAGGGGCGGCTCCGCTCGGCCCGGCCGCGCTAAAGGGAGGGTGCAAGGCAGAGCAGCGCGTGTGATAATGGAGGTAGCGGTGCCACCTTCCTCCTTAGCAGCAGTTCGTGGGCTGGTTCTTCTTGTCCTTTCTGTTTTCTCCTCTTCTCCATTAGCCATGAAGGATAGCTGTAGCCAGCCCCTGTCTCGCTGCCGGCGGCTGTGCCTGGCGAACGTGGTGGCGGATGAAGGATGGAGGATTTCCCAGGGCCCCAGCTTGGGGCAGGTGCCGCTGCCGGCTAAGGCAGGACTGTAGACGGGCTGTTGTGTTTTGGGAATGGGGAGCAGTGCTACAGGCCTGCATCCTCTGCCCTGCCAAAGGGATGCTCCCAGAGGAATATAAAAAATGATGCCGTGCCACGTAAAGTAGCATTTTACGTAACAAATCCAGTAAATACGTAGCTCCTACTGGTGAAGTATTCCAGTAAGGAAAGGATACACGAGTGGCTGTTGCACTAAGGGGAGTGAAATTCAAAGTGTTTTCAGTTTATGTTCTTTGGACCTATGAAGCCCAGGAGAAGCACTTGGAGTTGCACATCTGATAGCCCATGGTAGCCATAAGGAAATTGTCATTGTAGGTATAATTATACTTTTAATTATGCAAAAGGTCTATGTGCTTAGAAGGTTCTGTGTGCAAGTTGGATAAATTCACGTATTTTATAGGGTATGCAGGGCCACATGCAGAGAAGCTCCTTTGGGAACCCTATCTAAGTTTTCAAGAGCTTAAGTTACCTGATTTCAATAACACAGATAGTAGAGAAGTGGGAATATTCTCTCTTTTTTGATCCTGTATTATAGCCTGATACTTCTTTTTCTAAATCTCTTTGCTCTGGCAAAGGCCTTGTACGAAAGTCTTCCACTTTCTCAGCATGATGTGTGAGTGTTAGGCTCATACAAAAGGCACTTCCCACCATGAAGTTACAACTTTTGAACTCAGCCCTGTCTGCTTGTACTGTACATTATATGTGGAGTAATAGTTTCTAGAGGGCAAAGAGATGCATTTCCGCAGTGATGTTCCATGCAGAGGCCATCCAGCTACATGTTGTACCTTTTCATGAAATCTAAAAGTGCTCATTCTTAAAACAATTGAAAGGCTCTATTAAAAAATTTAAATGCAGTAAGACAGTATTCCCTTGTCATTTCTGTGTTTACCCTATTTATTTCTTAAGAATTGTGATTATGGCTTAGTACAAGCAAAATGGGATGATGGCTCTGATCAGTTTTGTTTGTAGTTCCAGCCTGTGTTCTCACAAATTGGGAAGTTCATCCCTGCAGTCTACCAGCCTCTGAAAGTAAATGGGGTGCATGCAGATACACAGAATTCCTCACAGGCTGAACCATTTGGACTGTGATTAGCATGATGCTGGGTGATGCAGCCCTGAGGTGCTAACCAATGTGAGTATGCCTGGCAGAAGCTGTCCATGAGTCAGACACAAAAAGAGATTATGGCAGCGGAGAATGGGAGCAGCTCATAATATTTTTGGGGGTAAGCAGTAATGGGCAATTACAGCATATTACTCATACTGAGATTACAGAAGATGTTTGAATGTAATGTTGGCTACCAGTGTCATCCTGGTACATACACAATTTTCTCAGAGAATATTACCTAAATACTGCAACGCCCCTACTGCAATGTTAGCTGTACCCTTCTAACAAATGGCATTTTAAGGACATTTTGTAAATGCCCAGAAATTATGCCCTTTCCAGAGTGCACCAATCCCTGAGCACATTCAGCTGTGAGGTTTCTGCTTAGAAACACTTGCTTTTTCTGTCCTGAGGGGCTAAGCTTGCACCCAGAAATGAACTGTCACAGCACTCTGTCTGGGCAGCCTAGTAGAATCAATCAGTAAGGTTAGGAAAGACCTCTAAGATCATCAAGTCCAACCTTCACATCAAAAGCGAGCTGTTGCACACTGTCCTAGCACCACCTAGATGCTTCTGTTGCCTCATTTCATCCCCTGTGGTGTTTTGCTTCTGTACTGTTGTTCCAGAGGCAGGAGGCTGTAGAGATTGTGTAAGTGCTCTCTGCTAACCCAGCCATCATAGTGATGAAGGGTTGTACAGGAGAAAGGCAAGATGTAATTCTGCCAAGGGCTGGGTGCTGCTAATGAAGGACCTGCATCTCAGTATTCTCACAGGCAAAATTTCTGCCCACTTCAAAAGTTTTGACCACATATCTTGCCTTCTGCACTGAATTCTATGTTGATACATCTTGTTAGGTGAATTAGAACCTATTCTGGAGCTTTGGAAATTCAAAAAGTTATAGCTTCTGGTTTCTTTCTTGCTAGGCTGGTAGCTTAGCAATTACCTCCAATGGGACACTCTTCTGAACATGAGGGATTTTTTTAGACAAAGAATTTTTCTCTTGGATTGGCATCCTACATCTCAGACCCCTATCAGAGCCAGCAACTAGTATATTTGTGTCATATAGAGCTGAAAGGGGAAGAGCCAGAGTCTCTGGAGCTCCTAATATTTCCCTAAATTCAAGGACAGAATAAAATGGCTTCACCCAGGCTAATAAACACAACTAAGTGTTTATCCCTGAT
>NW_005054322.1:5627020-5636623 GCF_000277835.1 Geospiza fortis
CCCAGGCCTTGATCCTCTTATTGCCCACAGGCAAATGATTGTTGATGCCCAGGTCACAGTAGGTATTAAGCAATACTTCTGTCCAAAACAAGATCAAATGTCATCATGAATACTTTGCTCAAAGGGTGGGGTTTTTTTCCCAAACACTACAGATGAGGGTGCACCAGGGTTAACACTGCACAGCTTGGCTTGGCCCTCGTGGTCCTGTGTTCTGGTGCATGCATTTACCAGTGTACAAATAGCCCCCAAGCCTGTTATGCAAGCCCTCCATGACTGCAGGTAATCCTCCAAGCACATAAAAATTCTGGAGCGTTGTGGCTGTGAGCCTCCAGTCATTAGGATTTTTCATGGAGTAATGAGTTGAGAATCTCAATTTTCTTAAAACACAAGAGCTGGTGAAAAATACCTCTCTGGCACTCAGCTGGGCTAACATGAAAAACATACCTTAGACTTGATTTGTCTTTGTACCTGTCAAATAGCAAGAAGTTTTAAGCAAAGTTTTAATTACTTCTAGCACAAAGGAAAGTTGAAAATGCTGATTGCTGTTAAGGGCTGTGCATTTCAGCGTGTTTCATATTTTCTTCCCAGGGGACAGAGCTAAAAGTGAGTGCTCAAGAGCTGAAAAGCAATTATATATTATACAAGATGTTTAAAACAGCTTCAAGGCCATTTTGCCAATCTCTTTTATTATACTTTTTCTCCTTTTCTTTTTTTTTTTTTTGTGAGAGGCTAAAAACTTGGTCTTAAGGACAGCTGGCTCCTTTGCTTGCTTCCTTCCAGGGACCTGGCAGGCTGCTGGGCATTCCCTCCTTTCCTTGCAGTTACTAATTTTCTAATTAAGTCTCTATGCCTGCCCCTATTAAATCAATCAGAACTGATGCAGTTGCCACTGACTGCAGTGGGAACAGGCACAGGCTTTAAGGGCCAGGAAAGCTTTGCATCTCTAATTGGAGCCAGGTTTCCAAAGGAAATGGCAGTTGTGTGCAAGCTACTGTGGTGGGAGATGCTCCTAACCCTGTTTTTACCACACTGGGCTCAGCTCTGGATGTAGAACACTTGAAGACTTTGCTATAGAAACTTGGCACAGCCCCAGTCAGTGTAACAGCAATCAAGACCTGTCAGCAGCCTGGGGAGAGGCAGTTGACACTTGTTCTCTTGTCTGGATGAAGCAGAGGGTTTGGTGAGTGGTTGAAGAAGAACATTAAGTCCCTGAGATCTCAGGGACATGTCTGAAGTGCTTGTGGTAGTAGCAGGGTGAGAGAAGCAAAAGCTGCTCATCCTGAGTGCAGAGAAGGATTGAAGTTCTGGCCTGTGTTGTGTTTTTGTGAACAGTAGGGTGTTTTCTTTGTTGTGTACCCAAGTCATCACCAAGTTTACCAGCTGCTGTCATCATCAGTGTTGTTTCCAGCGAAGAGTCAGGCTTTCCCCAGACCAAATAGTCTTTTGTTGCTGAGGAACAAGTGTGGCAGGATGTCATCATATCTATTACTCATTGCTCAGGGGCCAGTAAACGGAATTTCATGCTGTGCCTTATCAGAAGCATAGGTTTGCTTTATTAACTCCTGAGGGCCCTGGTCTCTGGGAACCTGCAGGGCTTCCCAGGGTCAGGCATGTCCTGGTGAAGAGAGGGGCTGCTTAGTGTCTGTCGTAGACATCCTTTTCACTAAAATCCTTTCTTCAGGATTTTTTCCTTCTGGGAAGCTGAGGCCCCAGAAACAAGATGTAAACAATAGGTTATCTGCTTCTGTGGAATGCAACAGGTCAGTTCTGGATTGGCCCAGATTGAGTGTTTGGAAATAATAGCCAATCGAGAACTGAGCTCTCTCGGACACAGTCCGAGAGAGCAAGGTTTGTTGATTCATTCTTTACTTTCTATTCTTAGGTAGCTAGCAGCTTCTGGAAACTCTCCTTTTCTTTTCTTTTTAGTATAGTATAATAGATGTATATATCATAACATAATAAATCAAGCCTTCTGATCATGGAGCCCATCTCGTCTCTTCCTTCACCCCGAAAATCTTGTGACCAACCGTCGACACTGCCGAGTTTTGGGGCTCCAATGAAAAAATTATTCCAATGACAAAGTGAGTTCAGCAGAGGGTCCCCAGGACAGCCAGAGCTGGACCTCTTGCCCTGTGGGGTGTAGAGGTTGAAGGAAGAGGCTGCTCCATCCTGCAGCAGGGATGGCTTTGGGAGCATCTAACTGCAGTCCCCCCAGTGCCAGCAGGGAGATTATTGAGGAGACAGAGCCAGGCTCTTCCCAGCTGTGCCTGGAGGGAGGAAGATGAATAATGGGCATAAACTGAGACAAGAGATGTTCAGGCTGCATATGGAAACGATGTTCCCACAATGAAGACAGTCCAGCAGTGGGACAGGCAGCCCAGTGAGGCTCTGCAATCTCCATCCCTGGAGAGTCAACTGGACATTACCCTGTGCAACCACATTTGCTCAGACCTTGGACCTCAGAGGTGGCTCTGCTGTGAGCAGGAGCTGGACAAGAAAACTCTTCATAAGAAATAACTTCTAAGCTTAAGAAAGGGATGTTAACAGACCTGCAAGGATATTTGGACCTTTGTGGGTTTGGACAAACCCTTATGGTATTAGGCCATTCAGAGTATTTAAGATGAAACACATTTCCATGACATCAGCATATATTGCACAAAACCAGCAATAGGACAAGGAGATGCAAGAGACTGGAGAATAGGACCTAAGGTTAAAATGTACTAAGAGGCAGAAAAAAAGGAAAAAAAAAAAGAAAAAAACCTATTTAATGAAAGAATAGCAAATCTTAAATCACAAGATTACAAGAGAAACATAATAAGGGAGAAGAGAAATCCCAAGATCAGAGAAGTGAAAGAATGGATCATAAAAGAGTAAAATCAATTCAGAAAGAGAACAGAAGCGTTTTCCCCATCTCTGCATGTGGGTTTACACTTGGAAAAGGAGTTGTTATGGTAACAACACTTTTCAGGACTATTGCCAAAGAGCGGCATATCAACCTCCATATTGAGCCTCTAGGGCAGGTCTCCAGCTGCTCTTTCAGAGGAGTAAGTGTTTAAGAAACTTCTACCAAGTAAATGTTCATTCCTCTAAGTACTAAAAGGAAACCACGTCTATAACAACAGTAAGAATCTTGTCTGTTAACTGAAAAAGTACATCATAAAAATAAAAAAAAGACAAAGCGCAAAACCGGACAGAATTAATGAATATATTTAAAATAAATCAGGCTAAGTATAAGGCAGTAATGTCAGGGCAAAAAAGAAAACTTTGATAGGAAGAAATATGTGTAGATCTGATAGTAGAAGGATAATGAATAATTCCTTCTTATCCTCCAGATAAAATTGAGATTTAAAAAATATATGTTTGAATTTTTCAGCATTTTTGGAAAACCTAGATGACATTATGTAAATTTAGACTGAATAGAAAATAAAATAATGATTTTAATTTCTCAAAATTTAAATAAATGGAAGAGAAATAAAAATTATTACTATTTACAACTGTAGTGGGTTGACTGCTGGCCAAACTTCAGCGCACTCACAAAAATCATCTACTCATCTTCCTCTGCTATAACTGGAGCAGAGGAGGGGAAAAATCCAGTTAAAATAAAGCTCATGGGGTTGAGATTAGGATTATGAGAAGGGGAAAGTAGGCTCAAAATTTTAAAGGGTATAAAGAAAACTTCTCTCCATTCTTTAAGTCTTAATTATTTCTAAGTATTAGACCATCTGACTTTCATATGGGCTACAGCCTGGGTACCCAGTTTCATGTGTGCTTTAACTAATCACTTACCACATAAGCAGTTACAAACTCTTAATTTTGTCTCAATGAACTCTAAAAAAATTAAGGATGCAAAACAATCTTCCTTGACTAGCTTTTGTTATGCTACTTTAAATGCTGAACTGGTTGACAGCGTTGGTAAATCAAACCTACCAGGGCAGAGGAAGTGTATTAAAGTCATATCAGCTGCCTTTTCTAGGCAAAGATGTAGGGATTTTTCCAAGCCAAGTTACTTTCTCTCAAGTCGTGCTGCTGTAATGTTGTCAGGATTGAGCTGCTGCCTAACCCATAAAATCAACCAGCCCGCTGGGATTATTCTAGTTCTGGCTGGTAGCCTGGTGTTTGAAAGTGATAGTTGAAATCTGATCAGTTCATGTGCACATGGACCTATTCCCTTAACAAACATTTTAATTAGGATTTTAAAATACATACTGAAAAACATGCATTCACACTTCATGGGGTAATTGTACAGACAGCCATTGGCAGAACAAAAATCCCAGTTCTCCTCAATCCCATTTCCTTGCTATCCCAAAGATCCTTTGAAATATGTTTTCCAATCAAACCTTTCATTTTGAAGAGCAATCTGAATACCAGGCTACTGTGCATGAATTAAAATAAAAGGGGAAAAATACAGCCTTCTGTAAAAGTGAGCATTAACAAAATTTTAACTAATGCCTTAATACTAAAACAACACAAATTTTCTAATTTGGAACCCAGGTGCACACTTGAAAAATAACATCATGCTAGAGAGAGATGGCAGAGGGGGAAGATGATTCACAACTGAAATAAAATAGGTTTCACAATTATCCTTTCAAATTTCAGCTGCAATTAAAAAAAATGCTTTCAGTATCAAACTTCCTGCCAGAGTTAGCAGGCGTGCAAACCATATTTATGCAATATTTCACTATGAACACTAGATCATTAGATGAGTGCTAATATTCTTGTAGGGTCAATAATATACACTGGACACTTAGAAATCGTTTCCAGTCTTCAAAGTTTCCAATTTTAACATTCCCAAAGTACATGCAAGGTTTGTTGATCATTCTTTACTTTCTATTCTTAGGTAGCTAGCAGCTTCTGGAAACTCTCCCTTTCTTTTTCTTTTTAGTATAGTTATAATAGATGTATATATCATAACTTAATAAATCAAGCCTTCTGATCATGGAGCCCATCTCGTCTCTTCCTTCACCCCGAAAACCTTGTGGCCAACCGACGACAAGTGTCCTCCCAAAGTGGAAAGAATTGGCTGGGAGAAGCCAGCTAAACCTGCTGCTAACCTAGTTAATCTCCTATACATCAAATAATTTATGCAAGCTGAAGTGTGTATAATTATTTAAAAAATAATAGGATGGCTTAGGATATTTTCAAAGTAATAAAACTGAAACATTATAGTTGGTATGCATCCTAGAGAATAATTTTTTAAGTCAATAAAAGATAATTTTGTGATTTCCATGACTGAAAAATTCTTTATGTTCTTACAGTAAACAATATACTTGAATGCATACATGTTTGTTGCTAGGCTGTGGCAGTAATGCAGTTATCTATACTAACATTTTCTTCAGCTACCTGTTTTTCTTCTTACTGCTCTTCTACTGGACCTTACTGTTCTTACTGCCAGCTGTTGGACAGGAATGCTTACAGGCTTATTGACTCAGGTGAGTCCTGCTATGCTTTTTTTATTCTTCTGCAAATCTTACTGCTTATTATCATTTTATTCCAGCCCAGTTATTACCAAATTGCAGATGTTATCTGGTAGAATGTGTCTTCCAAGAGGTATCTACAAGCAGAGGAACACACACACCTGCTTACATGGTTGCTGTTTTGTTCAAATGCCAAAGGAATAGTCTGAAGTTTTGTGTCTTCAAGCAGTCCCTGTGCTGTTGTAACAAAACTTGCAGAGATATATGAAATTTATCCATGCAAAGCTGTGGAGCCAAACCTTCCCATGCAAATAAGCACCAGACCTGTTTACTTGAAGTCTTATTTCATCTGGACAAGTTGGACAAGTTTTTAAAAAAAACAGGTTCACAAAAAATACTGAAGCAACTCTTTGTTTCTGATACCTTTTGAAAATAAATAGTATTTGTTATGAACTACTGTTGTGAAATCCATGCAGAAGTAGAATAGCAATACAAAAGTAAACAGTGATAATAAAAAGCTGCTGTCTATAGCAGCTTGTGAATAAGACTGAATAGTGGATTTTTTTCTCCACTGTTTGCATCCTGTGTACTCATTTCATATTACACTGAAAGGCTAAATTTTTTTCAAAAAGACTGGCAATCAAACCCATAAGATATCATTGAAAGGGAATTAAAGGTTATGTAGTTCAAACCCCCCTGGTGTGGGCAGGGATACATTTCACTTGACCAGGTAATTCAGTACTCCATGCAACTTGTCTTTAAACACTTCCAGGGATGGGGCACCCACAACTTCTCTGGGTAACCTCTTCCAGTGCCTCACTACTCTTAGAGTGAGGAATTTTTCCCTATTATCTAACCTAAACCTACTCTTTTTCAGCTTGAAGCCATTTCTCATTAACCTGTCACTACGTGCTCTTGTAAAAAGTCCCTCTCCATCTTTTTTGTAGGCTCCCTTCCACATGCAGGTACCCAACTCATCTGGGCATCAGGAGGACCTTGTAGAAAGAAAGCTTTCTGGTATGGTGATTTGCAGGCCCACAGTTTTCATCTCTCACATTTGAGCTGCTGTACTGCAGCATGGGGAAGGGAATAATGGATTCTTCCTTTGCTGGAGTATTACTAATCATACAGAAGAGTCAGTATGGCTGAGATTCAAATCTGTGGGCGAAATCAGTCTCTGGATATAACTATTCATCTCAGCAAAATTGCAGCAGGCTTGATTAAAATTATCATGACTGGTAAATGTAAAGTACCTTAATTTTTGGACTGCAGTCACATAGGCTTATGCACTTACACTCATTTTTATTCAAATGAGACATTTGGTAGAAATTCATTGTTACAAACACATATACACGATTTCTCAGAATTCCATACAATTTGTTCAGAAATCTTCCAATATGACATTGTTCTTTTCAGCACTTTCCTTGTACTATGCAATATCAGATGGCACTTGCCAGCCTTTTTTATTTTCCCTCAAGTACTATACTTTCTAAGAACATTTTCTGTTTCTTCCTATGGCTGATACCTGAGGGATCTGCATCTACTCCAGCAGTGAACAGGAACCTGAAGAAACCTGTGCCACCAAGCAACAGTTTCAAAATGCAGTCCTGGTGTAACAATCATTTCTGTATTACATGTAGAAATACAAGCGTCCTCCTTGTGATGCAAAGTCCCTACCAACTAGAACTTGGAGAATATTAATTATCTGAGAAAAGATTCAAGATAACTTACAGAAACTGGTCTAGTTTAAAAATGTTGTACAATATATATGAGTTATCATCAGTTTAATCTTTGTAGCCCTTTGCCTGTAAAGTCAAAGCATTTAGGATCTTTTACCAACTGTTCCTATTTCAGGATCTGGGACATTTGAAACAGCTCTTGGCACAAAGAAGCAGAAGCTGTTCTAGGTTGTTTTGTTGTTTTTTTTTTTTTCTGCACAGTTACCTTGTAGTTTTAAAGTCTGATGTCTTGGGACCTCATAAAGCTCGGAGCAAGTGCTCTGTGAGAGAGATCATCTTCTCTGACAGCACAGCATTCTGGTTTCCAGTCCTGAGAGGATGAAGTCTGTAGTATGTCTGATGCTCTTCTCTCTTCTTTCGGCCAGCAGGTAGGAGCTGTCTGTGTTCAACATTTGGAGTGAAGGATTGCTTGTCTGTCTGCTGCTTCTAAAATAGCTGTGGAAAGCTACTCTCTAGAGCTTTGGAATCTTATGCCTATTGCTGAAGAAGGTGGAGTAGTGGGAGGACAAGTATACTGTGGGCAATAAACTGTAATAAGTGTAACTTACTTCATGGCTCCTGACAGTGCACTTGTATGTATGTGTATAGAGTCAGTGTGTGCAGACAGAATTTTCTTTGGGTCTTCATATTACTGGATTACTGTAGTACTCACAACTAGCAGTGAGCTGGCTATCCTAGCCATTGAAGTAATGTATATTTTTTCCTTTAAATACTGGAAATAGACCTTTCCTTCTTAAGAAGGGGAGCTGATATAACTGAAACAGAGCTGGTTTCCTGCATTGTAGTCAACATTGAGTGCATAATAATTAGCTTAAGGGTGTATTTTGTTCAGTTTTTCAGTAGACATTTATATAACAGTGGGAAGAAAATTAACATTTTCAATTTGTAATTTTAGTCCAGTGGCAAAATTAAAATTAAACATTTGAAGGTGTAGACTGTATTTCCAGCTGCTTGACCTTTGGGCTGTAATGACTTAATTCCTCCATAGCTGTTTGCTGAGGAGCCACACCTACTTCTGTAGGGACTGAGCATTTGTCTGGCACACCATCATTTTGTGGCAGTTCCAAATGCTGCTGCTTGCAAGTTAAGGTGCTGTGGCCCATGCACACGTTCATAGCTTGCCCCTAAATGAGATAAAGTGTCTTCAATTAAACTGTTTTCATTTAGATTTGAGTGCTACTGGGCAACTTGAGAGAAACTATGCAGCTGCTGGTGGGTCAGAAGAGTCACTGTGACTCAGTTGTATCTAATCACATGCCCAAACCAGGTATGCCTGCTCCAGTCCTGCAAGATTCCAGTCTGCTGAAAGTGCAGAAGGCATGCATAGATTCCTTTGGGCACAGAATTGATGGCTCCAACTGTTTTGGAGGTGTTGATGTTCTCACTTGTATGTGCCATAGCGTATTGATGTACACAAGGTAAAGGTAGATATTATCAGTGCAGAATTTTTCTCTCTTGGTTGTAGCAAAGTGTTTTGGTTTTGTTTACTTTGTATAACTTCAAAATATTTCACAAATGTCTTTTGCCTCATTAATACCACCTCTATAATTTTTTGTTTGTACCAACCAGATGTTGAACTCTAGCACTGACTTAGCAGCACTTTCCCGAGATCAGTGGATGCCCTGGGTTCTCGTATCTGAAGAATTAATTCTCCATGTCAGACTGTAGAGAATCAGTCAGTCTTAGCCTCCATGAATGAGGCATAGGCCTCAGGTTTACTGTTGTGTGGCTGAAGTTTGGCAAATCATTGCACATCTGCTGAGCTGCTGTAACCATGCACACAGCAAACACAAGGCAATGTCGCCTTACATCTCTTCTTCTCTGGGCTGAACTAAAATCTCCTCTTATTTGCTCCAATAGGAGAACATCATCACTTGCTGTGAGGTCACTACAATCAATTCAGACTTAGGTCAGGAGTATTAGCCCTTAATTCCTGGTGATTAAGAGTGATTCCAGCAGTATTTTCCAACAGAGGAGTTTGTACTGGAGCCCTGTGGGTGGAACTACTTTCTTGTTAAATGTCTTTTGCATTATCAACTGAGTATAATTTTCTGGTTTTATGCCTGTTCAGGCTTCTGGGTAAAGTTCTGGTGTAATGATAAACAGCTGCTGTGTTGCATTTGAGTGATGGATGGAGTTATGCCTTCTGATAGGCAATTTCTTAAACATTTTGGGTTCTTAACAAATGAAAGGTGCTCTCCACTGAAGGTAGAATCCCATAGATCAGTTCAGAACTGAACCCTGAAATCCTGAAGCCCAAGTGGTGAGCCACTGTAGTATTTGTGGTGGGAAAGAGGAATTCTAGCATTTCACCACTGGCAGCAGTTATGTTTCAGAAAAGTGAGGGGCAGTGGAGAGTGTGTGGTGGAGAAGCTCTTTGAGAAACAGAGCCAGTGATTTTTCCCAGATCCAATCTGAGGCCCACAAATAAAATGAAAGTTTTCCACTGG
>NW_005054322.1:5636633-5659156 GCF_000277835.1 Geospiza fortis
TCCATGGATTTCTGAATGGGGCAGCCTGGCTGTGACCTGTCCTGAATGGATGCTGCAGAGCAGGGGAATGCTACACTGATGCTGCCCTCATGTCAGATTATTTCATCTTTGTCCTACCTTCTAAGATTAGTTCTCTGGAAATAAACAGTTCATAAATCTGGGGCCTGAATTAAAATCCTTGTAAACCAAATGCAGGCTTATCTATATAATAGCTGGTGAGATAAATATTCTTGTTTGAAGACAGGTGGTTCCCACAGATGTTACACTGCTTTCAGGCTCAGTCCCAGGAAGGATGGTTGAGCAGACCCTGTTCATCTGTGGCATATTGTTGAGCTCTTTTGCATATCTCACCCTTTCACAGGCATTTTATAACCCTTTTGGATTTCTCTAAAACACAAGTTTCAGCTGTGTGGGTTTTAACAGACAAAATACACAAAACACACATATTTTCCTGTGCCTTGGGCCACCCTCAAGCTCATCTAGAGGGGAGCCCCTCCATTTTGACTGCATTGACATAAGTGCATAAAAGCAAAAGCAGAAAGAGCACTTTTACACTGCATCCATCAACACATAAAAAACAATCTACCAGGACCACTTCTGGGGTTGTTCCATTACATGTCACAAAAAAAATTGTCTCTCTGCATGCTGGTGCTTTTAAAGCTGCTGCTGCTGACTGAAGCTGCTTGCATTACATCTGTCCATTAAGTACAAATTTCCATATGTACAGCACCAAGATGAACAAATCAAATGTACATTCACACCACAACCAGAGAACTGCTGTAGAGAACACATCTGCCTGAAATTCTCACATCCCCACCCAAGTCTTATTGTTGTGGTCTATATTCAAAATACCAAGGTAACATCATCAGTTTTTCTATAAACTTGATCACAATGGTTTGACAGTAATCTTTGTGTTAGTGTGGTATTGACAAATTACTGCTATAGAAAAAGTGTATCCCCTGACTGGGGAATGCTGAGCCCTGGTTGAAGCACCAATCTGACACTCAGTAGCTCAGTTTGTTCTGCCAAAGACTTGAAAAGCAGCCTTGGCTCACTTTGGATGTGTTGGATATATATGGATGTGTTCATGGTGTCTGCTTTAGCCCCAAAGTTAGATATAGATGCTTCCTAGTTCAAGTTCAGAAGAGACCCAAGGGCCATATTCAGACTGCCTTTTATACGTGCTCGTATTGCTATCACAGCTGCTTACTGGCCAGTCTGACAGTGGCCTGAATTGCTCTGTAGTGAGCATCTCAGTTACTGTCAGAGTCCACAGAGTCCATGTGCTTTGCAAAGTGGCCTGAGTACAACCCTTTGTCTCAGCTCCCTCATCTATAATCCAGGGACAATAGCAAACCTCAGCAAGACTGTGGGGAGATGTTCAGATCCCAGTGAAGAGAGCAACATGGCTACTTTTATAGGCAAAGATGTACTGTGCTATATACAACAAAAGGGGCACCTGGTTTTAGAGGAGTTTGCCATCTGCAAGAGCTTGCTCCTGGTAAAACATCCAGAGTTAAAAAATAGGATGTAAAAGTTAGCAGGGGTACACCCTGGCACCTGCAACAGCATTGTTGCATAGACTATGCTGTATTCCAGCATAGCTATTTCCAGATGGCACTGTATTTTTTAATTTCCTCTTGAAGCTGACTGCTATCACACATATATATCATACAACAAAGATGTACACAAGGGTGAATTATTGCCTGTTCTTTGTTGTACACACTTCCCCAAACATCTGGAGATTTATTTATGTAGCATTTAGTCTTCCTCAGAAGAGAATCTTTGCCTGGAAAAACAGTATATGCAGCAGCTACAGAAGATAAGGAGAAACAGAACAGTATGGCTAATAATGAGAACACCAACAGCAAAAATGTACAGGGTTTTGTCACAGTAATCCTGAGGCTGATGAAAAGGCGGGATGAAATTTGGCAGATACACAGAAAAAACCCAGTAGTTCCCAAGAATGAACCAGAGAAAGAGGAAAAGGCTGAGAGTTAGATGGACGTAGTACTTGTGAGCATTCTGCCTCCAGGGATACTCATCGTCGTCATCATCATCAATCACAACAGACTTGGAAAGCAGCTGCCTCATCCTGGTTGAGTCGTACAGCAGGAGAGTCACCTGGAGGCATTGGGGGAGAAAAGGGAATAAGTAAAGTGGCTGCAGAGAGTCTGAACACTTTCTGGCCACTGCCAGTCTTTGGGTCAAATTAAATTGGGTGTGGGAAAACAGCGTAAGAGAAAGCTAAGGAGCCATAAATGGGGCAGGTACTGCTGGAAAATAATGCAATTTTTCCTTGTAGGTTATTCACCAGTGGGGGGGTCATACACTGGAAAAAAATTGCTGATGGAAAGGCATGAGAACAGATTGCGTAGGGAGATGGCAGCAGCCCCCACACTGGAGACTTTTAAGAACAGATTACAGTAACCGCTAAATGACTTAAGTAGTGTAGTTCCTGCCTTGTAGTGGGTAGATTTTTCTCTTCTAACTCTATTTTTCCATAGTTGTAAAGTTGGATCAGTTTGTATCAAATTATAAAGCATATAGACTATGACTTAAACCTCAAAGAAATTGCTTTAGATACTTGCAATGTACTGTTGTCAAATTTTCTTCAATTAAGTGCCATTTTCCCAGATTGCCCCATTCCTGCCTTCAGTCGAAACTAGCAGAGAAATATGTGGAATAGCATGATGCCAGGTGGTTAGGAAGGGCTGGTATACAGGGAAATGCAGTAGGATTCATCAGTGTTGCCTGGATTTCTCATTTAGTCTTAGCAATACAAAGAACACACATAAATTCACTGGGGTTTTCAGTCTGTTCTCTTTCACAGAGTTATAATCCGTGCTCATTTTTCTGCTTGAAATGAAAGAGAAGAGCATCCCTCATTTTACACTCTTCTTTCTCCAGAACACTGGCCAAGGAAAACCTGTTTGGGTATATATTTTTCCTGGTTCAGATTTTATTCCATGTGCCCCATTTTCAATAGGAAAAACTTAGCAAGAGAATCCAGAGTTTTCTCTTATCCTTACTCTTCTCTGGAAAACTGTTTGTTTATATATAAATGGTTAAATATTTGTTCACAAAACCAACCATATCCAGCCCAGATATTTTCCAGCCCAGATGTTGGTACCAGTTTTTGAGAAACACAGTTTAAAGTCCGAGCACCAACATAGGCAAAAAAATTATGTTTCCACTGATGTCTCACATCCAGCTGAGCACTCAAAGCAACAGGCTTGCTCAAACTATCATCTTCTCATGTGAACATTTGTTTTACACAGACTCATGAGGCACAGAGGGGATAAACCTGCCTGGCCAGTAGCTCTGAAGTTTCTGCATGAGGTTGCCTGTGGCTGGAGCTGAAAACCGCATTTAATTCTTATGGATATTGCCTTGCCAAGCGTGATTGAAGAAATTGCTGGCAGTCGCTCGCATTGTTACTAGCTGCTGAACATACATTTATGGAGCAGCATGGCATAAATTCAACAGGCCTCTCTGGGTGCTCTAGAATGGTTCAGTTGCCTTGGTGAACAGTTACCATTGCTTTTTAAAAGACTGGAGGTGGTAAAGAAATAGAGGAGCCTACAGACTGCACAGATCTGGGCTAGAATGACTTGCTATTAGATGTTGTCCATCACAGGACAGCATCCTTTCAGACTTCATCCTGCACCCATTCTGTGACCTTTTAACTTTCAGAGTTCAAATGAGGGCACTGCTGGATGAAGTCAGTGCAGTCAGTGAACAGAACAGAGGGCAGAGATCAGACCTGCGAGAGACTTGAATTTGGCTGCAGACCAAGCGCTGAGATAAAACATGAGTGAAGCTAATCAAGTTCTGACCAAATGCACTGCCAAACTGCAAAATAAGCAGTCCTGCTGTCAACTGAAGTAAAATTCAAACCATTATTTGATGTCAGCATGAATATTAACTGATCCGTTTGCCACCTTAGTTATAGTGAGAAAAACTGACTTTTAAACCAGAAATAGCTAAGAATGAGTCAACATTTTTTATGAAAGCTTCAGTCCACTAGCCTCAAAATTGCCTTTCAGTTCTGCTCTAATCTTTTCTAAACTATTATTAAATGAACCTTTGATTATACAGATAAGTCCACTAGTGTGATTGAATGACTAAGCATTTGCCAGTAGAACTCACAACGCAGCAAATTCCTTGTAACAAGATTAAGCACTTTCTTTTTTTTTTTTCCATTTTCTTATTTACTGACCAAAGGTCCTTGGAGGGCATGATTCATATCCCAGTGATGTACTGTGGTTTTGTTGGGTTACCACTCTGAAAGAGTGCAGTGAATGCAGAGACCTGCAGAGGACGATTCTTTCCTCTTTCTTTCAGTCCTGGCAAAGAAAATGGCTAGAAATGTTGTAGTGAGGCTCTTCGTGCTCCCTAAAAGCCAGTTAACACCTTCTGCAAAGGGACTGTCAGAACAGGGTGGATCCTTTAGAGTCAATGCAGAGTTGTATAGCTTTATAGTGACCAGGGTTTATCACTGGTATGAGGGTGCCTCTACTTGTCAAACTGTCAGGCTGGGGCTCAGCAAAGATATAACTGAGCACAGTCCACTAGAAGACAGATAGCTGTGGTTAGAAAATGGTGCATCTAGATTAATAAGCCCTGCTGTGTTGCAGGGATATATTCACTTTGGAAGGAAGTGATTCTGCTGCAGTCATTTACTTCTGGCCAGGTCAGAGTGGGAGTAAATTGAACTTGTGAAGGACTGTGTACAAACACAAGTGGTTTTGTGGTACTCTCAAAGCAAGGAGAGTAACTTAGCTTTTTGTCCTGACTGTATGAAAATAATGGAGAAAGATTTGACATGCTTGGAGGATTGCTTGTGGAAAAAGGACCCCATTTACCACA
This sequence comes from Geospiza fortis, assembly GCF_000277835.1. Classification (NCBI taxonomy): domain Eukaryota; kingdom Metazoa; phylum Chordata; class Aves; order Passeriformes; family Thraupidae; genus Geospiza; species Geospiza fortis. The sequence goes on from NW_005054322.1 coordinate 5,641,506, forward strand.
GGCATCCTTGTTAAGTATCATTTCTCTCAGCAGGGATGGTAGCACAGATGCTGTGGTGCAGGAGAAAGTCACACCACAATGTGTGGGACAATGCTGAGCTCATTAGCAGCTCACTTGACTGACAGGTGCTTTTGGTGCTGGAACAAGCATAGCCTGATCCCGTAGCTCTCCAGCACTGGGTGCATGTGGCTGTGTGGAGCTATCATCATGTCTTAAGTAGCAAGTCAAAGTCAAGTCACACAAAATATTTTTCACACACAGAAGGCACATTACCTTTAAGCTGCCAATCACGCCACCCACCAACAGATATAAGGGAATCAGTGGCTGAACTGGGCAGTCTTCCAAAAACTTCATTCCTGAATGGCAAAAATGGATGTTTGTTATCTCAAGTGACCAGATATTGCAACAAGCTGTACAGTGAGAACTATAGATGCTGTAAGTGAAATGTCTTGCTTACACCCAAGACTTGTATCCTGGGTCTCTTGGAATGGGGGCTGAATTAAAAGGGGGCTGCACCTCCCACTAGAGGAGTGAGAGCCATGAACAAGCAAAAGGCAGAAGAAAGAAGAGAGAGAGCAAAGGCAAAACCAACACTGCTATTTTGTGGCAATACTAATTGCAGCCACATATAGAGGTCATTCATTTCAGCCACAGCTCTTTGTTAAATGACAGCTCTTTGTTAAATGAACCATTGACTGAGCTGGACAGGAAATTTTCATCAGCAGTAGAAAATCCACTGAAAATCAAAACTACGAAAAGAAGGAATTCTGATAAACTTCCCCCAGGATTTTCCTGCTCATTAGTTCCTATGAGTGTGGCATGTTCCTGAGTCAGATGCCTGGAAGCTTGGGAGCCAATACCCGTGGGTGCACCTGGAACTGTTTTAGCTTTCCAGGCAGCTGATAGGGAGCTGTAGAAGCTCAAGTTTCCAAGCTGTTTGGGTTGCTGGAGGATAAAAGAAATGGTTGTTATGGAGCTGAGGACCCTGGCAACCCTCAAATCTACTGCAAGAAAGAGAAAGTTGGGTAAGTTTTAGGGAAGAGTGTGTATGGATGTGTGAGGATGTTGCTGGCAGTAGAGACTGAAGCTTGTGATACAGGTCTGTGGCAGTGAAACTCATCTGTCCAAATATAGATGTCTGCAATGCAGGCATCCATATGTGAACTAGTTTTCTACACTCTGAAGTCAATAGGGAGAAATAGGCACTTGTAAAATTCAATTCATTTTTCCTGAGATAGGCATTTGAAATGGGTTGGGTGAGTTGGTCCCTGAAAGCACTTCTGTCTCTCCAGGGCTATACAAGAAATCCAGACAGCCAGCTATAGATACCTGTAAGTTAGCTGGGATGAATCCCTTGCCCAAGGCTCTTACCCAATGGCATCTTCAGAAATTTTAAACAGTTCATTACACTGTAATTTTATTGGTATTGATCCCATGCTTTAGGGCTTTGACAGATCAGTTGCACAGAGTAGAAAGGATTTTCTGTTTTCTTCTTGCTATATAAATAGTTTGCAAGGAGATATTCTGACTTTTCTTTGAATAACTGGGGTTACCTAGTTGCAGGATACCAAAAGGAATGTGCAAGTCTTATTGCTAAGCATCTCTCAGGTGAAACATCTTGCCTCCATTTTCAGAACTACACTGAATAGGAGGAATTAGGAAAGAAGTACCAGTGGGTTTTGGTTTGGTGGAGTTTTTTTGTTGTTTTGGGGGTTTTTTTTGGTTTGGTTTGGTTTTTCTTTTCTATAGCTGTAATCCTCTTTAGCTTGTCAATTTGCCCACCAAATCCACTGCTGTTGCTTGTCCATAACATTGCTCATGTCCTGAAACTCTCCTGCACTCTTTGCATGGCATAATACAGGTGCTCTGGATTGTGGTTTCTTGCTACAGGTCTGACTTTAGTCACAGGACATGGGAGAGTGTTTTGTGGTCTGCAGTTTTGTGATCCCCTGTGTGTAAGGGCTGTTGAGTCCAGTGGACTCTTCTATACTAAGCATTTATTACCAACCTTTGTATAAATGAAAAACATTGCACTTAGATGAATTTGGACTCTCTCCCCTTTCATTCTTATTACAAAGCTGTGATTTTTTTGTCCATTTTGCCACTATGTAACATTGAGACCTGATCAGACTCCCGGCTTTACAGGGGTGGGCAGCAGGGAAATTGTCACAAATTACATCAAATTCATCAGAAAGCTGCTGCCAAGGTTTCCAAAGTTCTTGGCCATCTAATGGCCTGCCACAAAAGCAGCTGGCCAGGGATCACTGGGAATATATTTCAGTTTAGGAACCTAGGCAATTTCTATTTCCAATGTGTTAACTGAGATTTCAGTTTGGGGGGGAAAAGAAGTCGAGAAAAATGCCTTTCTCTTTTTTTCTCATGCTGCTCCGATTCTCTTTCCCAGACAAATCTACTATAGAATCCTTTCATATATATATATATATATATATATAAAATTATATAACATGATATCTGTCAGTCTTGGGAAGGATTTGAGTGACAGACAGCGGCACTCTGTAGGTTTTGGGAGACTACTGCAAACAGATATAACAGCAAAAGAGTAGGTCAAAGCAGGTGATACAGTAGTAACTTTAAAAATACACCCCAAGATGTGAATAGGAAATGTGGCCCTACAGTTGACAGATGGGCACTGGTATTTGTTACAGTGAAATCAGCAAATGTGCCAATCATTTCTCACACAGCATGTATTTGGTTTATCTGGGAGCACCAAAACTAGTTGGAAAGCATCAGTGCTACCTCTTCTTTCCCACAAGCAACAACTATGTTCTCCTTTAACTGCTAGAGATGGGATATATTGACCATAAGAGATCAAAGGTCTGCTTCTACTGCAGTGCTCCCTGCAAGCCAGAGCAATCTGTGGTTCAGAGTGAAAAGCAATTGAGCCTGACCACAACACAGACCAGCACAGGAGTCCAAATGAATGAACCAAAGACCTTTGCAAGATCAGACACAGCCTGAACAGCATCCAAAGGGAAAAAAACAAGAGATGGGAGGCTTGGGAATGCAGAGGTACTTACACATTTTACCTCTTGGCTACCACAGAACAACAGTGCAGTGGGATCCAGGACATAGGGTCCAGCAAATGGAAAGAGCACTTGTGAGCAAACAGGACAATGGCTTCTCTAGGGGCACCGTTTGGGGCAGTGCTCTGGCATGGCCCATAAAGGATTGCTACCAACCAAGTGTCCTTGTAACTCATAATTACCCATGAGATGAGAGGTCAGGACAAATAAAAATCAATACATCATTGGCCTCTTTTAGCTGCTTTACTCTTCTCAGCTGAAATGGCTGAAGTACACCCACAGGAAAGGAGGGCTGCTGTACAGCAAGGCTGACCTGCTCTTTGGTGCCCACTACACAACATTATTCCTAATGGGAGGCAGAGACCTCAACATGCCAGGCCATTTTCAGTGTTCCTATGCATGGCTGCAGCTGTCATCACTTAGCACAGACCTCAGTCGAGCCCTGAGTGTGGGCCTTACACTTGGATCTAGGTGCTGCAGAGAATTTATCTCAAAGTAATTGCTTTTGGGCACCATTTTATCAGAAAGCATGTCAGCAAATCAGAGGACTGGCTGAAGGACTGGAATGCAAGGAAAGATTGTGTTAAACAACAACTGCTAAAGCACAAGACTGGTTCCCACATAAAGGCATAGAGTACGAGAATAAGTTTCAGACAATTCTCAGGAGAATTTTAGATTTGATGAATTATTTGGTGTTATGAGTGTGAGGAGTTGTACTGGGTTAAATTTGAACAGGGGGCAATTTAGGCTGCTTATTAAAAAAAACCCCATGTCATCAGCTTTCAAATGTGATTTAGCTACCCTTGGGGTATTCTGTATATAAAGGTACTCTGGACAACATACAGGAATGGATTATTGAGAGTAATCCTTCACTGTCCCGGAAACTAAAAAAAAATGTAAATAAATCTCTATATCTTTGGAGTGTTTAGTGAAAAAAGGGATCTTCTCTGCCAGTAAAAGTGAAAAAGCTGCTAAACATTCTATGGCTTAAGTGATGTCACAAGTCTGCAGCTTGGAAAATATGCTGAGTCCTTTTTATGTATCTTGAATTATACTGTGATTTACAGCATTATTGAATTTTAAGAGTGTATCATGTTAGCGTGTAATTATTACCAGGGCTGCCTGTTATTCATCTCTGAGTTTTAACAAGTATTTTATCTCCCAGTGTTCCTCTGTAGGAAGCAAGAGCCGAAATGACTGGAGGCACATCAGCAAGTTTTTTTCGGAGATCATGGTAACAGAATATTATCAGAAAATCATAGAGTTTTGCTTGGAAAATAAATATCTGCATTTTCCTTGACATTTCATTTTCCTAAAAATACCTCTGCTGATATGGAGCTGCAGGAAACCAATATCCTCTGACAACACTACATTATAGTGACATTATCTCTTAATTTCAGTAAGCTGTGGGGGAAAAAACGGCTCTGTATCTGATGCAGGAGATATCCAGAGCTCCAGGCTGATATCTTACTATAGACTTTCCGCTTCTCACTGATCTTAAAGATACTGTGAAATATTCCTGAGAAATTATATTTGTAAGTGGTCAGATTCCAGATCTGGATTCATTTCCAGAAGGCAGGATGTCAGTATGCATGGAAACCATACCACATTTTGTATTATACCTTCCCATCCCTATTTCACAGTTCAGGCATATTCAGCCTGGGGAGAAGCTAAAGCTAGCATCTTCTTAAGGGATAAATAGCAATCTTAAGTCATGGATATATATATAAGAGCAGAAGTGTTGAGATGCAGCTGTTCAGTCCATTTTGCTACTTCCAAATTGCTCCCTAATCCCTCATTAGAACTCCCTGGTTCCTAATTAGGACATCCTAATTGGAATCCCACCATAGTCATGAGTGGTACTTTGAAAGCCCCAGATTAAGGGAATAGCACCAGCCTTTGCTGAAGACAATGTGGGTTTGGATAACTATCCATGCCAATGGGCCAGGCATCCCAACTGCCTTAAAAGTCACCTCATCTCAAGGCAGACGCCTAAGAGAGGGTGTGGGAATTTCCCTTAACAGCCTGCAAGGATAACACACAGCACTCAGCGTGGCTGTGGATGCACACAGTCTGAGTCTAGGTGGGATGCAGCTTGCCCTCAGCGTCTGCATCTAGAGATCCTTTGGACCATCCTTCATGAGGAATGAGGCACCAGGTGAAGTGAACAGCTTCTCAAAGACAAGGGCTTCTCAAAGACAACAGCTCTTGAGGACTTTGAATTCAGTGATCTGGATACACCGGAAAAAGGCATTCAAAATCTACAAGACAAAAACTGATATGTCTGGTAGGGAGCAGCACTGCCAAAAACCATCTGGGCTTACAATGCATCATAAACTAAATTGGAGGAAATGGGTTGGTGCAGAGAGACCATGTTTCATTTTGAGGTGTGTTTACAGAAATCCTGCATGTTAAACAGAGGAGCTAATTACTCTGCACTGCTCATTCCTCAGGTCTCAGCTGGAGGCCTGTGTTACATCATTCTTTTATTAATAAAGAAAAATACTTACATTGCACAGAGGTCAAAGGACGGAGGCAAAAATGAAAAAAAAAAAAAAAAGCTACAGAAACAGTGACCTGTGAGGTCAGGACGAAAGAATTAGGTTTTTAAGACCTCTGGGAAAACAAAAGAGAAGATGGAGCAGGGTTATAATAGCAGCCTTCAAACAGTTCAAAGGATCTCTTGAGTAGGACAGTGACCAATATGTTTTTGTGACCACAGTGGGCAGGACAGGCTGTAATCTGTTTAATTTGCCGTAGGAAAAATTCTGGTTGGATATGGGGAAAAATATTTTGTCTTTGAGACAATAAAATGTTGAAATGGCCTCCTTGGGAAGCCATGGAATTTCCGTGAGCAAGGGCAAGTCAGACATCTGTCAGGGATGCTGTGAGCACATGGGCCTGTCTAAAAGCAGAGGTGGATTGGTGTCTCCACTGATGTTTCTTAAGTGGGGTTCACAACCCATATGGAGGATGTGAAAGGCCCAAAGGGAGCAATGAAGCATTACAGGAAAAACAAAGATCTATGTTAATGGTAAGGGAAAGGTGATGCTTAAGAGGGGCCTTATGCAGTTTAAAAAGGAATAAAATTCTGCAGCTCAAAGGATTTTCCTTTCTTAAATATTTGATCTTGAACTGCTACTCACAAATCCAGCCTTCTAGGGCAGATCAGCCAAAAACCAGGTCTGACTTTCAAAAAGGGAGAAATAGCAGCCTACAACATCTCTTTTTCCCTTCCAGCACTATGCTTCTAAAATTTTTGCAGTGTAGTTAATACAGAGGGATCCTGAGTAATGAAATCTTCTCATATGTCAGATTCTGAGCTTCCTCCCACAGACAAAGCTGGGTTTTGAGGTAAAACACACTGGAGGGTTTTTTAAGATAAACAGGGTCAGAATTCAAGTACTCCTTCATTCTTGATACAGAGTGTGGGCTGAGATTCTGTCTGAAGCTAAAGTACCAAGACAGGGGTTTAACAGTTGGAAACCCTGAATTTTCCAGTTCCTTTCTTCCACCAGATATGTTAACCTGCCACAGAGTGCCAGGAAGTTTCTATTTTCAATTTAGTTGGCAACTTACCTATAAAAGTCATGGACAGTGGTAAGGCAAGGAAAGCGAGGAGACCAAATATAAAGCATGCTGTGAAGGAGAAAAGAAAGACACTGTTATTTGGGCTAGTTCAAGTTTAGAGGCCAGCATTTCCATCCAGCTCTTTACAGATGCTCTGTAAATCCACACAATTGTGTAGGAAGAAATACAGTGCACTTGATGGGGTGGGAATATCACCTGTGAGGTGCAGCATTTGCAGTGATGAGACCAGTACATGTTTTATCACTTCCAGGATGCAGTGAGAGACACAAACTGCTTTTGAAGGTACTGCTTGCAGCTTGTCTTAATCCAAGGGCAAGGAGTCATCCACTGCTGCCTTATCCTGCATCCTTTTCAGAGGCACTGCCAGGCGACTGTGCAGTAACAAGTAATTCTGCATCAGCTAATCCATGGCAACTGATGAGCCGTATCTGTTTGCTAAGCAAATAGCAGCTTTAATGCCATTCCACTTACTTTTCACTGATAGCTAAATAAACTGTCTTTATCACAGATGTGAATAGTTTCAGGCTGGTCTAACTCCCTGGCCCAGCTTAGCTCACGAGCACAAAGGCAGCAGCCCTGCTGCAAGGAGTGGGATTTGTCATTGGGCTAGATCAGTTTAAGCTGTGTGGAAGGATGCTCTAAGGGGTGCACACAGACTCTCCCTGCAGGTGAATGGATCTGAGGGGCTTACTGACTCCCTAGAGAGTTGCTGGTGTATCTGAGCCCTGGTGTTTCCCCTGCACAGCCAGGTGCTGCAGAGGATGAGTGCTTACCTTCCTGGTGGGTGAGGGACACTAGTGTCTAGAACAGTGTGAGCAGCCTGTCTCACAAGAGCTGTCCCCTCTGTGACTAATCATGAACACTTGGCAACATTAAAGTGAAAGGCTGCCCTGCCAAATAAGAGTGAAATATAATGAGGACATTCTGTGACAAGTGTCCCTTCAGAGCCCTCCCAGAAATGGCTCAGGCTGCAAGCGGGTACCTGAGGGTGCCAAAGTGCAGGTGGGCATAGATTGCAGAAGGGCCGAGAAGAGCATGGATAAGAAAAGGAGTAGGACATCTCCTTGGAGGCTTATGAAAGAAATCTTGGAGCAAGTATTTGGATTTGGCTTGGGGCCAGCCCTTTCCCCAGGTAAACTGCGTCCTGCAGTTCCCCATGCCAGAGAACTGCAACCTCTGCAAGGTGCACGGTGTCCCCCTGGCCGTGCAGGAGCAGGGACACTGCCAGCACCCTGCAGACAGTGCCACTCTGGAAAATTCTGCAGCACTGCCAAAATACCACCCTCAGGCTGCCTTAGAGAAAAAGGGCAGCATCACCGCCTCTGTTTTCCAGAAGGAGAAACAGAGAGGACATAGGAGCAGCATCAAAATTCAGAGCAGATCCACCAGGCTTTCTGACTCGCAGACACTTTTCATGGGAACACACCATCCCCCACATGCTGCTCGTGTTTTCTCCACAGAGAACCAGGATCTTACTTAAGCCCTTAAGAGACATCTTTCTCAGAAGTAGCATGTTTGTTATCTCCATGAACTGGGGGAGACTGAGGGTATTTTGAGCCAAAGAAAGCACTTCTGTTCCTTTGTGCCACCCCCTCCTCCTTTCCCTGTCTGCCTGTCTCCTCCCCCCCACCCTCCCTCTCTCTCATTTTTGCTCAGACTCCTATCTCTTGAGTACTGCATAATACAGAAATTCTTCCTCTGCTTGAATAGTGTCCTACACTTGACTAAGCTCTTTCAGCTACTGACAGCCTCTCATTAGAACAACTCAGCCTAGAGCCTCCCTTTTCACCACATGCCACATTTTGTGCTAGCTCCTCTTGCCGTTATCTAGACTGTTCTTTCATATCAAGAAGTGATGGTATTGTAAATAAGTTGGGCTTCCAACATCATTTCTGGGCAAACAGTGCCCACAGGCTGGGCAACTCATTTATCTGGTGCCCAAAGGGGTGCTGCTCAGGTCTGCAGGCATTGCACCGACTGCCTGGTGTGGCCGCAAGTGCTGTCACCGCAGCGCAGCCCTCGGAGCGACGTCACCCCTCTGCCTGTGGTTTCGCAGCTGCCTCCTATCCCTGTTCCTGCTGCAAGGGAAGTGCTCAAGAGCCCGGGAGGAGGAGGAGGACGAGGAGGAGAAGGCATCATGCCATTTGTTAGTTGTGCAGCGCCTGTTCTGCCTGACCCCGGGGAGGGATGCTGCAGTAAGCTGTGGAAAAAGCTCAGGGGGCTCATGTGCATGCGAGGCTGCACATCTGGCACACAGGTGTCCGTGCTTGCTGGTGTCTGACATCTGCCCAGCAGCCCGCTTTTGGAGGGGAGAAGTGGGAGGTAGAGACCACTCGAAGCTCAAGAGAAAGAGATAATGGTTCATTAATTCCGCTCCCAAAGCAGGCACTGGGAATGTATTTACTCATTATCTCCCCATTCAGCTAACAGCCTCTTCGGTCTCGAATTGGAGGGGCAGATGCATAGTCTGGGAAGGCTTCCAGATCCATGTTTAACAAAGTGAGACTCTTCAACAATTGCCTACACAACTGGCAGGGCTCTGCAGCCACTCTCAGTGTCGCTAGCAGCGCTGAAGACTGATTTTCCCGGAGTGTGTGGGGGTTTCACAGGAATGCTGCTCAGCCGGGATACACGCCTTCTCTGCCCGGGTTTGTCTGGGCTCTGCTGCCCCGTTCTGGTCCGAAGACAAATTGCTTCAGAGAGTGGTACTTGCCGCAGGGTAGCCCGGCTCAGCAGAGAGGACGCTGCTCTGCAGGCAGGTCCTACGTGTGGGGCTTGTGGTGTTTTTGTGTCGGCGATATCGCCTCACAGCCTGGTCAGAGGAGACCCTGGCCCCATTCCTGGAATAAGTAGCAAGAAAGGGCTGGTAGTCTCTAAAAACACAGCACAACCAGGGAAGTATTTCCAGGCATGCCTCGGAAGGGTATCTGGTATTCCATGAAGCTGGTGCCTGGGCATCAGGCAGGAAACCTCACTGCTCTGTACCAGCAGGGCAGCTCCTGGTAAAGTCTGGCTGTGGGATCCTAACATGCTGGGAAATGGATGGAGGGAAGAGCCCGTGTCTGGGATCACACCAGAGGAAGAAGAGAGCCGGTGGCTGAATAGCTTGCACGTTCCTTGAAATCTGTGCTCACAAAAATTAGATCAGTGGGTGCAGGTTTTGTGTCTCCTGCCCAGCAGTACAGTCAGCCGATACAAATCTGCTGTTTGGCTGAATTCCTCTTGCCAGGATTTCCCCACAGAAGCAAAAATGCTTGAGATCACTGTTGACATTTTGGCTGTATGTCATGGTCTCTCTTCTGCCTGATGCCTGAGCCTTTGCATCTTCCACAGGCATGCCCCTGCACTGCAGCTCTCCTCCCAGGCCTCTGCCACTCCCTTGTTGTGCCTGGCCTCAGGACACACAGCCTGTTGCCCTCTGGCATTTGCTTGGGATATGGAGGCAGTATTGGAAGTGACACCAATTCACCCGTGAGCTCCTCAGACTTTATTTTGCTGCCACAAGTTTTCCAAGCACTTGAAAATTACAGATCAGCTCAGGCTGTCCCTATTTACTTTGAGGAGAGAGAAAAATTTCTTTTCAGGTAAGAGTCTTCACAAGATTTTCAGAAGCTATTTATGAATATAAATCTCAATCTACCTACTCTCCTCTGTAGTATGCTGATACAGCTCTAGTGCAAGCTGCTCAGTAGAATGACAAGCTCTCTGATAATAAATACAGTAATAAATGAAGTGTTGGTTACATTGCCATCACTCCTAGGTGCTATTTGTTCTGTAGTCTGTCAGGCTCTGGATAAAAAAGATTTTTTTTTTTTTTACATGAGATACTACCAGCTTCCAAACAAAGTCTGCAGTTACCCCAGGATTTATCTGCATGAACAAGCTGAGGAGCAAAACTCTGTGTGAAAATATGCCAAAGCATGCCCTTTGGACAACACCCTGTGGGAATGCTGCTCTGAAGGGGCCTGACTCCCAGCAGTCTGGGTGTTAGGAAATTTGGGTCAAATTCACTTGGCAGGGCCCCATGGCTGCTGGTGCCCTGAGGCAGGCGCAGATGGCAATGCAGTAGCTCAGCAAGCAGTGTCACAGTGCGCTGCACTGCAGCATGGGTGCTGTAACAGGCTGGAGTGCAGGTGGGGAGCAGGTATTTTCATCCATGTTTTATTCCTGCATGGCATCTGCAGGCATCCCCTGCAGTGCTGATAGGCACTTGGAGAAAAGAAAGAATGCAGCCTGTGAGGGTGTTGTGGTGGCAGAGAAAGTCTCGATGGATCTTTCTGAGGAACCGGCCCCAGTAAGATTGTGTTTTACAGACCAGGCATGAGTCTGCCCGTGATTTTGGTAGCTGTGATTACTGGCTGTCATTCTGTGCTTTCAAGTCACAGGAAAATGTCTCTATCTCAGATGGGGTATGCAGAAAAGACTTGGATGAAGTAACATGAAGGAAAGGAATTAAATCTGTTCAGCTTGGACGGCCACCACCAAATAAGAAAATAACAGGAAGGTTTGAGCACTCAAAACCAGACCTGTGAGTGATCCAAAGAGTAGAGACATGAGATATCCTTGAGCAAAACCAAAGACTGCTCTGTTCATGAGGCTAAATGCCATAGCAAGGAGATATATTGATGGATTAGTCTCTGGGGATGAATGGCAGGAATCCCATCCCTGGCATGATTTAATCCCTTGACCAGACTAGATACTCAGAAGCTGGAGGATTGAGGGTAAGGAACAGCCATTCCCATGGAGGCCTCTAGTTCCTCCAAAAGGAAAAAAAACACCATTTGAGGCAGGGGAAGTGTGAGGAAACTGACCAAATCCTAGCTCAGCTCTTTGCTGTGTTCCACCCCTCTCTGCTTTGGCAGGGTTGAATTACTGCAATATAGAACTTTGGTACCCAGATATCAGCATCACATCACCCAAAATTTATGTCCTAGGTATAGGTGCCTTGGGGGTTAAGCAATATTGCAGAGTGTCTAGCCTGGATTTTATATTATGCCACTGGATACTGAACTACAGTTACACCATGGTCTAAATTCTGGATTTGGCCCCTTGTGAATAATTTCCAGAAGCAGTTTTATAACAATATTTAGGCATTTCATATAGAGCTATTCAGTTTGCTTTGCAGTAGACCCAGGGTAGTGGATTAGGCTTTTTTTATTTTGGTCAGTAAATTGAAGACTGAACTTAAATTGCTACACTGAGAATGAAAAGATGCTCCACAGGTGGGTTCTTGGAGCTCTTGGGAGTTATTTCAATAGCAGGAGACCAAAGGTACAAATGTGGATTTTGCTGAAAAGGTCTTTGAAAAATAAATACAGGATGATGAGGAAAAGTGAAATTAAGCATCACTGCATTTCATGAGGGCTTGCATTTTAATGAACATAACATCAATTTTGGATGCACTAGCTGATCCACAGCTAAAGCTGAGCTTATTTTGAACTTGAGCATGATAAGAACCTGAAGATACTTTTCTGGAGTGGTATTTCTGAGTTCCTCACACATGGGTAACTTTTCAGGTACCCAAGAGGGTACTTCTGGTGTAGAAGAGCATAGGTGAGATCAGAACTAATCCATATCTTTAAAAAAAAATTCTAAAGGATTAATTATTTTCTCTCTCATTATTGAAGTTCGAGTGGTAATTTAATAACAGGGAATGGTAACATTTTGCTTGTTGACACTAGGAACAAAAAATCAGAGAAAATACCACTTTTGACATTTTAAATTGTGGTATTCACCAGTGAATCCAGATCCTCCCTGCATGTCCTTTCTGCAGGATGTGAGGGATCCCACAGGGACCAGTTGGGTCCCAATTCCACTCCCAGGCACTTGTCAGGGTGTAATGAGGGTGTACCCCTTGGGCTCTGTACCCCTTGTTTTCCATTACCCCTTGTTTTCCAAGGGCTCTGTACCCCTTGTTTTCCATTACTCCTCTGCCCTCTTTTCCCCTAGGGCAGTGATGAGCATGAAAAAGTAGGCCAGAAAATATCCTCTCCTTCTCTACCTGTGCCAGGTTTCTGCAGGGAGGCCTGGATTGAGCTTTCTGTCCCTTTGGCCTGATTTTCTCTGCCAGGTTGTAAGACAGCAAGGAGTTGAGGGGTTTAATCATTAATAAAAGTTCATTCCGATCTTTGAGAGCCTTTCAGGCAAAGCAAAGATGAGGAATATAGAAGACTCCAAGGTAACACCCTAGACTGGCAAATGGAGCAATTAGTGTGGGTAAAGTATGAGTTATGATGAGTGGTCAAGGGGTTTGCTGCTTCTTGTATTTGAGTGGAATTAGAAATTGCTACTACCTAGAATTGAAAGCAAAAGGCACTTGCAACTCAGATTGCAAAGGAGATGCAGTCAGCAGGAGTAAGCTGCTTTAAAACCCATGGATTTTAACCTCCTGCTGAGGAGACTGCTTCCCTGATCTTACAAAACTCCACCTCTGAAGTGTATCTCTCCTGTGCCTCTGTGCAGCTTGCACAGCCTCAGCCCAGGTCAGCTTTCTGCTGCGCTGCTGCTGAGAGCAAGAACCAGCCTGTTCAACCAGCTGTCAGCTCATTACAGCCCTCTGTGTCCTCCACCCTGGGTGGGGAGAACCAGTTGCTTTAAAACCTGAGCAAGCCCAGGCTGTCATGCAACAACCTCTGTCCAGATAATTGATGTTTCCAAGCCCCAGGAAGGGGCTGCTTATGGGGGATACCCCCCCCTAGATGGCCCTTGTGCCAGGGAGCCGGCAGGCAGAGGGAAGAGTAACCTGTCCCAGATCTCACTGGGTGACAGGGGGAATATCCCTGACCCTATTCCATCCCCAGACTTGTGTCCCTGTGCCATCACACAGGCTGGCAGCAGTTTTGCTTGGTGGGAATCACTCCTAGGAGTTTGTTCCCAGGCTGGCTATGCTGCTCTTCACGAGGTGATTTTCCCTGTGGATGCTTCTGCTGCACTATGTGTAAGGTAACACTTCAGAGAGGAGGCTAACACATTATTTTGCTTAGGCTGTCTGTTGCTGCCCATATTTAGGTACATGGTGATATTTTTTGAAATTTTGTGCTGGTTGCTATACTTCAAATACTGCAACAGGCAGCTGCTGTTAGGGTAGAGTTACTATTGCACACTCCATCAGTACCCAAAATTATCTAGGAAAGGAAACTTCAGTGAAAGATTCAGGTGGGACTTGGTACCATTGTGATTCCTTTATATACTTGGCTTAGCAACAGCAGGGCTGCTTAAATACATAAGGCAATGGCTATCAGAACTGCCTTACCATTGCTGGCAATTTTAGATATGCACCGGTGGCAGGCTTTCTCCAGGCCAGCAGCCATGGTGGGTAGTGAGCCTTCTGTGGTGCCTGTGGAGACAGAGGAATTAATGTGGCTATGAGAAGTGTCTTTACCTTACCAAATACCTTGACTCAGAGTACCCTCACACATGCTGGCAGGCTTTCATTACCCTCAAAAACCCCAAGCACGCACAAACCCAGCCAGCAGCGTGGCATACCCAGAGGCAGGTATGCCCTCCAGCAGCCCCAGGCTTGCCTGCTGGTGATGATGCTCGAGCCCTGGGGTCACAGGGAAGCTGGGGGAGAAGTGTTAATGCTATCTTCCCGAAAGCTGTGAAAGGTTCTGTCTTCACCTTGATTGGGTCTTGGGCAGAACGAAGTATTTAACTCTTACGAGAAAACCCGGGGAAACAGGTGGGGTTTGGTACACAAATCTCAGCAAGAGCTGACTAGTGAGCAAAAATGAATTAAAGAAAAAAAGGAAGAGAGAAGATAAAAAGAGTTTTAAGGTCAAGGAGGATTCTGAAGAAGAATATGGAATAAAAATTGCAAACCACAGGGAGCCCAGAACAACATGCCTTTGACAGAAAAGTAGCTGGATTAGAAAGTAGCTCCTTGTAAAGAAGAATTTTACAAGGTGGGGTGAGGGATGAGCAAGCAGCCAGGCATCCAAGCTCTGGCCTCAGACAACACCAGACATTTAAGTAGCATTCCACATCAATGGGAATGTGGAAAGCTCACACACACACACACACACACACACACACACACTCCAAGCCTCAGCTTCTGGCCAGAGTCACCACAAGCCTGCCACCACCCGCAGCTGTGTGACAGAGGAAGGTGTGTGTGGAGGAGGCCAGGATAAGGGAATCTGCATTCCTGTACCTACCTCAAAATAGCCCCTAGATTTCTTAATGGTTAGAGAGCAGTATTTTAAGCTTAGTCTCACTGTTCTAAGTTGCCATGAGATCCCCCCTAGGGCTTTCTTGTGCAATGCTGTGTCCAGCTTGGCCCAGAGCCTACTAGGGACCACGGGCTCCCAGGCATGTACTGAAGATAAAGACAGACTTGTTCAACCAGCTGATCCGTGGCCATACCCCTCTCCAAAGTCTGTCCAAGCCCTACTAGTCATGGCTGAGCAGAGGAGGCTGTCTCCAACCCCAGACAGGACCCTCTGCTGCCATGGGAAGGGGACGGGGTTTGCTCCTTGAACAATGGCATTGCAGATTCTGTTTCCTGGCAGTTAATAGAGGCAGGTGTAGTTTTACCTGTGGGTGAATGACCAAGCAAGAGTCAGGGACTGAGGCATTCACAGGCACCCCACCAGATCAGTAACCCTCGCAGGCAGCAGGCAGCCACCAATGTACACATCCAGGTTTCTAGTGTGCCTGATCTCATCAGATGTCTCATGGAATTTAGCTCTCCTTTTCCAGCCCTCATTTTCATATCCCAGAGGACATCTCCTTCAGTACTGAACGATGGACTGGAATGGAAATTACATATGAGTGCCTGACCTCTGGTGAGTGCATGTGTCTCTTACCAGCCACCAAACCTTCTTCAGCAGAGCAAATACTGTGCCTATGGGCTGCAACTATAGATGAGCATTTCAAGGAAAAAATAAGCACTGTTGCATGCTCAGGGAAAACAGACAGGAGGAAGGGAAACTGGTACTTTTCCCAACCAAATGACATATTAACTTTAAAGCTTTCAGTGCAGGTTTGTTTCTAGAAGATGAACAAACAGGCATTCATTTTGCATCTGGCAATGTCTGCTGACAAAGATGCTCTAAATTGTGCATAGATAGGGAGTATTAGTCATTATGTAAATGTTTATTACTAAAATTACTTTTATAGCAGTAATTCTTACAGAAACAATCAATCCAATGCCATATTAAAAATCAGTTAAATATCAAATTATCTTAAGCAGAATTTATTGTGGCTGGGAATGCTGGTTTTCCATAAGCAGAGGGTAAACCAGACGTTTTTTGTCTTTATTTACTGGTCTTTTACACTAAAAGAAAAAGATAAACTGAAGGAGGACTCTGTATCTGGAAGCATGTCACCATCTAGTGACAGAGCCCAGAAGTGACCGTGATTCAGAGCTCTGTGTGTGCTGTTCCAACAGGTGAGACAAAGAAATCAATTTCACGATGGCTGTGCACAAAGCCTGTTCACACAAGAACACAACACACATAACTACCAGGTAATGGTTTCAGTCCTTGCTCAGATGTTGTCTTGGACTTCTCCAGGACTGACAAATCCCTCAGAGAACTCATTCCATTTGCCAGATAAAGAGGTGTTTCCCCTTTCCCCTACACCTTTGGTGATTCTGCAGAAGCTGCTGTGGGTGTTCAGCATGAATTATTTTCTTTTGTGCCAGTGCATGAGGGTGCTAAAGTGCAATTCAGCAGCCAGGCAGCTGCAAAATTGTTTTGTTTCACAGCTGAAACTGAGAAATTGTCACTGAAACTCACAGGAAACTAAAATTGGCACAGCACAAAGACTGGTGGCATACAAGGGCAGGAAGGTGTCCTGCCCCAGCGTACCTGCTCCCAGTTTGATAGTGAGTTGGGAAAGTCATACGAAAAACATAAAACTCAGCCAGGGAAAAAAGTTCAAGACCAAAGCCAACTTCTGGACCTCCTCCCATCAGTCCTTCCCTGGGTTTTGTTTCCTCAGTGGAAAGGAACCTGCCCTTGGGTTAGAAGGACCAGCAAGCAGTGGGGACAAGTCTCTGAACCCCTTGCAGGAGGCTGGAGCCATTCCATACGGCTGCTTTTTAGGGTGGCAGCTTGCAGCTGAGCCACACTAGAGTCACAGCACCCCTGTGCCTCTCCCAGGCTGTCTGATACTCCTCACTGAGTGCCCTCACTGCCGGGTTTGCCCACCCAGAACACATACCATGTCTCACATTTCTGCCACCTGTTGTAACTCAGTTCCTTGTCACTTACAGGCAGCAGTGATAAATGTGTGTAGCACAGACCATCCAGCTTGTTTCCTTTGTAATTTCAGCTAGTTTTAGCTTTAAACTATTTTTCTGGTCATTATTCTCATCCTAAATGTTTAGCTAATAGGAATCAAAAGAGGGTGAGTACTGACTGGTGCATGCCTGACCTACAGCAAGCCAAAAGACAACTTCAGGCTGGCCCCACCATGTGTTAGTCCAAACAAGAGCCATGTCCATCCACAATAGATGGACACTATGGTGTTCAGACTTTTCAAATTGAGCTCTTCTCTCTCCCAGATGCAGGTGCCCCACTCTGTGCTGGTGGACACAGCAGGCAGGATTGGTGGGGCTTCCTAAGATCCCAGTTCCCACTTGATGGCTTCTGACTGCCAGGGGATCCCTGCTGGGACACAGGAGGTGTACATGGGCCAGCAACCCCCTCTGGACCAAGGGCTCTTCTCTAAGGTCTGCTAGAGGGAACAATTGTTTTTTCTTTTTCTGAAATATTCCGAGCAAAGTCCTCTTCCAGATCCGGTTTCCTAACAAACCACAAAGCCCCATGCTGGCTTTCATTGTCCAGGTCCCAGCAAACCCCTCTTACCTGAGACTGCAGTGGGTGCCAAATCCGTTCACCTGCGCGTGTGGGAGATGGGGCAGAGGAACAGCAAATCCAGCCTTCGGTGGGAGCCAACTGGTAGAACCCTCTCTGCTGGGACCCCGGAGCTCTGCCCGGCTCCCTGGGACTCTGCCTGTGGGCGGTGAGGCACGGAGGGGGCTGCTGCCTTTTAATCCTGCTGGCCTCC
>NW_005054322.1:5659175-5677355 GCF_000277835.1 Geospiza fortis
CTCCCCCCCCCCCCCGGCTGGCTGCAGCCACAGCCCACCCTGTGCCTTTCCAGGGTGACAGCAGGGGGAAGCAAAGGACCCCACACAACTGTGACTGTACAGGAGGGGGAAAAAAACCAAAAAAAACACCAACAAATTTCTTTCACTAAGTCTTTTATTTTAGTGGGAAAAAAATATTTATTCAGAAATCAGTCGAGAGTGGTAAGTAGTTGGTTCATTCTTCATGCAATTCCCCCCCTTCCCCATCAATGCAGCTGATAGAGCTCTTTGCAAACTGCCACGTGTATCACCTTAGCTGTTGGGTCTTTATGTCTTGTGTCACCTGGCAGAGTGTCACCTATTTGTTAGGTGGTTACCTGCTAGATCACCTTCCCATCAGCAGGTGACCATCTGGCATCTCAGGTGTAATTATGGGTATGGGTAATCATCATGAAAGCCCTTGTTTCTGCGCAAGAAAAAGTGGGTTTGAGGGAGAGCACCTCTGCAGGAGGAGTGACAGCATTAATAAAGATTGATGTGTGTTTTGAGTCCGTTCAGGAAGGCCCTGCAAGACAGAAAGGGTTACCTGCTTCATTAGTCACCAGCAGGGAGCTGACAAAGTGCCTGCTCTGGCTCAGAAGGAACAATTCTGCCTTCAGCTGCCAGGTTTGCACAGTTCATCAGCAATATAACTCCCACTGCCACACGTTTTGCATTAAGAAAATGGGTCCACACTGGGTCAGCCAAGGTAAAGAAGATGATGGTGTTTGATGGGTGACTTTGCATGCTGCTGGGCCAGCAATGCACAACCACAGCCACAGGCTGGTTCTTACACTCCTGTGCTTTTCCCTGCAGCAAGATCCAATATGCTGGCAAAAGCCCTGACCTTGTGGTGGTGTGACTGCCTGATTGCCATCGCCTTGCAGAGTGAAAAGCTTGGTGGAGGAAGTTTGGCAGTGAAGCAGAAGGTGAGACTGTGGCCTTTATCCATTGCACTGAAGCAGGTGTTTGTTTGAGCGCTTGGACAAGGAAGCCATGCACTCTGTATGGCAATGAAGGGAGCAGGGAGACACTTCTGAAAGACTCCGGTGCTCTCCACTGGTGCTGGAAGAGGCACAGCAGGAAGAGACTGAGACACACCATCCAAGCGGCCAAACTGGACAGCTGGGGTTTCTGTTCTCTCAGTTCTTCTTTCCTTCAGTGTAATAAAGCTTCTTCTTCCCGCAGAGAAAGCTGTTTTTCCAGTGGTTATTCCCAGGCCAGTGCCTGGCATTAGGCATCAGCAAGGATTTCAGTTATGTCTAATATCACTGCCTGCTTTTGGGGTGCTTTTTCTCACTCTCCATGAAGCTCTGAGCCAAGTGTGGGTTGCCTGTGTCTGCTGAGGTGATGCCACAGGGTCACATATCCTAACCCAGGGCCTTCCAACTTCAGTGCTGTTCTTCTGGTGTCTGCTGAGGTCCTGGCCTGAGCTGAGCAAAGGGACTCTGTAATGCTGCCACCAAAGGCAGAAGGCAGAGCATGCTCTCCTCAAACACAGCCCCCCCTTAGATCAGGAGGGACTTTTACATCCCCACATAATACACATTTGGAGTTTTTTCACCAGGTGCCTGGTTTGGAATGGGTTGCACCTCACCATGAATTTTGCTGGGTACATAATGGTTAGCATGGAGAGGGAAAAGTGTAGAGATGCTCTCTCCTTTCCAGTTTGTGTTCATGTTCAATTTATTCCCACCCTCTGTGTAGGGTGAGCACTTTTGCCACAGGGCCTTCTCCTAACTTGATGACTCAGAAGTCAAAATCAGCATAGAAATAGTCCCCCATCTCCTACATAATTTTTTCTTTTCAAATTGGAAGAGCCTGACTGTTTTTGTAAATGCTGGATGCAATCACGAATGTTATATTTTCTTGTATAAATTATCCTTGTGTATTGAAATATAAACTGCCAGTGGGAAAGAAATTCAGTGTACATTTCTTTCACTGTTCAAGGCAAAAATGTGTACTTATCTGCTGAGAAATACTCTGCTTGTGCAGTGGAAACCAATCATCAATACCAACTTGCCAGCATTTTAATGATCGCCTGTGGGAATCCTGGAAATTATAACATTCAATCATCACAAGAAGATCATAGAAAAAATAACAGGGACCAAGAGCTCCTGTGGCAAGTGTAGCCAGTGTTGACAATGACATTTAGTAGTACCATTAAATTGCTTGATTCTGGTGTTTTTGAAGGAAATTTTTAAGCCTTAGGAGGATACTGGGACTAGAAGTGCTGTCGATGCAGTGAGTCACTGTGTGCCCAGCCTGAAGTCCCTGGGCTCTGAGAGCCACCAGGTGATCATGTCCATCCCCTGGGATAGTCTGGAAGCTGCAGAGCTTGGTGCAGGGCAGAAGCTGTGACACACACAAGGTCAGACCAGGCACTTTTCTCTCATGTGCATCACTGAGAAAATGTTTTGTGTGGCTGTCACTACAAATTACAGTGCCAGGTGAAGCCTACTGCTGTGGATGTTTCAGTTCCTTGGCTTCTTCCCACAAGACTGTCCTGGGGAAGGGATGTTTATGTGCTGGTCTCCATGGCAGTTTACTTGGCAATGCCCAAGAGCTAAGGCAGAAAATGAGAAAATATCAGAGTGTCTGCTTCACACTTTCCTTTACTCAGGACAATTTATCACAACGTAATAGAGGCCTAAGGAATAGAGAGACAAAAGACAAAGTGTGCTGGGTAACCTCCAGGGAGAGTAACTTTAATAAAGTCTAGTAAGGGATAACTGCTCGTGTTGCAGTTTTCACTCAGGTTAGTCAGAGGGTCTCTTTTTCTACTTTAAATATGTATCACACAAGCAGAATTGGACAAGATTTGCCTTGGTTTGGTAGGAAAGATTACAAGACACAAAGGAAGCAGCTGTGGCTTGGGATCCCTGTGAACCTCCAGCCCCAGATGCTGGAGGATAATCCTGGGAAAGTAACAATGGATTACTTTTATTACAATTATTACCCAGGTTCCCTGGGTCCATAGCCATTGTCCATCTGAGACAAGGTAATGAGCCAGATGTCCTCACCTCATCTGCTTGTATCACTGAGTCTTCAATTACTCTATCAAATTCAATCAAAATTGGCAAATGGTTTTGCAAGATATTAGAGGGAACAACCAAACAGCAGAAGCCAGGGTAACAAATGCACGTGGTGTGTGTCCGTAGAAAGCCAGGCTAAATCAAAAATCCAGAGCTCGAAAAGCTAGTAATGGAGTTACTTCCTTAGGAATGTTTGCTGGTTTCCTATAGGAAAAAAAATAACAAAAAACCACCCTCAAAAAACTAAAACAAAAAGCACATTTATTTCATTTTTATTGAATGGCATTCATCAGAGATTGTCACCCACTGGTAGTTCAGGAGGGAAACCTGTGTATTGTCCTGTATAAAGAAAAATTTCCTTTAAATAATAAATACATTTCTTTAAAAATTGTAGTCCTCTATTCCCCTTCTTATCCACCAAAGTAACAAACAGCCCAAATTAATGTGAGCAAAATTTACCCACAAGCCCAAAATATTAACTGGGAAATTCCAGCACTCTTGAAACTTGCAGTAAGAGAAAATGGAATTACTAAAAATATAAAAGCCAAAGTCCCTATTGAAGTCCACGTATTCTTTGTTTATGCCACTACAGAGTGTGGTAGGCAAATGTGTAGAGTTTGCAAAACACTTTGGGAGTCCCTGAAAACTGAAGTGGGGGATAAAAAGATTAGCTCCTCACACAGGGGCACAATAAAGCTACTGAACATTTCTGTCTTAATTGTACTTCTTCCTAGAGTATAAGGGAAAGTTACCACAGCTGAATAAAATGCTAAACTCTCCTACCAGCAAAATGCCTCCTTTAATGTAACAGAAGGAATATAAACCTCTCACTTATAAGATATAGTTGACAAAAAAGGCTTATAACTCACAGAGGTTTTACATGGAATGAAAAATTTAAAAAGCCTATAAAGTTACTATTCTTGAAATATGATAATCTAAATCAGCAGTTTAATTTGCACTTCCGCATATCAGAGTTAATATTCCCATTGCATACAGACATCATGAAAAGTGCTGTTCCACTGACAACAGAAGATAACATTGTACATTTTCATTTTTGTTATTTCATTTCCTCACTCATGAAATATGCCTTTTGCCACCTTTCAGTGCATTTGTCCTCCCCAGCTGGACGATAGTGAACCATATCTGTTCAACAGGGCTGAAAATTCTAACCCTCCAAAAGGGAGAAGCGCCATCCCTACTTGTAGCATTAACTCATGGGAAACAGAACCATGTGTTTGTAACCTTATCATGGTGCATGATAAGGAGAAAAAGTAGGAATACCACAGAACAGCTGAGTGACCACAAATGAGCTGGGAGTTGGAGCTGGAGTTCAGTGCAGTATCAACATGTGTGGAGTGAGGAGTCTTCATGGCAGTTGTCTGAATATGTGATTTCTGGGGGGTGAAAAAAAGAGAAAAAATAAAAATCTTGCTGTGCAGCTGAGTTGAGAAACAGGATTTTGCTCACTCGCACTAATGGATCAACTGAGAGTCAAATAGAGGTGTCCACACAGGAATTCCCATTAGGGTTTGCAGAGAGGCATGGTCTGATATGGTTCCTTAAGTGCATCCCACCTGGCCCACACAGAAGGACGTACGTCTTGTCCTGCTAGCCCTGGATAGAGGGGTAATTGAGGGCACCTTAAGCAGTTCTAGAAGCCTGTATTTACCTGAACAGTTCCTGCACAGGCTCCATCTGCACTGTGATGTGGGGCTGGACACCTGCAGCGTGTGTAGATGCCCATATTGCTGACAGCCTCATTTAGTTATCTGCGGTGTGGATTCTAAAGTCATCCCTGTGATCTGTGCAGGCAGGAAAGACAGGAGTTGGTTAAGTTTGTGTTTCTTCTCTTGGGCTGTGTTGGGGGTGGGAGGTGGAGTGTCCTGTCCCTAACACAAGGGAGAAACAACCCTCCCCTCTCTGCATCTGGACATGCATGTATTTAGGTAATGCATTAAAATCTCTACTTTGAAAGGTAAAATCCTGCTTTATGCAGTCACTCCAAGTCCCATAAACTAGAAATTACCCCACTGATTCCTGATCATCGTTGCCTGCTCACAAGGCCTGGTGTCAGGCTACAGGTGAGAGGCCCAAGGTGGGGTTTGTGCTCATGGGATGCTCGTGAGAAGGCAGCAGCCAAGGCCATGACTTCTCACAGCCATGTGTTGCCATGCACAGACCATCTCACAGCTTGACAAGAGGGCACCTGAGCAGGCCCTAAGCACTTTGTAAAGAAGTCAGGTTATTCAGCAATGACATTTCCCTCCATGCCAGTTTCTATTTGAGCAAGAACCAAAGGGGGTTCCCTGGGAACCCCAAGACCTTCCTCTGCCAAGGAGAGCTTTGTGGGAGCACTTCTCCAGGCAGCTGTTACAGTATAACAAACCCAATGGCATGTCAAATCCAATGTTTTGGGGTCCCTTTCAAGGACTTTTCATAGCCTGGGCTTCAGGCTCCAAAGGATTCAATTTTAGACCTAGTTGCAGTGGATGAAGGCCAGATTAGGAGCCAGCTCAGCTTGGGGCTATAGCAAATCCAGCCTCTGGCTGCTGATACCTGAGCAAGAAGACTCCTGCAAATGAGCCATTTCTGGTGAAATTCCAGGCCTGTTGTTGCTTCTCCTGGTGAAATTATGTCTCAGAGGTGTGCTGGCATTTAGGCTCCGGTTTAGGTTTCCCCATCCAAAAGGGGTTTGTGAGTGAGAGGCGAGGCTTCTTTGGGCTGCAGGCACATCTCACCAGGTGGCACTGTGCTCCCAGGCTCAGGACAGAACTGGGGAGGACAAGTGTCCCAGCAGGAGCTGTGGAGGTGCTCATGTGGTGCGCAGATACACCAGCAAGTCACCAGACCCGGCTGGGGGGCTGCAGCTGCCCCTCCACAACCTCAGCATGCCTCAAATCCGACTCCACTCACAAGTGGGGACAGTGTTAAAAGTCATGTTCACTTGCACGTTGGGTGGGCTCTGAGTGCCCCCAGCACAGCTCTTGGGGAAAAGAGGGAAGCAACATGTCCCAGTGTGCTCAATACACACCAGATGACAACACCATTCACAAGGTGTCTTTTGTTTTCACACTGTTACAGATGAATAAGGAGATGATTGGCTCTCGCAGTTAAGGGATAACTATTGTGTGAATATCAAGCTTTAGTGATGTATAGTTATGTTATTGCAGTTTAGATGTCCTCTGTTCTCCCCATAGTTCCCTTTTGCCCCTGTATTGTGACCATCAGACAGCCAGGGTTGTAACCTAGGACAGGTAAAACGAAGACTGCACATGTGTCCCTTACCTGGGGCAGTGGGGAATGGAAAAGCTCGATGCTTAGGGGGTGTGGCATGGCAAGCCCTGACCTCCAATCAAGTTACAGGAAAGCAGTTTCCATTGGTAAATGGCAAAGAGGAGCTGACTGACAGACTTTGGGAGGGGCCAGGGCTAGCTGATGCAACCCCTAGGAGTATAAAAGACTGAGCATCCGTCTTGAAGATGAACTGCCCACATGGTATCCATGGTGGTGGTTCCCAGTGCTGTGAATTTTTCTTATATAGTCCTTTTGTTGTATTTTTGTCGAGGTTTAATAAACCTTTTTAAATTTTCAAAGGGAGCAGTTCTTTCTCACAACACTGTTTCCTTGGGGCAGCACTTCTTGAGTCCTCTTTGACTGAAAGGAGCCATAAGGCTCAAAGAGGTAGCATGAGGAGCAGTGGATTAGTGCTTCCAGGGCATTTAAAAAATACCATTTAAAAAAGAGAGGTCAGCTCAATCTACAGTGTTCAGCTAGCTTAGACTACGAAAAGAAAGGCTAAGGACATAAGCCTAATCCATTTAAATACCAAGGATAAAGAATTGCTTATGTAAACTAATAATCAATAAAAGACTTAGATGAAGTGAGTATAAATGAGCCATTAAATAGAATCTGATTTCGAAATCATCAGAGAAGCAAGGGTAGGAAATGACTTCTCATTACCTATAGAAAATGTCTTTTGTTAGGCTGAGAGGACTACCAGATGCACAAGCTCTTTATTTGATCTGGAACAAACTGGTCTGAAACTTCAGATCATCTACAGTTGCTCTAAGTTTCAATTCATTCAGTTAACCAACTGAAGGTCTTACTTTGGGGCTTAGTTTTTTTGTATTTTTTTGTTGTTATTGTTTGGTTGTTGGGGTTTTTTGCTGGCATTGCTGTGTTTGGGGTAGGTTTGTTAGATGATTTCTCATGATTTCTGGAGCTGTGAGGCCACACAGTGTGGAGAGGGTTGTGTGCAGGGGTCAGAAGGCTGCCTAGAAGGACTCCTCTGCACTGTATTACTGCTTTTGTAAGGTGATGATATGATGGAGCAACTGTGAAAGAAGGACAGAACCTGAGAACTCAAGAGGACTTTTTTTGCTAAAGCTGAGTCTTAAGAAAATGGAGTTGTAACCAAAACTTGGCTTGATTCACCACTGGAAGTTACCCGAAGTTCCTTCCACAAAACATATGGCATATATGGCATATACAGAGCTTTGCCTAAAGTCAGTGAAGATATTTTGGGATTCTGTAATTCCTACCATCTCATTTTCTCTCTAAAAATACCTATTTCCCAAATCCAAAGATACCTGAGCACTTGCAGCAGCAACAGATGGCCCCTCCTGTGCACAGTAACTTTTCCAAGAACACAGATGCTCCCTTGAACAATTTGCCTCCACATGGGCAGAAATTAAAGCCTTTGGACAGGTGAGGAAATCTTTTTAAGACAGCTCCATATGTTGGTCAGAAAGTGACTACTGCTATTTTAGTGATGGATGAAGGACCCCTGAGGCAGAGCAGTCACCCACCCACTTTGAGGTTGCTGCCCATTGGTTTGTGATGCAAGTGGCAGTGCCACACATTTGGTGGCATCTCATGATGTAGGTATGACATGCATTCGTGTCCACAGCTCCTGGCCTCCTGGCCGGCAATCAGATCCAAACTGCAGACACTGAAATATTGCTGTTGGGATGTCCCAGCTGCCATTAAGGCCAGTGGAGAACTGCTCTGTACAGAGCCACTGGGGTCTGTGGTGGGATTCAAGAGGTGAAAAGGGTCCTAGAAACACTCCATTCACAGAACCCATCCAAGCATCCAAGTTCCAGTTATGCTTTCCTCACCAAAAAAAAAAAAAAAGGAAAAAGGTGTTGAGAGCTTCCCACTCCTTATCCTTGAAAGGAAAAGAGGTTTTTCACTGATGTGCTAGAAAGCAAAATACTGGTAGCAGTGATGTTGAAAGCACTTTGGAGTGAAATTCATCTCCATATATTACCAATAGGAAATTTGTGCTGAAATGGCAAAGGATGAGGAGTTGAAAACTGAAAGAACCTCTTTGTCCCTCTTGGTAATGGAATTTAATGTGTGAGGAGGAAAGAAGAAAAGCAGAAGAGAGAGAAATAATGCATCCTGCTGCTGCAACTTCACAAATTTATGGCAGGCACTCAAATGTCAGAAATTTACGCCCAAAGGTTTAATTCACCATGTCACCACTGCAAATGGTGTTTATTGTACTGTTTGATGCACTTGCGCCACCAAAACCTCTTGTCTAGAAAAACAATGTTTTGCTAAAAATTCAGAAAGTATTTGACTAAACAATATTCTTTCCACCATCAGTCTTTCCCAGCTATAGTGTCAAACAGGGAGCTGAAGTGGGAACACGAAAATGTTATGGAAAGAAGAAACAGCTCCTGGAGGAGGGGATGAAGCAAACTGAGAGAAGAAAGTAAAAGCTTTCCATTTACAAAGAAGAAAATATCTCGCCTGGGAAGAAGACTGAGAGGGCGTCCCAGAGAGCAAGACTTCCTTAATGAACAGAATTGTGTCTATCTGAACTATTCCTATGCTGTTTTCTGAAGTTCAGACAAGGAAGTATTTTAGTAGAAGCTGCTTCTAGCAGAAGTACTGAAACATTTGAAAAAACCTTGAAACAGAAAAAGCTGGAACAGATTTCCAAGGGTTATCTCCTAGCAAGCATGATGGTTTTTTATCTTGGTTTTCTCCTACAATCCTCTTGAAAAATCTCATTCTTTGTCTGTCCTCAGTTCCTATCTGGATGGTTGATTTTGTCATCAAAGAATCTGGGTGAATTTGGCTCAAGGTCTCACAAAGAGGTCACTGTGACTCAGCTAAACATTCTACAGCCAAACAGAAACTGAACACTCATGTCTAAATGTTAGGACAATTTCAAGAGAAAAATAGAGACAACTTCTGTCAGTAAAGTGCGTATTTCGCGTCCTGCAGGATCAGGGCCTGAGTTGCACTAAATATATTTAAAATGTACTCTAGGGGGATAGAATATAAGAAAATAAAGGTAGTATAGAAAGTAATCTTACCCCTAAAGAGTTGCAGCTGGGCTAATCATTAAAGATTAGGAGCAGGCCTGACTTTAACAGGCCACAGCTGTAGCCAATGAGAATAAGAGTGCTATCAATGAGTGGGGTGGCTTCTTGAGAGGGAACTGGAGTCAGTTGGCTGCTGTAAGAAGAAGCTCCTCCTTCAGTGCTTACGAGAAACATCAAGGAGGTATGCAACTTTTGCATTAAGGAGACAACAATATGAAAGCCTTGTAATGTAATGACAACAATGTACTTAATGAAAATATTGCATACCTTCACAAAGAAGGTGTTCAAATGACCAAAATTTCAAAAAACTAGAAACATAAGTCCAGGTTAAAATACCTGCTCTAAAGACAGGTCTGATTTTCTAATCCGCTCATCGACCACTTCTTCCCAATGACTTCAGTGGAACCAAGCCATTTAAAAGTCAGACTACTCTCCTAAAGCAAGCTTTCAGGTAGATTTAGGATCACAGATTATCTTTTGAAAACCATCTGGTCTTGGCTGTATCTATGCTCAGCTTTAGCTCCATCACTTGTTTTAGTTCAAATAACACAAGATACAGTAGCACTTCCCTCGGCTGCCAAATTTAATCATACAACTGTAAGGACGCAATCTGAGAATGTGTCTGACATTTAGTGTGTGCGCTGTTTGTGTCTTCCAGACAGTTTTCCTAAGTAGGGGAGCTAGTGAGGGTAAGGAAACCCACAGATGGGTTTTATTATGCTTCAGAAGCAACCAGCATGAATATGGAGCAAAGTCCTTGTTTTGGCTCATAGTCTGCCAGGAGCCCTTCCAGCTCCACCCAGCATCACTGGACTTCAAACCAATGGTTCCAAACTTCATGAAATTCTGTCACTGTAGGTGATGGGTGGATCGCAGCCACCAGTGGGTATCAGAAACCCAGCTACCATTAGGACAGCACTTCTCTAAGTGTTGCATGCCTCTGTTCTAGAGTTTTCAAAATGCTACATTTTCCAGCAGCATGACACAATTCTTTGGGGGTTTATTTCTTTTGATGGTAAGAGATGGCAACAGAGAGGGATAATAAGAGTCTTAACAAGTAAAACATAATTTTTTCTCCCAATTCATTTTACATCTGTTCTCATAAGGCCCCTCTCTAGTCAGAGAACAGATCTAAACTAACATTAGGCTTGTTAGCCATTAGTTCTGCACTCTTAGATTTGTCTGCAGAAAATTATTTCGATAGCAACCAAAAGAATGTTTGCAGACTTGTGGAACAAAATGATATAATTTAGTCATTTTCTGTGAGATAATAGCGACATTTTAATTGAAAAATGTACTCTGATATAATTACCCTACATCTTTATAAGCCTGCCTCAGGAGCACAGTAAAAGAACAAATGGCAATAAGTTTACTGTACTGCATGAGGAAAGGCTCTCAAAGTTGTTTTTGTATCATTTTGTGCATGTTCAGGTGATGGAAGCCTCATAAAAGCAAAAGGATCTCCTGATTTTCTCTGATCCAAAGGAAATTTTAACCACATGAATTAGAGGCAGACTCCAAGGTGGGACTCACTCATACATCTGAGTGCCCTGTGCCCACTATGTGTTGGGATATCTCCCTCACCTTCCACCTGCAGCTCCCAAAGGACATGGTGTCATATGTGTTGTCTTCTAAGAGACCATATGCAGAGGGGTTCAGTGTTAAAAATGTCACTGGATGCTCCTCTTTAGACACCTGGATTGCTTCCTCCATGTCAGAGTGAAATGTGTTTTCCTAAAAAATTTTCCAGCTCAACCCTGAAAGGGCAGGAGGGAAGAAGAAATGATTCCTTGTTTCTCCCTGCCTTGGGTTGCTGCTCCTCTGCCATCTTTTCAGGAACAAGGGTTTTTTGCAAAGAAACCAGGCTGAAATTGCTGCACAGAGCAGTTTTTTATTTATAATGCAGCCTGCTCCCTGTGTGGAGCTGGAGGCACTGTGCAAAAAGTCATAATAAATCTAATGAAACAGGATAAATAAATTAAGCCCCTTGAACCCTAGCTGTAGAATGATGAGGTAGAATAGTGAACAGAAAATTAGATTTTTTTTGGTCTTTTCGTTGTTCAAGTTTCATGTGATTTTGGAAGCTATAAATATTTTGGGGGAGTCTGTGAAAGGCAGGAGACTGCCAAGGGTCAGAGGGACAAAAGTAACTCAAGCACCAGAGGGAAAAGGGCAGAAGCATCTGTCCCTCAGATGGGAACCTGCTGATCTGGGGTGCAGGGAGCAGTGCAGGGCAAAAGGCTGGTCCACCCCTCTCCAAACCAGCAGCCCCTGGAATCATGGTGGGAAATGACTTAGAGAAATACCAGGATAAGAATTTCTGGAAAGATCAGCTCCTCTGGGATAAAGACAGGGCCCTTGTGGATGAGGACAGCATTCTATGGGAAGAAGAGGGAACTCTGGACAGATAAAACAACTCTCCTGGAGAAGACAAGGAGGCCCTCCAAGAATATGAAGTGGCCTTAAAGATTATAAATGTCCATCTTCCTAGAGGCCTTTGGTCCTGAGAGAGAATATCTCCACAGGGAAAAAGGATGAATTTTTCTGCTAGGCTTAGAAACATGTGAAAAGCCATGCGTACTGAAGTGGATACTTTATTTAAGTAGTGATGAATTTCACCCAGTTCTCTGAAATAGCATCTGTCATCCTTGGTATAAATCAGAGGAGAGGTTTTAGTGTGATTGTCTTTAAAGGCATTGCACCCCGGTTTTCAGGTCACCACCCCTCTGGGCAACCTGTTCCACTGCCCCACCACTGTGCTTTTATGGGATGTGAATACAGAACCTGAGCTTTCAGCCAAGCTTTGGCACAGCAACTGCAGCTTTTATTTCTTCTTGAGAAACCAAACTCAGATGTTTGATGTTTTCAAAAGTTGAGCTGTACAGGCTGTTCCAGAGACAACTATCCATTTGACCGTCTGTACATCCAGAAGGAACATGGGGGACAAAAGCAACAGTAGAAAGTACCAAGTATTGAGTTTTTTTCTGGAATGGTAGCATTACTAGCTCATTCTCCTTCTGTACAGGGTTTTAGCACTGAATAAACTCAAGGACACAATGTAAGAAGTTTTTACAATTGCTGTTAAAGAGTCTGATACTTCTGTGACTGTCAGGCATTCTTAGACCATCACTCAAGCTGCCACTCAAGTTCAGTCCTTTGTGATCTACTAAAGGATAAGGCTGCCTGTCCTGCTTAATTTTGCTTAAGTTAAATTATGCACTATGTCTTTCCTGTCAAATCCATGAATATTTATTGTTCAATGAATAACCAGTCCATAAAAAAAGCCAGCCAATTCAGCTAGGGTAGGAATGTTTTGCAATCTTGGTTATTATTATTCAATTATTGCCATGTAAGGCAGAGATTAAAATGACCTATTAGACCATTCAGTGCAACTTCCTACAAATTCAGGGCTCTTACGTGTTAGAGCTTTATTATCAGGTGCTACAGAGAAAAAGAACCTTTCAGAAAATAACAGTATTCAAAAAGCACTTGTCACTTAATAAATTTTAATGTCAAAAAGCCAAGAATTTATCTCAGTTATTCAAATGCACGTGTCAAATTAGCATCCACTTAAGCTAAAATTAGGTGTGCTCTCTCTGGCAAAGAGCTTGAAGCACATGAAATGCTCTTAGGAGAGCTGCTAGTCACTTCTGTCAGGGCAGAGTAGAGCGATGCTTCTCTGGCGCTGTCGGTGACAATACAACTGGTGAGAAGCTTAAGGCATTACACAGTGCAGCACAGAGGAGCCTGAAGTTCAGCCAGAGAAAAGCATAAACCTTTATGGTTTTGGACTGCTGGTAGCTCCCCCCAAGAGATTGCATCCACCTGGTGTCTTCAGAGTGGCCTTTGCTTGGGTGGCATTGCTGGAGACAGAACACCTGCAAAAGGCTTTCCTGGGCAGGAGGTTAGAGGGCACCTGCTCTCTGTCCAGCAGCTCTGGACAGAGGATGAATTTCAGTCATGAAGGCAATCTCTGCTAACTCTCTGGAGTGGTAAAGTAATAAGAGGAACAAATAAAATAACTCCCATATTAAAAAGAAAAAAAAAATAAAAGAAAAAAGCACAGTTACATTTATCACCTCTGCAACATGCACAGGGAGGCTGTCAAGATGTGACATTCAGAGTGAAAAAATACACCTCTCTTGGAAGAGCAAGTCTGCTGATCCAGCACAGGCTAGCTGGAGGGACCAGAAAAAAAAAATTGTAGCTGTCTGAAGAACTGAAGATGACTGAAGGAAGAACTCACCTGGAGTGGAAGAATCTAAAGAAGCTGCCAAGCCCACCTGTGCCTCAAAAGCAATTGTACCTGTAGTGCTCTGTGTAAACACTTCTCTAAGCTGTTTTTCTTATTTAATTCCCAGCACTGGCGTTTCACAACCATCACTTTACCTGTAGGGTTTTATTTACATTAATGTAATGTAGTTTTTTTCTTTCAAAGGCTCTGCTCAAGCAATTCACAGCAGGGTATTTTCTGTTCCAGGCCACAACAAAAGTGGAAATTATGGACTGCAGCTTTGTTACTCTAAAACCACAGAACATCCCAAAGCATTTTACAGAGGGATGACAACTCCCACAGAAAGCAATAAAGAGATTGAGGCAGTAGTGACAAATCAGCTGAAATATTTGAATGGGAGAAAGAAATAGCTCCTGAGCTCACCTGCACAATTTTGAAATGCAGCAGTGTCATCAGAAAGCATTCCTGACACAGCCATGGAGCTAACTCGTGGGAGAGACAGAACATGCAAAATGGCAAGAAGTCATTTAAGTCAACTGACACGTCTAGATGTGTCACCAACCGGAATGGTAAGAGTGACAGAAGAAAATTAAATTTATTCAGTATCTGTATGTGTATATTTAGCTGTAATTATCGACTCTGTGTGTCAGTCATTGCATAGGAGGAATGTCAAAAACCTGTAAGGCTTTTTGGGAGGACTCACAGGACTCTGTGACTCATGGGAAATTGGGGGTATGGAGCCCATCCAGCCACATACAGAAATTTCTGCTGCTGTTCTTCCAGTAAATCTGACTGAATTGTTAAAAGTCAGTGCAGAGAGTTTCGACGGAAATTAAGGGAAAAGATAGAATTCTGTGACTAAAAATATCAGCTAGGGAAAAATAACCATACTTGAATCCTTCGGAAATTAACATCTAATGTGAGTTAAAGAGAAGAACCATGAGGAAACTGTATTTTAAAAACAATTCTATAATGCTGCAAATCTCTCTATTTCTCCCTTTCTCTGTTTCTCCCCTCTTTTCTACTTTTTAAAATACTTTATTTATTGATTGAACTAAGAGCATGATCTGCAGAGAGAGAGGGAATTCCAGGTGCTTGATGTTTGGGGATTTTTGGGAGAGTTTTTGTCCTGATCCAGTGATTCACTCAATCTAGGCAGTCCCTCAGAGGATCCAAAATCCCATATAAATCCATATTTGCAATTAAAACAGGGATTCTGCTATTGTTATTTCAAGGGGGGCATGAGAAACAGACAAGGGGAGCTCTCAGAGGAAGTGGTGAATTTGAGCACAAGCACACCTCCCCTTGATGATGTGGGCTTTTGTCAAAGAAAAAGACAATACAGATTTACACACAGGATCTTAAAAAAACACCGTGGCAGCCTTGGACTGTACAGATAAGTAAAGGTTGTATCTTGGTTCTTCAAGCTTGCAATACATGACACAGAGCCACCAAGCAAGCAACCAGTTTCCCTGGGGTGCAAATTGTCCTCTTCTTCTCAGGATTGCTGCGTGTGCATCACCCTGTGTGTGCTCACAGACACAAAGCAAGAGAGGAAAAGTGGCCAGGAGCCAGTCAGTGTGTGCAGTGCAGGCAAAGCACTCTCACCTCCCTGCACTGCCCCTGCTCTATTAAATTGTTATGTTAATGACCAAGTGCAGGAGCCAGCAGCCACAGATTTACCAAATCTCACCTTTGAGGCTGTGGCAACAGGTAACCTCAGTGTGCAACAATGCTCCTTCCCTGCCATCACCACCTTCATCAACATCCTGCACCTCATCACACTTCTCAGGAGCAGCGTGCTCACAACTGCTCATCCTCCACATCTTTAACATGAGCTGCAGCACCAGGATTTTGCTATCCTGCAGTACAGCTTCCTGAGTGTTCTGGCGTGGGAGCTTTTCAAGAAGAATTACTGTTATTAGTCTTCCTCTTCATGTGAATGTTACCTTTCCAGAGCTCTGCTAAGCTAGCCTGAGAACATCTAAATGGAAATTGGGTTCAAAAGCTGTTATTTGCCTGCTCTACCTGACAGTAAATTTTCAGTTTGTGTATGGATTTTCTTTCCCGTTCCTCAAGATTTGTGGCTTGGCTGTTGTACCTCAGGAGGGAAAAGTGTGAAGCAAGGTAAAGTCTCTCTGGGAGCACAGCAAGTGCCTCTTTTGTGAACATGCTCTCTCTGCTGACTTAACAACAAGAAAACCAGCTCTCCCTGCATGCTCCATTGCAATTTCCAGCTGCAGCCCAAACACACCAAGAATCCACTGAAGAAAGAGCTATCCATCCCCCAGTTGCTTCATACCCGTCATATATGCACAAAACATGTGTTTGAAGTGACCTACATTGGCTTTACATCGTCCCAAGATACACAATATTTCCTTCTCTGTGGCACCCAGGTTTGCATCTATACAATTTACAGCAATGCTTAATTTAAAAAGCCAGCCAAGCAGCAGCCTGATGGAAAGGCCTTAGTACTGTGAAATCAAGTGATGAAGAGGTGATCTGTGACCTGAGCTTTTGCACTGCTCACTCAGGAGCAGCACTTCCCTGAGCAGATGCAACTGAGAGTTGGTAGAGGTGGAACCAATTAACAGGGTAGATATCACTTGAAGCACCCACCTTTTCCAAGGATGGGGAGAGGAAATTCATGTGAACTGGTCTTCCTTCTAATGAAGGCAACGAAGGCATAAACAACAAAGCCTGCAAGGATCCTCCCACAGGGAACCATCAGCCCTGCTCCAGCAGCAACAGCATAGCAGGGGTGCTTTCTGCTTACACGGTACTTATACAGTACACTTACATGGAATCATGGGTTGGAAGAGACCTCTAAGATCACTGAGTCCACCATTAACCTAAAACTGCCACTTTCACCACTAACCCCTGTCCCCAGGCATTGCATTCTGATATGGCATTGTCATCTTATTTCAAAAGTCTCATACTTTCTTGGTGATTTCTCATGGGCATCTCCTCACAGCATTGACTCCTTCTTCTTCACAGTACAGCCAACAAACTCCATCTCTCCCCTCACCCAGCTAACCCACTCTTTTGTAGCACTCGTCTTCTTATTGGACACAGCTATGGCCTATTAAGGGCAGGCCTGTTCCTAATCTTTGGGGATTAGTACAGCTGCAACTCTTCAGGTGTGAGATTGCCTTCTGCACTATCTTTTCTTACATTCTACCCCACCACAATATGGCACATGGAATTTTCCATCCCAAGGTCTCACAGGCTGCCACACATCGGTGCATGTACCCCGTTGTTCCCTGGAGAGCTGTGCAGAGGACCCTGTTGCCATTTTAAGGAACAGAACACAAAGACGGCCTGAGAGGTTAAGGCTGACAAATGATTTTGTGGAAGATCTCCGCTCCATCCATGGCACCAGCCTGCCAACAGCACTTAGAACACTTGCAGACATTAGCTTTCAAAAAGTGTGGTAACGACTGGAGATTCCAATCCACACTACAGTCTCTTATGGCTCCTGGCATACACATCTCTGGGACAGGTAAAAATGTGATGCTTTTTACTTGTTGCAGGTATTTATCAATTGTGAGCTTACATTAAATCACAGGTGAGTATGTTCCATCTCCTATGGCTCATGTTTACACCATTAGTTATGGTACATTCTTATTTTCCATTTAAACAGCCCACTTACTACCACTGATTTAAAATAAAACTTTTTCACAAGACCAAATCTGGTTTTCAACACCTGAGTTTTCTTTTGTCAGTCCAAGGATGACACCTGACTCCAGCACTCTCCGGAGTCATGATCCATGGCCTTCCTGGAGAGTCCTCTAGGCAGCCCTAATCTCCAGAACATGGCTTTCTTGATCCTGAATGAATAAAGACACTTGCCTCCTGCACCTCCAGCTCTGGAGCGGACCATGGAGTTCATGTAAATCCTTGGCTGGGGGTGTTTGGATCTGGCAAGGAGCAGCTTTTGGCACTCTGTCTCAGGTTCCCACACCTAACTGGTCCTACAGAGCATGCAAGGAATTTACTCTTCTCCTTCTGAGCTGTCCTCCATGTGATCTTAATTGTCATTTCAAGATCTCAGCCCTTGCATTGAATCCTGTGTTGGAGCAGCCCAGCCCTGCTTAGCCCCTCCACTTGGGATTTCCTGGTTCATGGCAGCCTACCTGGAGGCAAGCAGCAGATTATGGTATAACTTACAGCTAGACACTTTGAGGAACAGAGAAAATACACCGAAATAAAGAAGGCAGAGGGGCTGGCTGGAAAGAGAGGACATGGCCAGGAAAACCCAAGTGGGTGACAGCTATGGCCAAGCACAACCCTCCTCATCATGTGCCAGTTTCCCATTAAAACCAAATAATGGCGACAAATACATGTAAAGTTTCATTGCTAAAATTATTTGTATTTTGGGTACAGATGCTGGACTCCTCAGTTCAATGCTGGCATGTGAAATTATCAGTTTGCAGCCTCAAGCACAGGGACAATAACTGCTGCTGCACACATTGTCAGTGCTGTGTATTTTTAGACCCTTGTAGGCGTTTGCAGTCATTTCAAAGTGCCTTGATGATTTTTTTCACATGTT
>NW_005054322.1:5677376-5700540 GCF_000277835.1 Geospiza fortis
ACCAGTGTGGAAAATAAAGGGCAAGTGACTGTTTTTATTTCAGGTCTAGAGCAATTCTGAAGCTACACAGACATTTCCTTTTGCTTTCTGTGTTAAAGACTTTGTGATGGCAGCTAGAAATATTTTTCAGACTCTGCCCATTTTACCATGCCCCCTAGCAGGGACATGCTGCTCAGGGTTGCAGGATGATTTCACTCACAGGTACTTAGGATGGAGCTGGTTTTCTCCCTTGGGCTCCCTGAAGACATACTACTGTCCTTAGGACAATGATAATTGCACCCAGTTGCCTTAATTTCATTATGAAAGAAAACATGTGAAAATTAGATGTTAGTGGGTTCAAAGTTCCTATGAGATCAGTGGTGAGTTGTTCAAGAAATAATGTCATTTTTCCACAAGAGTCTGGAAGGGCTGAGCTGAGCCCTGCAGGAGCTGGGGCCAAGGAGCCGCAGGAGAGAGTTGGAGGGCAGCACTTGGCTCCTTTCAATTCACCCATTCCAAGGATGCAGAGTGGGGCCAGGAAGCGAGGAAAGCCCCAGCCAGGGCAAAGGGGGAGTCATGGGTGGGCAGAGCAGGAGTGGTCAATCCAAGCAGCCAGGGAACATAAAATGTGGGACAGGTCCTGTACAGCTCAGCCTGAAAAAGAGGTGAGGGGAGACACAAATGAAAAAGGTCTGTAAAGTCCTGAGGGACACAGATGAAGCTTCTGGTCTCCACTACTACAAAATTCAGGAGGCATCAAAAGAAGTTAGCTGCATTCTCATGAGCAGTATCCCCTTTTTTTAAGTGGTCAGCATTCCCTAATTTCCAGAAGTTTAGTTCTAAATGCTAGCCCTTTCCAAGTCTTCAGAGATTTGGAGTACGTGGCCCTAAACAGAATGTTTAAATGTTTAAACCAGAGGCAACCTGAATTCCCCTTTAACCAAGGTCTTCTGCAGGGTTTTGTGCTGAGTGCCAGTCAGCCAGCCATTTCCAAGGGACTAGAAATATTTTAGTACCTGAAAATCCATCAAAGAGGTCCTGCCTGATTTTTAGGTCAGATTTCTGTAAAAATCCTCCCATGCTAAAGGATGATTTCTGCAAGGGACACCAACACCACAACCAGCTCCAAGGTATATCCACAAAAAGAAAAAGCCAGGGCAAAGCAGGTGAGGAAGGGAGCATCCATGCAGCCTCATGCTCGGTTGTGCACTGCTGTGTGCCTGCTCCAAGGGGTTCTTTCTGACCTTTCCACACCAGTCCAAGGGCTGGCATGAAGCACAGCTGCACAAGGACAGCTAACACAAGAAATACAAGAAACTCTTGGCAGCAGCCTGCTGGTGGCTGCCCCAGGGCCTTGCAGGGCAGCCTGGGTATGCAGCAGTCCCAGTTTCTCACTGCTACACTGCTAGACAAGCTTTTATTAGAGTCTTGCAGGAGCTTAGGGATTATTACTGCCTCAGCAAAAGCATTCCCATTTTCAGCAATGCCAAACCAAATGTATGGGTTCACATGGAAGAAACAGACACTGACACCAGTAAATTCTCATCATTTGGTTTATTATATGTTCTAAATAACCTATTTGGCGCCAGTGTTTCTTGTGTTAGATGCCATCAGTAATTCTGTCCTCCTCGTTTATCAATTAATGAAAATGTAGCCAGCCAGTTTAACTCACTGAGCAACTCTGTTGTGCTGTAATCATGGCCTCTAAATGTCCAGCACTGCAACTGCAATCAGTGGTAGAGATCATCCATGGTATGGCTGTCCTCTCAATTCTCCACAAACAGCCAGAAGAAAACAGCAGTGAGAGACAAAATAACCCTCTTGCTGCTTTTAAACAGCAACTACAGCCTACAAGGAGCTGGAGAAAGGGATCTCTAATTAAGCTGTAATCAGCATTGTCTTTTTTATTATTATTAAGTGAGTTTGACAAAGTATCTGGAGAATCACAGCTAAGCTCCAGGATCACCAACATTTCAGGAAGCTGTGTCTCTGCTAGAAGAGAGTCCTCTGAGTGTGCTGGAAAGACCTGAGACTCCCAAGTCTGTGTCACTGAACTGACTCTGCTAAGGGTTTACCTGGGTGATGGGGCAGAGTGCATCACAGCAGGTTTGCTGATGACAAATGGGCAGAGGTGGCTGAGACACCAGAGGGTTGTGCTGGCACCCAGGGAGAACACAAGGCTGGGGAAATGGGCTGGAAGGTAGGCCATAAAGTTCAACAAGAAGTGCAAAGTCCCACGCTTGGAGGAGAACAATCCCCAGTCCGTGCTGAGGGCTATCCATCTGGGAAGAAGCTTGGCAGAAAAGCACCTGGGGGTCCTGGTGGACACCAAGTTGATCATAACCTAGCAATGTGCACTTAAGGCCAAGAAAGTGAATGGTGTCCTGAGCTGCATTAGGAGAGGTTTGCCA
Organism: Geospiza fortis; assembly: GCF_000277835.1. Lineage (NCBI taxonomy): Eukaryota > Metazoa > Chordata > Aves > Passeriformes > Thraupidae > Geospiza > Geospiza fortis. The sequence goes on from NW_005054322.1 coordinate 5,679,767, forward strand.
TCAAATAGAGGGAGGTGATCCTTCCTCTCTGCTCAGCTCTGGTGAGGCCACTCCTGCAGTGCTGGGTCCAGTCCTGGACTCCCCAGTACAAGAGGGACTCCAAAAAAGGGCCATGAAGATGATGAGAGTTGTGGTGCACCTCTCCTATGAGGAAATGCTCAGAGAGCTGTGACGAGAAGGGAAGGGAGAAGGGAGAAGGGAGAAGGGAGAAGGGAGAAGGGAGAAGGGAGAAGGGAGAAGGTTCAGAAGGGAGAAGGGAGAAGGGAGAAGGGAGAAGGGAGAAGGGAGAAGGGAGAAGGGAGAAGGGAGAAGGGAGAAGGGAGAAGGGAGAAGGGAGAAGGGAGAAGGGAGAAGGGAGAAGGGAGAAGGGAGAAGGGAGAAGGGAGAAGGGAGAAGGGAGAAGGGAGAAGGGAGAAGGGAGAAGGGAGAAGGGAGAAGGGAGAAGGGAGAAGGGAGAAGGGAGAAGGGAGAAGGGAGAAGGGAGAAGGGAGAGGAGAGAAGAGAAGAGAAGAGAAGAGAAGAGAAGAGAAGAGAAGAGAAGAGAAGAGAAGAGAAGAGATCTCCTCAAAGTGTATAAATACCTGAAGGGAGGGTGCAAAGAGGACACAGCCAGGCTCTTTCCACTGATGCCCAGTGTGAGGCCAGAGGCCATGGGCACAAACTGAAACACAGAAATTTCCCCCTGAACATCAGGAAGCTGCCACTGTGGGGGCCACCAAGCACTGACATAGGTTGCTAATTTTCAAATGCTGTCTGAAAATGGTCCTAGGCATTTGGGCCTAGGTGGCCCTGCTTGAGCCCACGAGGTTGGCCCAGATGACATCCAGAGGTCCCTCTCAACCCCAACAATTCTGTGGCTCTGTGAACCTAATTGCTCCCACCAGTGTGTGCTCTTAGCACCTTGCTCTTTCACATCAAAACTTTCTTCACAATGAAGTGACACGGAGAAAAGGTGACCTCTTTCCAATTCTCAGCTTCTGGAGGCAGGGACAAGCAGCACATTCCCGTACAGTGACAGGAAATGCATATTCCCAGCATGGTGCCACGTGATCCTTGCCGCTGGACCAGCAATGGTGGGAACAGCATATCTGGTGTGGGCAGAGAGACAGGATGGGCTTTTGTGGCTGGAATGCATTCCCCAGCTTTCTGAGGCCATGGGAAATTCTGATTCCTGGCTCTTCCTGTAGTCACACCACTCTGTCTGAGTGGGAGAGCCATCTCCCAGCTCCCTGGTAATTGCTTTTGTGGTAAATACAGTTGGGGCTGAATAACACTAAAAAAGATAGCTTTTCTGCAATTAATTATTTTCAAAAGCAACTAGGATTCAGCCAAATGCTAATGAAGCCAAAGAGAAATGGGAGCTGGGCTGTTCCTGAAGCAATGAAAGAGTTTTACCAGCAGTTTAAGAGCACTATCATCATATTCCCAAAGTGGACAGATACTGCCCTTTGCAGTCACTTCTCACACTTGAATTTTCCATTCATTCTGCAAACAGTATCACTTAAATCCTGCACTAGTATTTTAATACTAAGATTAAAGACTTCCATACAGTGGGAAAGTCCAAAACAGAATTTGAAAATATTAATGAAGTGAATGAAAAATGGGGTTTTTAAAAAATGTCTGAAATAACTTGTTTAATGTGGAAAATAGGATGGAAAGAAAATCAAAATGGAAAGAAACCTGTGCAAGAGGGACTGCCTAATATTTTTTAAGCCCAGGTAGGAAAAGGAGATGTAAGTACACAGGGGCATGCAGGGCTGTAAGTTGTGCTGTCATGACTGGTCACAGGATAAATAAATGAGAAGGTCTAATGGGTTTGGCACTACAACCACCTGCAAGGGCAGCAATAAACTGAGGCTGGGAGAACTGCTTGATCACAGGGAGCTACTGGGGAATAGATGGCTGGATGAGTGGTAGACAAAAGTTTTGGAGTCTAGTGGCTTGCTCTGTGCTTCAGCATCTGTCTGAACAACTCACCAGATCAAAGAAAAATTTAAAAAGCCATTTCTGTCTCTGGTGGTTTTGGTTCTTATGTATTAATTTTTTTGGTTTTTTTGCTGAAGCCAATGCATGCATTGCAAAAACACTGTGGCTGTTCATCAGATGTGTGTGTGTACAGCACAGTAAATTAAACAGGGAGAGTGTTAATGCTGGTGTAGGTGCTGTGATCCTCATCACACCCACTGCCACTCCTAAGTGTGCAATTTGATTGATAAAGAAGCAAGCAGAAGGAGAGCAGCAGGCAGAGGAAGTGCTGTCATCAGTGCGGATGGGTAAACGTGATGCACAAGTACACTCACCTTGGCAGAACCCTAAATCTACTCCTTTCATTACTCTTCAGGTCTCTTGTTACAGGGGTTTCCAACAGGTTGCTTTTCTGACTCACTCATACAAGATGCTGAAAATGACGGAAGAGCTGATGAGAATGGGGAAGAAGATGTTGGGAAAACAATCATACGTGTCTGAATCAAAGACCAATAACCTGTCTGCTGGCAAGTTATGTTTTTGTTCACTTGTTATAATGAAGGTAGAAGTTCATTTTTTGATATTCGATTTTTATTTTATTGATGGCTTCTCCATTTTTTTTACAAACAAGCCAGGCAATCAGGAGAACAAAGCAAGATAGTCATGAAGAGAGAGCTGAAATGCAAAACAGGCTTGTTTTGCTGGGGTTAGACACCGCTCAGGTCACTTCACCCGTGCCGTAGCTCAGCTTTGTGTAAAATGCAATTAAAGCTTTCCTTGTGGAAGTGGCTTGAAAAAAGCAACCTTTATGTCCTAGTTTCAACCCTGTTTGGGTCACAACAACCCCTTGAAGTGTTACAGGCTGGGGGAAGAATATCTGGAAAGATGCCCAGCAGAAAAGGACCTGGGGGTGCTGGTGAACAGCAGCTAAACATGAGTGTGCCCAGGTGGCCAAGAAGGCCAGTGACATCCTGGCCTGGATCAGCAATGGTGTGGCCAGCAGGACCAGGACAGGGATTGTGCCCCTGTACTCAGCACTGGTGAAGCTGCACTTCAAATCCCACATCCAGTTCTGGGCCCTTCACTACAAGAAGGACATTGAGGTGCTGGAGCACATCCAGAGAAGAGCTTACACCTCACCTTACACACAGTGATATTCTCAGCCCACCTTTCCCACCTGCAGGTACCTGCACCAGCAGAGGCAAGTGAGTACAAGTATCTTTCACCCAAACCACCCTTCCAGCAGCTTCTTATGAGCTGCTGGTTTAAATTTTCCCGTTGTAATGTGGCCTTGGTCAGAGTAGAAATTTGCCTCCCCCACGGACATGAAGACAGCAGCACACACCCAAATGCCTTGCCTACCTCTTGTTCATCCCTAAGATGATGATACACTTAAAAAGCTCCATGGTCTGTAAAAAGAATGATCAAACAAAAGCTTCTGAGTAAGTTAGTTGTGGCAGATGTATGAGGTTTTTAAATCCTCCTGCAGTAGCGAGAGGATAAAACTCCCAACACAAATGGCAACTCTGCAGCAAGATTCTGACATAATTACTGTAATTATATTGTCTCTTCACTCTCTTATAAATCAGTGACAGTATGTATTTAATGAGCCCTTTCCCATTCAGCAGGTTGCTCCCAGCCGCTCAGATTTGCAACTGCAATGCAGAGGTATCTTAAAATAAAATTAACCCTTGGAAGCGAGGCCCCTTTCTGCGAGGATGCTGGAGAGTCTCTCAGAGACTGGCACTGCACACTGGCGCTGTTCCATGGCTGGAACACACAGGCAGGCTTCAGAGCAAGGGCTGATTTGCCTCGGTGCGTAAAATTTTGCCAGTGCTGCCGGAGTGAGCCGGGTGTGGTGGAGGTGAGCGCTGTCAGAGTGTAACCTGCTGCATCCTGCTCGTGGCTTACACATGCCTCAGCCCACAGAGGTTGATGCTGCAGTAAAGCCAAGGGTTGCTGTGACTTCCCCTAAGGTCTACTTAAAACCCCACCAACCCAGCAGTCTTGCCCCCTCAGCTCCCTGGGGAGTTTAAACTCGCACCACAAGGTGCAGGTTTGTCCTGAGGATGCTGGCACCTTGCTTTGGCTTCCTCCAGCATGGCTTTTCTCCTTGCATCTCAGCTTGCCAAAGGAAAAAGAAAGTAATTTCAGCAGTCACATCTGGGCAACTCAGGATTTACTTAAGCATCAAAGTACCAATTCAGTGTTCAAGGCAAACACACACTAGCCTAAAATATCTTCCTGGGCTATATAATATTGTCAGACCAAAATTTTAGAAATGAATTAAACTATCCCTTAATATTTTTCCCCTTGCTGGTAACCAGATCTTCAGATGCTTTGCAGATTAAGGGGTTTCTGTGGCTTGGACTGGACCTGCAGTGACATCTCCTGGTGCCCCACGAGGTGAGGGGCTGGCTGCTGAGTGGCTCAGCCCCCCCGACCCAAACCTCCCCCCGGAGCACAGGACTGCTCAGCGCTGACCAGCAACAACACACACCTCCCCCTGCAGCACCAGGGGAGCCTTCAGAAATCATCATTTTAAGCATGAAGGTAAATCAGTCATGAAAATCAGATCATTGCAAGGAGAGCCTGTGGGCAGGCTGTACTTGCCTGCAAAGCCTTGGTGCTTTTAACTGGAGACAAGGAGAGGAGTTAATCAGTCTCCTCCTGTGCCTATGTCTGTCTGGGACTCACATGTGAGCAGGATGTTTTGCGCTTCACCACTTCTTTTGTTGTGACTCTAAAACAATTCCCCACTGAAAACCAACAGGCTTGCTGTTGGTATCTTAGTAGAGGAAATTAAATCCGACATTTCAGTGTTATCTGATTTCACATCCCTGCACACCATTGTATAATTTCACCACCTACTCATTCTTTTTCTTCACACACAAGTGCATTTAGAGAAAATATAATTGTTGAATGAGTACTTAGTCAGAGAAAGGTTGTAATCAGCTCGGATAGAAATCAGATGGCTTATTTGCTTGAAAAAAAGGGGAAAGGAGGAGGAAATGAAATGGAATAATTTCATTCCTGTGAACTTAGGCCACCAAAAAACTGTGTGGCAAATTATAACAAGAGAAGAAAAACAGCTGAAAAACTTAACAGGCAACAGTATTCCTGAGCTATTGCACTAAAAGTAACATGGAAGTCAAAGATCTGATTCATTCGATGTCTTCTGTGTTCATTAAAAAAGAATTTAAAAGTTATGACAAAAGACTCACAAATTTTTCCCAGAGCAAAATAACTGGATGTCCCCTGTAAATCATCAGATATATCAACACGTACCATCAGATAGGCAGCAACTGAGTTGTGCTGGGAGAACATGCACAATGCAGACACCTAAGATCAAAACTGGGATTTGAAAAGTTGCTCCGTACTGTCTAATCCATAAAAATACTCAGTCCTAGGAAAGAGGACAAGTGTGGCACACTGCTGAACACCTCAGACACTGAGCTTAGGGAATCCATGAGTCCATCCTCTCAGGCACTTTCCTCCAGCTCTTTTGCTGTAGGGCCAGCACAGGCAGCAGTCCCAGGCAGTCCCTCACTCTGCTGGGGGCTGCAGGCAGGTGGGCCCGGTGGGGACAAGGACAGTTTGTAATTACATTGCATGCAGACATGAAAGCGCTGAGCTCCACCCCATGCACCCCTCCCAGTGAGACTGGATGTGCACCAGGAGCTCAAGTTTAACAAGAGCACATGATCACAAAATAAATATTAGGAAGAAATTCTTTACTGTGAGGGTGGTGAGGCACAGCACAGGTTGTCCAGAGAAGTTGTGGATGCCCCATCCCTGGCAGTGCTCAAAGACAAGTTGGATGGAGCTCTGAGTAACTCAGTCTAGTGGAAGGAGAGTTGGTCTAGATAAATTCTAAGGACCCTTTCAACCCACACCATTCTATGATTGCACGATTTATGCAAGTTTCACAGCCATTTAAAGCCAAAGACATTATGCAAATATAATGAGCAAAACTTTTCCAGTTCATTTCAAGTATGAAATAAGTCTGGTTCTTCTTGAAAACAGGTGCTTCTTGAGAGCAGGATAGTGTGGTCAGTCCTTTACTCCAATAATTTTTTGGTTCATATTACTTTCACATAAATAAGAGAAAGCCCATCTGGGGAGAAGGTCAGGAGCTGGTGTAGGGCAGCTGCCTGCCCCACGGGAGGATTCACCTCTGACTAACACATTTATCACCAAATATGTGCCTGAGTGCTATGTGCATCTGAAGAGCCCCCATTTGAAACCTCTTCCAGTGCTCCACAATCTTTCCTGTTACACAGTTCCTCCCTAGTGACTAATCTAAATACTCTTTGGTTAAATAAGCCTATTATTTTCTTGTTCTATTCACCATGAACATAAAAGACACTGAAAAGATGAAAGGAATAAATTGTTCTCTTTCTGTCTTGAGACTTGTATTTCCTTAAGGTATTCTGTAAGCAAAATTACTCAAACTCCATCAATCTTCTATTTCTCATTCTCATGTACTTACATTCTCACGTTTTCTAGATTTCTGTTAAATCTCATTGCTCTTCTCTGAACTGTTTTTTCCTAACAAGCATGACACATAAAACTAGACCTGCTATTTCAGCTGATGCCTCTCCAGAGCAGAACAGAATGAGGTATTTTGTCATATGGGTGATACAGTCTTTATACCTCTCTATGTTTCTCTTCATTTTGCAGGATCACTGTGGTGTTAGAAGGGGTGACAAAATGAATGCCAGACAACTACCTGACCTTTTTCAACTACATTGACCTTTAATTCCTCTCTGTTCTGTTTGCAAAGTTTCCTGGTTCTGTCCAATTCCCCAAGATGATTTTGAATCCAATTTCCACCCTTTAACATGTTTGCAACCTCACCTGTCTCAACATAAAACAACACTGTCTCTTTTTCCCTGCTATATATCCTACCTGAAACAGATCACAAAGCAGTCACAAAACCTTGTGCATATGTACCCTGCAATCCAACAATCTCTGTTTATGCTCTTTTTATTCTGAACCCCTAAATAAAAAAAAAAATTAAAGAAAAAGGCACACAGTCATTTGTTTGATTAAAAAAAAAAACAAAAAAACAAAGCATATTTTTACTGTAAGGAGTGGTAAGAAAATACAGAATAGTAAAACTTCAGAGCCTCTTTCTCACAGGGACATGCACCTATGGCATGTTTGAAAAGTGTATGTGCTGTGAAAGTAATCTCTACTTATATAGAGTTTTAAAACTGATTTGTAATTATATTTAAGACAGTGCTGAGAAAATGGGAAGACCCATCCAATGCTTTAAGAACAATTCTTTTCCTCTCTCACTTGTTTTTCATTTTTACATTAGGAGAAGCAGGATTTGAACCCTTGTTAGAAACAGCTCTATATTTCAGTCAACGAAAAGAAGTAGTTATTTCATGTTGTTCAGCAAAGTATTTCCTCTACTTTCAGTTTCTAAATTTGACTATAAACCTCGGCTTACATCAGAGTCCCACACCTGGACAACACAGTGCTCTGGAACTGGATCCAGTGCACCAAAGCTGTTGATTCCTACTGTTCTGATCCTAAAAAGTGTTAAGGGGTGAATCTGACATCCACAGAGGTGAAGTTACTGCAAGCTTTGGTAAAGATGTTAAAGCAAAAAAACGGTTGTCCAGTACTTTGATTTTTCATTGAAGTAAAGAGGGAAACTAAAACCAATGCAAAAAAATAAATACAAATTTAAATTACAAATTTTCTTACTTCAGGTTCTGTCATTTATTCATATGATAGCAAACAGAAGCCCACTTAAGGCCATTTTTCCACCTTTATCATTTAAACTTTTAGCTGCATTTTAAGCAACCAGCAAGCTGGGTTTAAGTTATGCAATAATCCCCCTCTGTTCAGCTGCACTGGAGTCACACCAGTGCTAGCTCTGCTCAGTCATGCCAAGGTAAATACCACCTTTGCTCACACTGGCATAAATTCTTCACTCTGTCAGAGGAAAGAGACAGACAACTTCCCAACTCTAAGGAGCTCCCTGGGGTCCAGCAAGGTGTCTTGGACAACTGGGATCAGGAACTGTTCTGCCTTTATGGATTTCAACTGGAATGGAAAGGTTCCTGGTGACTTAAAGGAGTTTGTTCCAAACAGGAATATCTGTAAACATAATGATAACTCATAGAAGATCTCTTGTGCAAGAAAAAGGGGAAAGGGGGTCCTATGGGGCAAAAGAGAAAATCAAAGACAGTAGTAGAAACGTGCATCAAAAGGATGCAATACCTCAAAGCAGTGAAAATCTTTGAAAAAGACCTTTCAGAGAGTTGAAGTAGGTGAAACAACAAAGCATTTTTGGTCCCAGGAGATGCCATGAATCCTAAACGCAAAGTGTTCTCACAGTGACATGGCTAGTTCTGTGTAAAAATTCAAATTCTGACCACAGAGTTCCTTATGCCATTGCTAATTTCATTTAGACACAAATTAATATTTGGCAGCTCTGAAAATACTCTTGCTTCATGTGGTCTTGAAGTAATAAAGTTTGAAAGAGTGAAAAGTATGAAATTTGGTTCCTAGCAAAGAGTCACAGAGAAACTCTTTTAGACTCTACAAATTACAATTTTGCATTATTTCACTAAATGCTGTGTGCAAACAAGCCAGTTCATTACAGTGGCACAGAATATTTTCATAACTAGAAAGAACTGGTGACTTGAAAAAAATCCACAATCCATACAACCCAACGCTGAGCTGAGTTGCAATTGTCTTATGAGCTGAAGGAATACTTCACTTACAGCACTGAAGCTGTTGATGAAATAAGTCAGTCCCTCCCCTGGCTGGGGAGGAGGAACATTTCCCCCTGCACAAAGAGTCCCGAGCTTCAGATGTACTGCTCCTCATCTGCTCCGTTTATGAGCAATGACCATTTGCCCCCTTCCTCCTGGATGAAGCCATTGTGTCTTGGCAGTCTGTCTGAAGCCAAGGAGGAGAGGGACACTTGGCTTGTCTGGTCCCAAGGAGACGGTTTGGAAGAGTCCCTCCTCCTATCGTCCATTCCAATGTGGACACTGATTTGAGAAGGAGTGAGTGGCTTCATGCGGCCTTGAGCTTGTGCTTCGTAACTTTCTGTGTCTGGCTTCTTGTAACTGAGAAAGAGGAAGAGAAAAGATATTTACAACAAGAGGTCAATGTGTAGAAGCATCTGGCACTGGAACAAATCAGAAACTTCTGATAACCTAAATGTATTGAAAGTGTTTATATAGAAAAAATAACTTTATAGATTAATTTCATATGTTTAAATTTAATTTCCTATCTAATAGCTCACCAACAATTAATTTAAAATGTGTGATGTCAAGAGTGTAAGGATCTCAAAAATCAGTTACAGAATAACAATTTTTATTACTACTTGAATTTTGAGCCTGCCAATTCTCTCAAGTCAAGACAAGCACAGAAGGATAAGGGGGGATGATGGGGAAATGCAGAACACTCCTGAAGATGTTTCTAGTCTGAGTTTTCAGTCATTCAAAACCACATACCGCTGATTGAGCACTCTTCTGTTGCATTTAGGGACATGGTTTAGTGGTGGTCTTGGTGATGCCAGGTTAAAGGTTGGACTTAATGATCTTAAAGATCCTTTCCAACCCAGATGATTCTATGATTCCATGCACTTCAGGCACAGTGTTAAATAGCTAAGAGTACTTGTCACATGGCTTTAAAACATTTCAATAATAAAACAGAGGGACTCTCAAAGTGAGGTTCTTTAACAAAAATTATGAGTTTGCTGAAATATTAGAAGGTTTATAGAAGACAATTGCAGGTAAATGGACTCAATGACACAAAACCATATTTCTGATTCAATGCATACTAAGTCAAATCCCAGCAACGGCAAGTATGCATGGTCTTCTTCACATACATATACGCACCATTGTGTTCTTTGGAACCTGAATTTCTATTCACCTCATCTGAAGCTTCAAGAAAGATTATTGTCCTAAAATGTATACTGTAAGACAGCTTCCATAAGTCTTAAGCCAAATATTTTTAGGAGATTCTCAATATCTACCTAAAATGGCTTGTGACACTTAATGAAATTGGCACAAGGTCAAAAGATATGGAGAATTAAGGAATCCTGTTATAGAAATTTCTCATCCTTTGGATAACTATACACTGAAACCTTTTAGGATGAAAATCCTGGAGTGGTAGGGCTGACTCTGCAAACAGACATGTATGTGTGTTATTTATATTTATATTGTGGTCTCATTGAGCATTTGCAGGATTAGAAACATGATGTAGGAACAGATTTCCCATATTTGGAAAATTAGTTTATACTATACTGTACTGTACTATACTGTAATGTACAGAAGACCACAGCTACCATAAAAATATGTGAAGGTTTGGACCAATTTCAGACACCATAAAAAGTCTTATTCTTAAAAAGTGTTTGCTTTCTATGCTGTTAAGAACAGGTCCACTGTAACTGCCAAAAAGGTACCCCAAAAATATAGCATTAAAATGAATAGAACTTGAAAAATCTTGTTGTAGATCAGAAATTGGTTTGCTTCCAAAAGAATAAAGAGAGATGCCTTATCTGCAGCAAGGTGCAAAAGAATAAATACACTGCTTCCCTGTTTCTCTCTGGCTAACTTAAATAGACAAAAATAAAAACTAAACAGGCACAAATATTTTTTTCAAAAATCTATTGTTACATTATGGAGAATTATCTTTCAAACTACTTGTTCACTTGATATTCACAGCAAAACCTCCTGATCATTACTTTACTTGGTATTGAACTAGATCTCCACCACATGGGCCCAGGTGACATCCAGTCACACTTTTAGCTGCTACTTTAAGCATACTGCATACTGTCTTAGTCCAGAGAAGTTCATAATAGTGACACCTGTCTCTTTTGGAGCCAAGGACTAGACAGAACAATCCCAAGCTAATAGACATTCAGGTGTAAGACTGAAAGTCCTGTAGGACATTTTCAGGAATTTTAGATGTAGAAAGCCCAAAGGGGTGTCTCACTTGAGCCCCAGCCTCAGTAGTGCCACAGTTCCCAGCTGATAAACACAAGACAACTTGCCATTTCAGCTGTAGTGAAGACAGCAGGACAGACACAGAAGAAGCTGCCATTGCAGCTGACCCCATCCAAGGCTGAAGCACAAGGCCAACAGGCATGAACACACCTAGGAAAAAAAACATATGGACATGAGCCAGAGCTGCTCAACCCAGCACAGGAATTTCTACCCCTGCATAGCACAGAACAGATCAGCAGTTCTACAACACCGCTGAGGCCTCCAGAAACACAACTAGATCAATAAATGTATTTACTCACTCATTACTAAACATGTCCCTTCCATTGCAAGGGATAACGTTTGCACCCATACAGGTACAAGGCTGCAGCCACAGGGCAAGACTATTTGTCCCTTCCAGATATTCTGCACATATGAAACACAGCAAAGGCAAAGGCAACAGAAAGGCATGGCAGTAGTAGAGGAAAAGGAGGGGGAAGTTACTCATAAACAAAACAAGGAATACTTGAAGTAAGTTTAAGTAGGAATTTATAGCATGAGAAAATGTCTGACAGAGGCATAAAGACTACAAGCAGTAGGAGAGAATATGTGCGATTCGGGGCAAATAAAAGAGAGAGCACCCAAAAGTAGGATGGCACATCTGATTAGAGTTGGGTTTGAATATACAGGAACTAATCCTCAAGTACTGCTATATGAAGTAAGAGCATAGTTTTAATTTCATCTAGAAGTAATTCTTCCTTAGAGGCAAGCAAAAAAAAAAAAAAAAGTGTTGTGTACTGATTTCACCCTTCTCCTACCAAGTTTTAAATAATCTAGGAACCTGTTTTTGGTTCCTTGAGCAGGTAATCAATCCTGTAAGAGGCACCACAGAGAACAACTGTGCTGCTGTCTGACAAGCTGAGCTCTTGCAGTCACATACCTGCTGCTATGGGTATTCCAAGCAGATTATAAATTAAGGCAAGAATCAGATTTATTCGTATTCTTCGAACTGTTCTCTTGGACAAGTGAATACTGGCAACTACATCCAGCAAATCATTCTGCAAGACAGAAGAACACTGAAAGTTTTCCACACGCAGTCTTCAGAAAACTAAACCAAAATGAGGAGTGTGAGTGATAAAAGAGGACAGGCCAAAACTGTAGTGCTCACTCGGATAAGAACAACATCTGCAGCTTCAATGGCAACATCGGTGCCCGTTCCAATTGCAATTCCAACATCGGCCTTGGCTAGTGCAGGGGAATCGTTGACTCCATCACCAACCATTGCAACCTTCTTCTTTCCATTTTGGAGCTCCTGGACCTTTGCAACCTTGTGAGAAGGAAGAACCTCCGCAAAGACTTTTTTGATCCCAACCTACATACAAAGAAAGACACTCTGTGTTGGTGACATGCTTCATGCTGGAAGGAAGAGCCATTTGGTGTTCTAGGTGAAGGGCAAACAGGAATATCAACCAAACTGATTCTGGTGAAGTCAACATTTGCAAGCTACACAGAAAACTGAAAAGCAACATACCTTTGGCATAAGAACAGGATTGATAACAGCACCCTCCTACTGCAGAGATGCTGGCAAACCACACTCTGCCCTTCACATCATGCCCTGTGTGGCTTGTGGAGCTCCACTGTCCCAGCAATAAAGATTTGTCTTTGAAATACCTTCAGGAGTGGTGACTCCACCACTTCCCTTGGTCCTGCTGATCACTCTATTGCTAACACAGGCCAGGATGCCATTGGCCTTCTTGGCCACCTGGGCACACACTGGCTCATGTTCAGCTGCTGTCAAGCAGCACCCCCAGGTCCTTTTCTGCTGAGCAGCTTTTCAGCCCCCATCCTGCAGTGCTGCAGGGGCTGTTGTGACTCAAGTGCAGGGCTTGATACTTCACCTTTTTGAACCTAACACAACTGGCCTCAGCCCATCAATCCAGCCTGTCCAGATCCCTCTGCAGAGCCTTCAAGCAGATAATGCAATACATAAACCATGTAGGATCAAGCAGTTACAGCAGGGGAAACACAGAGACCACAAGTATGTGCAGGTCTCAGGGAGATTATAAAAATAAAGCAAATGGCTGCCTAAACGCTTCTACCCATCCACATGGCAACTTATGTGGAGTTGCTAGCAATGGCTCTACTGTTGTAGTTGGAAAACAGATGAGTACATTAAATAGTGCTGGGATAATGCCCTTTGTTTGGCTGCCTCACCAGGCAGAAGCAGCTTTTCACCACAGAAGATAGGAGCTCTCTTTAAACCTTTTGAAAAGTAACATTTTATAACATTTTTTAAAACAGCTTACCATTTCTTTCCATTGGAAAGAACGTTCCAAAAATTCAATGAAAATGTAGGTTGACACAAAATAAGCTTGTTTAAAACATTCATCTGTGTTCCTGGAACCATAAATTCAAGCTTGTTTCTGAAGGACTTTTTTCCCTTGACAAGGAAAATTGGGTGGGAAAGGACTTTATCATAACTGAACACAAAAGTGAAAGTGTGAAAGCCAATAGGAGGAGGATTAAAGCATCACATGGAAAAACAAAACAGACCTCAGAGCACAGAAGAGTGTGCATAGCACAGTGCTGGCTGAGTCAGCTGTGTGGTGGGATACCTGAGGAAAGCAAAGTGGCACATGGTAAGATTAGAAGTAGACCAATGAAAAGGGAGAGAGGGAAAGGAAGATTGAGAGGGTAGAAACATAGCAAAGGAGAGTAAGAATCTGACTTTTCATTTATAGTTGGCCATTGGGAAAAATATAAACCCAACCTCCTTTAGATTGCTATGCTTCTTAGCAATAATTCATATTGTTATCGTTAAGATAATGACAAATCCACACTGTGGATTGCCTGTGACCAGGACTGCATCTTCAAGGAACTTTCCTTCATTACTAATCAAACAGGTCTGCCTTTCAGTGAGGGGAAACAGGAAGCTTCAGTTCAGCAACCAATTACTGCAAGAAACTCCATTACTCTGGAGAAGTACTGACTGCATGTCTACAGTGGGATCTTAACACAGCCACTGGCCTCTACTATGCCATAGGACTTGACCTGATTTTCAGTCCAGTTCAAGAAAAATTTGTCTTCATTTAATATATCCAGAGAAACTGCAGTTTCAGGGAAACTGAAGCTCCTGCTTCAAATTCACCAGGGCAAACAGGAGTTCTAGAACCTCACTGTGTAGCTTTTTGAACCACAGAGAAGCAGATACCTGAGTAGCAATGGCTTTTGCAGTTTTCCTGTTGTCCCCTGTTATGAGCACCACGTCTATTCCCATGCTCTGCAGTGTGTGCACAGCAAGGGCTGCCTCCTGCTTGACGGTGTCTGCTATGGCGATCATTCCGCACAACGCACCTGCACCAATGGAAACATCCTCTGTCAGAGAGAGCTGTGGGAGGGAAAGTGGCACCAAGAGAACACAGCTTCCCCTCCATCCCACTGTGGCAGCTTGTGAAATAACACATTCAGAGCCACATTGACACTCGTGTCTGCAGCTCTCTCACTTATGGTCTCTTCTTATCATTTGCCTGTTTCAGATATTTAGGGATCAGGAAGACGAGAGGAGTTTTTAAACAAGCCTGACTTCTATGTTTTATGGCATGGACAAATATGATAGTGGGTCAGAGAAAGTGTTGGTATTTGTGCCCAGGACAGATGTTAAAGCCAATCCTCCAAGAGGAAGCACATAGAGTCTGGTTTTATGTCCCCTAGTCTTTCAGGGCTGGATCTCTACTAGAATTAATTACTTTCATTGAGAAGTCTTGCATCTGCCTTCCAGTACATTGGCACAAAGGTGCATCCATACCTCCTTCACAAGCAAATGCCTTTCAAAATTGCTCTCTAGGGGCACCAAGAATATTTGTTCAGTAAATGAATCATTGGCCTCATTTCAAGATCACAGGTGCATTGGCAATCTATCACCATTGTAATCATTTCTCATATCAAGGTATTGTCTGGGATCTCTTTTTGCATGGTAAAGAACAGAACCCCACTGGCTGAAATGACTGATCTAATGAGTCATCATGTTTATTCATGCATGTTTATTTATGCATGTTTTGAAACCAGTGATGTGATAGGTTTGTCCATGATCCTTAACTGACATAAATTAAGGATTGGACATGGCACCATATTGTCACTGCTGGTTTGAACAATGATCCTAGACAACAGGGGGTTCAGAAATTAATTCTTAAATTAAAACCTACACAACAAAACCTTATAAACACTGTTGTGTGGTAAAGCTTCTGTTAAGAACACCTTGATACTTCACAGTTCACAAGCAGTTCTGCACTAAAAGATTAGTAGTTTCTTAACACTAAGCCAGTGTTAACTGCTGTGAATCAACTGCTTCAGATTGTTTTCATCTGTTTCACAGTAGGATTGACTCATATTTGTTAAGTCACTCAAAGGAAGAGCAGTTACCATCTATAGCCACTAGTATGGCAGTCTGTCCTTTCATTTCATGGTTTGTCATTGCATCATTTACATCATTTGCAATATTCAAGCCGTTGCGTCGCATCCACTCACGATTTCCGATCAACACCGAGTATTTCTCAGAAGCTGATGGACCTTTGTGCACAGACAGAAAGAAAAATGAGCATCTCAAAAGCAGTGTACACAAACAGAGATGTTTGAGGAAGACAAGTTAGGCAGAGGCACTGCCTGAAGACAGCCTGATAAAAGTTTTCTCTTTCAAGATTCAATCTGTGCCTCTTTACACAAAAAACTGTGTCACGCACTTGATGGAAGCACTTGCTCGTGTTTGCCTTTGCCAGCTGGCATTTTTTCTCTGCATAAGCACAGTACACACATTTAGTTAATGCTATCCTCCTTTGTTCTCACAACTAATGACTTTCAAATATAAAAGCTATTTCTGACAAGAAAAAAGTAGTGTAGTTCTAACAAACAATGCACCTCATTATGAATCCAATCCAACTTCACAAGAACCATACAAGTAGGTGAGAAAATATTTCATTAGCACCATTCAAAAATGCACAGTTCTCATGATTTCTGATGATTGAAGTTCTCATTCTATTTAATTCTTCTAATAGCTTTCTCAAAAAGCTCAAGAGCTTTCTGAAAAAAAAGCCTTCTGAAGAGAACTGATGAGCTCCTTAAGAAAGGCTTTAAATACCTTTTCTTTCTCTCCTACACTACAAAATAGCAAAGTGGCATCCAGAGAGTCTGAAACAAACCTGAATTTTATTGGCCTAATCAAAACTATCAGGCACTAAAATAAGTTTTCAGATATAGCACATTTTGTTTTGCATCTGCTGAATAGGTTTGAGTTGTTTTTGGTTTTTTTAAATTAAGTGCCTTGAGAGGCATATGAACAGGAAACAAAAGGTCCAAGTTAATAAGGAACTAAAGGGTAGGATATCAAAAGTTGTAGTAAGATAGTATATGTTAAAAGTAACTGCTTTAAATGGGAAGATTTGCTGTCTGCTCGACCATTCCTCTGTCCAAAAGGAATATTGCTGGGTATGCCTTATTGTCCGTGTATTGTATGGAATTTTCAAGTATGCATCACTGTAAATAATTCTCAATTAAGTTTCTGAATTGCAGAGAAAGATCAAGAGTTGTGGAGAGAGCTTCAATCTTTGTTAAAGCACATTTTTGTCCCTCCTGTTCTTTGCCTTCTTCTGCCCCATATCCACTTTTCTCTTGTACATAGCCTGGTAGGTGGTTGGCGCTGTTGGTTCATTCTCCCCCACATTGCAGCTGGCACAGGGGCAGGACAGGGCAGATAATCACTTACCTTGTGATTCCAAGAGTGGGATAACTCCATTATCTCCCAGAGGAGCACTGCTGTCCCCAGTCCTGTTAGCATCCAGCTTATTGGGAGCTTCCTCAGCTGTGCCAAGGATGGCCTCAACTCCTCCGACCTTGCAGCTGATACCACAGCCGGGGACTGCCTGGAAGTCCGTGCAGTATCCCAGGCTCTCAGTGCCAAGCTCCTGAAGATGTAACCAGAGGCCATCATCAATCTGTGCTGCCCATGTGGGGTACAAACATTAAATAACTCTTGCCAAAAAGAGGCCTCATTCATCCCCTGGGCAATGACTGACCAACTGAAAACTAGCCTGGACTATCAGTAGCACAGAACTAAAAATAAGGATGCTCTGGGTGTGCTGTGGCTTAGACTTCTAAGAAAGAGGCAGCCATACAGATGACAACCAGGTCTCAGCCCTAGCAACAGCAAACCACAAAGAACAGCTTTTTCTGGTAGTTCAAGGATGAAAAAATTAGATTGGTGGTTCATGACTTCAGCCAAGACAGGAATGAAAAAGAAATATTTCAACATTAAGCCACTCAGCTTACAAATGATGCAACTTCTAATTAATCTCACAGTCAACTGCCTGTGGTGGATCAGACCTTTATATATATATGTAAGAGTACAGTGAAGAACTGTATCTGATTCCTGGAGGGATCTGTCTGGATGTTAGGGAAACTGGGTTTTTCTGTTGAGTTAGGGAGAGATGCCAGTGAGCACCTTCAAGATGAGATAAAGGGGTTATCAGGACCCTACAAGTTACAAAAAAAAAATTGAGAAAATATTAATTTGTAAATAAGTTTTTCTGGGTTGTCTCTGAAAGCTGGAACTACATGTACCTCTCAGTGATCTTAAAACACAGGGATGACAAGGCAGGAGGTAAGAACACCAGCCAACACTATAGCATTCCAATTCATATAAGCCATGATCCAGTAATAACTGCTGCATGGGATGACTACAGAACTGTCAGGGTACTAAAATAAATCTTAAATTAAAAATGTAAAAAACAAGAAAGGCAATTGGTTTGTTGCTTATATTATCTTTTTACTTCTAAATTTATGTTTTTACTTCTAAATTTTATCACTGAAAGATCTAGTAAATTTGGTATATTTTTAAAACTATTCCCTAAATCAATTAATGATTTTTCTTAGCAGACATTAATTGTTTATTTACATAGGCTTCCTATTTTCACTGTGACTTGTGTTTTACTTCTCCCTGAAGCTTGAGGAATACATGACATATTTAAATGACCTCTGAGGATAAATTTGCAAAGACTTGCGTAATTGATGAATTCATTCGTGAAAGTCACAAATTTTACAGTTTAATATTCAAGCTTTAAAGCCTTTTGCCTAATTTAGTCAGATAAGCAAGTGACTAATAGAAGTGACTATAGTCAGATAATATGAAATGTCATCACACACATTTGCTTCATGATGTTATTTGAAGTATAAGTATTCCTCCTGCATGTATTCCTTATTTTCTTTTTAGTTCAAGATAAACTCAGCAAGATCTTCCTTCAGAACTCCACATTGCTACCAGAAAAGCACAGCTTAGATAAACATACTGTCTGGTAATGTCCAGAGCATGATGCACCACCATGCAATCTCCCAGATTTCCAGTCTGTTACTGTTTAGGCAGGCCCTTTCCTCTGGAACCTGATCATTTTATACAACATTGCTGCATTTTCACAGATGCCTTCAGGCCCTGGATGAAACAGGAAGGCCAAATACCTCTTTGCAGTATTTAGTGACAGCCATTCCTAAAGGATGCTCGCTGCTGGCTTCTGCTGTACCAACAACAGCCAGTACCTTCTTCAGGGGGAGCACAGCTGTGTCTCCCATCAAAAGCACCCTCATGACTTTAGGAACTCCATAGGTGATGGTCCCAGTTTTATCAAACATCACAGTCTTGATCTGCAAGAAAGAAACACAGTTGCTGCCTAAGCCCTGCACTTGCAGGGATGCTGGTATGTTTATGGGACATAAATACAGTCAAGACTTTAATAAACAGTTAACTATATCCACACAAAGGCAGAATAAATGTGTTTATGGTCAAGACTTTAATAAACAGTTGACTATATCCACACAAAGGCAGAATAAATCTACAGAAGCAGGGATTCCTCTAGGTACCTTGAATTATCTGTACAGCAGGTCTCCTTATGCTTTCTTATTAATTCCTCATAAAGCTACAAGATTATCCTGTGTCCATATCAGGATCTCAGACAACAGTGTAATTGTTGGGATGCATACACAAAGGACAGAACATGCATTCACATGCAGGAGTCATGTAATGGCACCTTAATCACTTTTAGCTTTTTTGAATGCAGTTCTAAACAATCAACAATAACACAGAGGAAAGGGTACTCAGGAAGTGTTTTGGTCATAGAAAGATGTAAAGGGTGCAAGAAGTTCAAGAAACAATAACCTAAGCAAAATTGATGTCATGCTATTCACCAAATTCAGCCATCACTTGTCAGCCAGGCCATTGGGTCTTGATGAATCAGAAATGAACCAAAAAACACAGCCCCACATATACTGGAACCCAAAGATAAAGTCAATTATAATCCTGAAAATAAACACAGCAGAGAGAAACACAGATCCCTCAAACTTAGCAAAGTAGGCATTTATTCCATATCCAGCTATTCCAACACACCAACCTTGCAGAATCACACAGGTCACCTAATTTTCAAAGACCTGACCATAGCCTTGCTTGGATCCAAAAGGTAAAAACTTCCAGCATTAATTAGCAGTCTTTTTTATATTTTCCCAGAGACTTGGAAAAACTTGTGATTCATGAAAAAACTTCTGATCAAGTAATAACAAGAATTATCAGTCTGATTAACTTGCTGTTACCATCCTCCTCCCTTAAAGTGTTCTGCATATATCTAATACAGCCTATCACAGCATGGTATTGATTCATTTTCTTTTCAGCAGCTGTAGACAGGTCAAACCTCTTTCTCCTTCAACCCCTTCCTCCTCTTTGCATAATTTTTGTGTCTTTGAAGGTTTTTTTCTGCCTCCCTTCTGTCTTTCTTGTCTATACACTAAAACAACTTCAAATAATTTTTTTTTCCTTGCATTTTACATTTTAAACTACTGATCATGAACAATATGTATTTCACAAGAGATCTCAGAAGAAAGAAAAAACTCAGTGGATTATTGGCTCTTTTGCAGAAGAGGATTAGCATGAAGAGGATTGCCATGAAGAGGATTAGCAACTTCACAGTCATGAGATTGTAGGGTATGTTGGCTCTCAACACTTTGCTGTGACTACTTTGAAGAAGGTTCAATTTATCTTCTTAAGCTTAATGAGCAGCAATCAATTAAAGGAAAAAAGAAAAAAAGCAAACTAAAAGAACGAACAACTTTCCACCATCTTTCTTTGGACATGAAGGATTTCCTGGGGAATTATATTTCATATAGCAATATCTGGGTAAGCTACAAAAGTACAGAATGAACTATTAACCTGATGTGCCATTTCCAGGGGTTTTCCACCTTTGATGAGAATTCCATTCTGTGCAGCCACTCCTGTGCCCACCATTACAGCTGTGGGGGTAGCCAGGCCTAAAGAGCAAGGGCATGCAATGCTCAGCACAGTGATTGAGGTTTGAAATGCAAACCTCAGAATTATTTCAGCTTTTGAAATGTTTTTGCTCTGATTCTGCAAGAAGAGGGAAGAGAAGGGGAAAAAAATAAAGATATGTAAGATTGCCGACAGCAGATAACATAGGTGTACAATCAATCACAGTCATTTCAGAAAACACATTTATCTGGAAAACTTTAGTACAGGAAATCAATCTATTATTGTTACTGTAATGATAAAGAAAGGTCAATGTTATGAATTGTGTATTTTCTGGATTTTTTGCTGCTCAAGCATACAAATGTTTGTTTCTGCTCTGAGTTTCCCAGACGTCAACATAACTTGTTGGAATTTCCTTTAAAGCTTAGCAAAGGAGAATGCTATTTCCACATACACAGACCCCCCCAGCTGCTGAGCATAGCAAATATACATCCTTAAGATAACACAAGCTCAGCTTCTTTCTCAAGCCAAAATCACTATCTGCCATCAGAAACAGGAAT
>NW_005054322.1:5700557-5733118 GCF_000277835.1 Geospiza fortis
GAATGCCCACAAAAATTTCAGACATAACAGGAATGGCTCAGCTCCTTGCAATGCAGCTATAGATAATGTTTAGCCCAGAAATGCTGTGAATAATTTCCATGTGTAAGAACCCCGTGCAGAACTAAAGGGTAAATGCAAAAATACATTTATACCTGAAGAGAGATTTTAAATAGCATCATTATCTGCTCTGTGTAGAAAACACCATGTTTTACAGAAGTATTTACAGAATATTCTGGGTTGGAAGGGACTCACAAGGATCATCAAGTCCAACTCTTAAAGTAAAAGGCCCATACAAGGATTGAACCCACAACTTTGGTGTTATTATCTAACCAACTGAGCTCCTCTCAGGGTGATTATAACATCAAACCCTACATAGAAAAAGCATGTTAATTACATTGGAAGATTTCCCAACACAAAAATCCAGTTATAATAATAAACTACTTACAGGAAAATATTTTTTAATAATATCAAAGTTTACAAAACCAATTGTGATCCATGCTATCAATGTCACAGTTGAAATGATGATGATAAATGGAACAAAGTATCCACTAAATTTATCTGCCAGTTGCTGGATAGGTGCCTATAAAAAATAAACCCAGTTATTTGCATGTTTGTGGTTGAAACACATAAATATGCAGAGTTCATGAAAATACACAATAGTTCTGGAAAAACACAGTTTGCTGAAGTATATGAGTATCAAAACATATAATCTTTTTATTATTCAATCAAAAGCTGTAATCAAGGTTTTCTTCTCCATTATTTTTACCTTTGACATTTGAGCTTCTTCCACCAATTTCACAATCTGTGCCAGAGTGGTATCACCACCAACATGAGTTGCATTAACAAGAAGTGAGCCATATGCATTTATAGAACCAGCAATCACTGTGCTCCCAGGCTTTTTAACGACTGGCATAGGTTCCCCTGGAAAGAAAAGGAAAGAATAAATGAGCCAATACCCCTAACAGCATAATCCATTAGCACACAGCTCATTCTATGTTAGCAAAATCAGTAGGCTAAGTAATAATGACCAGAAATCACATACTGGGTATCTCTTGACAGGTGAAGACAGGGATAGGTAGTGTTATATTTTTATAAACCTTTTTATAGGATTAATTTCAAAGGAAATGCTGTTTCCTTGATCATAACTTTTCAGTAAACCATCCCTCAAAAAGGCAAGGAACAAATTGGTTGGAAAAGGTACTTCTAGGAATTTCTCCAGTAACACCTTGTATAGCAAGGGGAGTTTGAGAAATCTGTTTTTATCTCCATGACCCTGAGTTTTCAAAGACCAGAAAGTCAGAAAGTTTTTCTGTGGAAAAGCTCCTGTTCTCCTGCTACCTCTGCATGAATACTAGCTCTAGAACATCTTTATTTTCTCTAGTTTTAGTGGTAGTGATAACAACTGATTCCCTGAAGCTAAAAGTGTCCCTGCTCCCAACTACAACAAGTAATCCAATGCCAATGCAAATTTTTATATCTTTTACTTTATTTATAAGAATTGTACAATGCATTGAATCCTTACTATATTTACAAAATGAAATGAAAATTTCAGAAGATGTAAAAAAGTCCTGTGACCCTTAATAAACATGAAATTTTGAGGCTTTCTTTCCTGCTCCTTGCTCATTGAGAGAGCCCTGTCATACAGACTCCAGCATCGCATCAATATTTCCACATCATCCTTTAGAACTTATTTCTGAGAAGGTATCATCTCTACAAATATATTCCAGGAGAAACTCCAGCCAGATCACTGGAATAATGACAATACTGTTATGACTCTACCTATCCCATCAGTAGGTTAGTAAGTGGCCAGACTGAGTGGAAAACCTTCTGTTTTTTAGGGTGTGCACAGATGCAGGATTTGAATTCAAGCTTACAAAGTGACAGCATCCCTTAAGGTGGGCAGCTATTTGGACAGCAGTGTTTGGGATGGGTCTGCTCTCTTTTCTTAAATAAAGGGTTCCAGAAGATTTCACTTCTTTGTGTAAGATAAGGGAAGTTACCAGTAATGAGAGACTCATCTGCCATAGAACTGCCATCAATGACCTTTCCATCCACTGGGAACTTTCCACCAGGAACAACTTTTATAATATCACCCCTCTGAACCAGTTCAACAGGTACTTGCTCCTCCCTGAAAAAGACAAGCAGAATAGGCAGGTTACTTATGCTATCAGCTTTCAGGTTAACTGGATCAAGCCTAGTCTGTGACCCAGGCAGGCTGAAGGGAATTTGATTAATAAATACATACCTGACAATAGAGTGGCCAGGTCCAAGAGTCACCACAGTGGCTTCTGTGGCTTGAAGAGACATAAGCTTAGCAAGAGCTTCTGAGGTCTTGCCCTAAGAAACAGAGATTAATGTTTAAAATACATTGAGATATATAAATCCTGATATGTACTTAACACAATGAGCTCTAAACAACCTTTCATATTATAGACTACACCAGAAACAGCTGAATTCAAAATTCCTCTGAATAGTTTATTCTACTCCTATCATAAATACACAACATTTGTGTGAAGATGAGTTACCTTGGCTATGTGTTCCAGCCATCTGCCGAGTGCAATGAACACAAACAACATGGGAGGAGTGTCGAAGAAAGTGACAGGGCTTTTCTCTGCCTTTTCAAGGATTGCTACTATCAGGATCACACAGGAATACACATAAGCAATCGTCGTGGCCAGCACGATGAGCACATCCATATTGGCTGTCTTGTGCCTCAGGGACTTGTAGGCTTGCACATAAAAATGCCATCCACCAAGGAACTGTTGGTGTGAGCAGGGACAGACTCACATTGAGATCAGTAACCACAGAGTACATAATACTGCCCAGAGCAGAATTAAAACCATGCAGGACATAAGGGAAGGCATTGCTGACCCAAGCAAATCTGATACTGATACAACTTCAGGTCTACTAGGAGACTGACTCCATTGACATCCTCTCATTCACACTTCCTGGTTCTCAAAACCAGCAAATATCATCCTTTTCCTCAGCAATGCAAAGTACACAAGGCATAGAAAATGAAAGGATTTACCTACAGCTAGCCAATTAGTTTGCAGATGATCAGGCATCTCTTTATTTTAATATTACCTTCTCCACTTGGTAATTATCTGATGCAACTTTGACAGGAGGAAGAGCTATGAACTGAATAAATACAAAAAGGATAAAAAAGAAAAGTGCCACTTTGTTCTGCTTATTTGGTACAGACAAGAGGGCAGGCCTAATCCACTCAATCTTTCCATTTCTGTCTTTATCACATCAGATCACATAAATGGGAGATGAATAGAAAGCAAACCCCTAGGAAGCAGTATGGACATACCTGAACGAAAGTGCACAGGATAAAAAAGAGAAGATTCAAAATAGATAATCCAGGAATGAGGTTCTGTTCCAGCACCTTAGACCCATGGTCTTCACCATTGGGTACTTGCATATAAATCATTAAGACTACAACAGGGATACCAAACACTAGGCTGTATAAGAAAGATTTCCTCCACCTGAAAAAGAAAAACTGTAAATCCATGGGTTTTTTACACCCCACTCAGGCCCAGCTGTGCTGGTAGTGCAGCGCTGGGGTTGTTAGCACTGTACTAACGCACAGCTTTGGGATATTTCCAAAGATCCAGTACTTTGGAACAACTTCAGTGTCTGCAACATGTTTAACTGTATAGACTTCTAGCAGTTAAAAACTAAAACTAATGAAAGCAATTAAAGTACTTGAACCAAACAGCGAATGGTAAAATTAAATATGCTTTACACAAGAACAATCTAATTAACAGGGAAGAGTGCTGGGGGGAGTAGAGTTAAAAGATATGATCTAGACATGTTCTTTAGTGAGAGAGAAAAGAAATACTTACTGCTGTATTTCCTTTTTATGACTTAGGTTATGTGCATTTGGAGCTCTTTTAGCCACAGAAGCATGAAAGCCAATTTCCTTTTTATTGAAAAGGAAGGAAAGATAAGTTAGTTTTGATGAAGCTAACTGTATTACTTACAACATATTTGAATTACACTACTTTTAGAAGAAATGTCAGAAAAGGACAGTGTTCCATGTTTAATAAATCCCAACCCCTTATTTACTTTTATATTCTGCAAAAATGAGAGGATATTTCAGTCAATAGTCAAAATTTGGACTGCAAAGGACTTCTGGTGCTTATACATGAACACAGGGTATAGATGCAGTAAGTGTCCAAGTTCTTAGGCATGGGGATCCACTGAGAGGTGGAATTCTACTCCACTCCTCCTAAAGAAAAATATATGCCCTTTCACCCCCACTGGAATAATCAGGAGATATGGGACATACCACAAAGGAAGTTAAAATGCACAAGCCACTGGGAGCTTGACGACCTTGTGAGCAAGTCCCTAACACTACAGTTTAATAAATACACCTGAAGTTAAAAATTAAAGTGTCTAAAGTTAGTTGAAACCTGTAGGACAACAAACTGCAGGGCAAAGCAGCCCAGAAACAAAACCAAGCAAAACTCCAGCTTTGAGTCACTTGGGTGAGTTACTGCAGTAGAACCATGCCTCCTGCCCAAACACACAAAAACCCAAAGCACACTTGCAAGAGCAATACACTTAAACTTCCTACCTGCATCATTAAATGCTTCTGTGACAAAGTATGTTTTAGAGATCTACTCTGCCAGCCGGAACAGTCTACTAGTTAACATGTTAATAACTGCAGCTGCATCATTTCTGTGGTCTAGCAGCTCTTTTCTGAGTAAATACTCTAGAGCATGGAAGGCAAACAGTCTCTACTGTCCTCCTGACTACTCACTGCATGCACCTCACACAGTATGATCTCTTCCCTTCTGGTGGGACAAAAAAGAAAAGGGTTTTGTCCACATCTGGGCCATCAAAACAGTAGATGTTATGATCTGTGTGATTACTGGTAAACCAGGATTTTTTCATTTAATATCAGGCTGTATCACAAGCTGTTTCCATTCAAAAAGCTGTAGGGATAGATGCAAGCGTGTACAGAGATATGTAATGCTTGTGGCATGAGCTGTGGCAAAACTTCTTTTACAGCCTTTGTCACTGTCAAGAGAAAGTCCTTTTTTTTCTAAATCAGCAACACTTCACTGAATTAACTGTGATTCTACACATAGAATTCTAAGAAATGAATATATGACACTTTTGCCAGGTAAAGATAAAAAAAGGTTCATTTTGTAGTTTTTAGTGTGTGTTTTTAGGGTAACAGCTGGGGAGTCTATGCATTCCTGTGGAGCACAGCAGCCTCACCACAAGAGCATAAAAACATGGCAATAACTATGGCATCTACAAAATCAGTGAAACCTCTCAAATATCAGCTGCTTTATTTCCTTCTAAGCTTCACCATGTATTTGTCCATACATAAAAAATTTCCAAAGCCTACCTTGATTACTTTTATAATATCTCGAGGTCCAATAATTTCAGGATCAAACTGGATGTGAGCTTTGCTAGTTGCAAGTGCAACTGAGGCAGAGAATATGCCATTTGTTCTCATGAGTTTGGATTCAATATTGTGAACACAAGAAGCACAAGTCATCCCTGTAATCTAAAAAAAGGACAATTTTGGGTAGTTAGTAATCCTCCACATTCACCCAGTATTTATGGGTCTACTTGAGACAAGGCCTCACCCTAAAGGTTTTAAAGGTTTTATAGAGCTGTCTTAAATGATATAAAGCTGAGAACATAACTATCCACTTTTATTATAAAATTGTGTAGACAGCAGATAAAGTCACAGCCATATATTTGCATGGTAGCACTCACATGCTATTAACTGTAACAGTATAACTAATTTGGTTCTATCAACATTGCCAGAGCCAAATTCTGCGTGTGTAACTTCATCTCTCTTGAATTTTCCTGTGGCTTCAATAAGGCATGTTACCACTTTGTGATCTATTAATACAGCAGCAGACTGATGTTCTCTGTCTTGCAGTAAATATCTGTCAGAGAATAAAAAATAGTATTTGAGGAATCCATCCTGCAATAAGAAATTTACTAATTTTACTGATTTTACCCAAAGTTCCTAGACCTCTATGCAAAGCCCTTAACATTAGCAATATGTATTTATGGACAAATTCTCAGTTACTCAGAGTCTGTACTAAAGTGCCCTAATGGAAAACTTCTGTTTAATTTCTGCTTGCTAAAAAAAGTCTAATCTGGCCATAGAACTGTCACTTTTTATTTCAGTGCTTTTGGATAGGTCCTTCCAAGACAAGTTGATTTTGTCTTTTCAGCAATTATATAAAAAAAAAGTGTCACCAGCCAGAAATGAGCTGCTGAAGCCACAACTGCTCAAGAAAAGCTATTTGCAAGAAAATCAGTCTCTCAGACCTGACTTTTCCAAAACAAATAGATAATTTCAAATACACATGACTTACAAGAAGCTCCACTTGCCCTTCTGTTTCTGCATTATTTTCCATGATGGTAGCTTCAAAACCCAAATTCTGGATCAGCTGTGCTATTTCAAGAGGCTGTATGAGTTCTGGCTTGTATTTTATCTCTGCTTTACCTGCCATCAGTGCTACCAACACTGAAACAATTCCTGCAGTGGCAATAACAAAAATATTAGATAATGTAGCTCCTTTGAGGGAAAGAAAAATAAAATATTACAAGTGACTGTCGGTGAGGACTGTAACAACTTAGAGGTATTATAAGCCTAATGATTTCTCTCTGCCTCCTTCTAGTGTTTTTCTCTAGTCACAACAGCAAAGTTTTTTACAGAGACCCAGCCACACTGTTTCCCTTTAGCAATGAGAGGAATTGCAAGATTTACACGGGGAAGGAGGTGAGTTTTGCTGTGACCTAATGAGACAAAAAGGATGTTTGGAAGTAACCTTTACATCCACTGCAGAAAGATCTGCCCTAGACTATTTTCGAATGAGCTCTACAGCACAATGCTATATCTTTTAATTTTCCTGTTCTTCACCCCTCATTTTTTTAAATAAATAAAAATCCCACAGAAATCTAGATTAAAATTGAAAATCAAAACACAAAGATCACAAGGCAAAAAAAATTCTTTTGAAGAGCTAATGCTTTTTTGATTTCTAAATCAAGGCAATGAGACCACCACTAGGAGACTGAGGAGAGAGTAATCGATAAGCAAAACCCCCCAAAGGCGTGCTGACACAAATGAAATCAGACGTTGCTAAGGCTCATCTGTTAATCTTCTACATGGCCAGAGCAAAGGCAGCCTCAGCCTGCAGCCTTCTAGACCAGTAAACACCACTGTGCCTAAGCTCACCCTGGCAGTGGAGCCATACATTTGTTTGCACCTGCTTGTGCAAATATGCCCGAGCATGCCCGAGCTCTCAATGGCTCTGGAGGAGATGGATTGCTTTGTAAACCAACAAGGCCCTGAAAACTAAATGACAACCATTTCTCTGTTCTTGTCTTCAGATGTATTTGAATTTTTTATCACTTTACAACCTGCTAGAAGTATGTTCATCATGTTTGCCCACCAGTGCAATAAGATAGTTAAACAGTGACATGGTTACGTTAGCACTAAGACTGAGCATTAAGTCTAACTTCCAGATGTTGTATGACAGCCCCTTCTTTTAATCTCATAGAACACCTTTTCCATCCCATCATCCCTTATCATTAGACTCATTATAGGAATCTTGAATTTATTACCATCTTCTTTCTGCAAATTTCTTTCAATGGTAGACACACACGATGCACAGGTCATGCCTGTGATCTGTAAAACACACTTTTCTTCTATGGCTCCACTGAGCTGGTTTGACCCATCAGGGTGAGGACTGTCTAGAAGAGCATCTGGGGAATTGCCATGGTGAGGAGGCTCTGAAGCTTGAGACTGCACAGCAGCTTTGCTGCCATCAGGCTGGCACCTGTGTTCTCCAGGGGCGGTGTCTGGAATAAATGCACGATACACTGAGCTCTCCACAGGGTGACTGGATGACGCAAAAGTACAAACAAGTCACATTTATCAACCACACAAACACTCACAGTTGTTTAGAAGGTGACACAATAACCTTGGTCTCTATATGGAAATAATATAGGTTGTTACTATGCTTATAAAAATACATATTCACCAGTGCCACTTGCATGACCATCTAACTCTACAGAACTAGCTTTCCACATTCAGATGGCAAATGATTCCTTCCAATTTCAATGCCTAGAGCTGTCAGCTACCTCCACTTGATAAAGATATATTGGTCTCTAGAGGCTCCTTATCCAGCACAGTAAATGTAGTCCAGTCACATCAACTCTGTCATTGTTGCCATCTATTCAGGACTCATATCACTTCATCTCAAACAAGGAAAACAACAAGTTTCTCAACAGGTTTCTCTTTATGGCACAGTATTCATGCTGACAGTACTGCAAAACTGTACTGTTTACTTCCAACACTAATTGGAAGCACTCCAGAGACCTGAACACAAACAGGCCTCTTGCAAACATTTTTATTATTTGCCAGATATTGAACAGACACACAACAGCTCCAGATGTGTTCACAAACTACCTCCCTTGGGCAGAGGTTTGTGTAAAGGAGCAGGAGTTGTTTCCAAACATGTTAAACACAG
Organism: Geospiza fortis; assembly: GCF_000277835.1. Taxonomy (NCBI): domain Eukaryota; kingdom Metazoa; phylum Chordata; class Aves; order Passeriformes; family Thraupidae; genus Geospiza; species Geospiza fortis. Next base: position 5,709,074 of record NW_005054322.1, read on the forward strand.
GGGGGTCCCTCCTTTTCCAGATGGAGTTGGCACTCTCCCACCAACAAATTATAAGCCAAACAAATTATAATTAACCACCACATACAGGCCCCTCCTAATTTGTAGTAGTACCACAGATTCAGAGGGATTGGACCCATGACAGAAGCGAATAGGATGTGGTTTTTTTGTGATCAAACTACTTAATTTCAGGTAAACTGCATCAGGTATTTCAAAGCAAATATGTTTGGTTGAAGCAGGTGAAAATTGCTACATTCAAAATTTGTGAGAGAGGACTTTGTGCATCAAAACAACTTTTTAAACATTGAGCACATGTACAAAATGCATACACTGATGCAACTGACATGCAAAAGCAGCTGTTCCCCCCAAAGAGTATCTTCATTTTGCCACTTAACTTGCTTAAAGCAAGGTTTAGTGAAGTAAGGCAGGCAAAAATACTGAAGAAATAAAAGTCAAAGGCTAAAGACACTAAAAAGAGGTTTTAGCTAGGTAAAAAGTGGTTTTAAATGAAAGATACTTAATGAAGTTTGTAAGTTTTAGTACTCTGGAACATAAATATAAACATTTGGTTTGATAGATCTACTTACAGCAGCCTGTAGGCATGGGAGGAAACCTACTTAAGGGGGTAAGGGGATGGAGCTATTTGAAAGGCTCTGTACCTCAGGCCTTTGGCTTCATAATGTAACTCAGCTCTTACACCCACTGCTGCAATTATTAAGGGCTGAAACAAGGAGCCTTACAGCTGAAACCTCTCTCCCTTGCTAAGTGAGGTCGGATCACACCAGGTATTCAGAAGAGACAATGTCAATGCGATGCTTTAAGGGTTTCTCTCCAGAAAGGAATCTCAATGCAGACTTTGCATGACCCACCTTGGCACACTACCCACAGAAGAAAAAACACTGTTACCTGTCAGCACAGAGGCATCAAATCCCATATCTTCTATGGCAGCTCTTAATTCTTCTCCACTAGTGACAGCTGGATCATAGTGTATGGTCCCAGTACTGCCAGCTAGAGAAACTGCTACATTCTGCACCCCCTGCCTCTGTGATACGGCCCCTTCTATGGACTGTACACAAGAATGGCAGGTCATGCCATCAATCTTAATAACAGCCACATGTGTCATGCCTTGTGGCGGCTGTCTGACGACATTGTATGTGAAAGCACCTGAGGAAGATGCTGCTTTATTTGCTTCTGAACCACTAAGGAGGCTTACTTTAAAGTTTCCAGGTGGAAGGGATTCGATAGCTTGCTGGAAAGCTGACAGGGTGATTAAATCAGGGCTGTACTGTACCACAGCACATTTATGCTCCAAAGACACTTTAATACTTTTTATGCCAGGAAGATCTGATATATTTCCTTCGATGTTTCTGACACAGGACTTGCAGTGCATGCCCTCTATCTGTACAGTCACTGTTGCTGTGCTACCCATCTTGGGGACCAGCAGGTCCAGCCCATCACTATCAAGGCTTGCAGGTGTCTCCCTGGGGTTTGCATTCTGCAAGCGCTGGAGATCAAGGGCACCCAGCTTCAAAGGGGCTGATTTACTTTTAATGGTGCAGTCATACCCCAGGTCACTGATGTGTCTCTTGAGGTCATCAGGCTGAATGATGTAAGGATGGTAAACAATAATTGCTTCTTGGTTATCAAGTGACACCTTGATTTTTGCCACTCCATGCAGTTTCCTAATCTTTCCTTCAATGTTGGTGACACAGGACTGGCAGGTCATGCCTTCTACCCGAAGCTTAGCTACTGCTTCTTTCAAGCTTGGAAAATTTACAGTTGCTGTTGTCAACTTCTCTTCTGCTATGTTGGCGTCAAAGCCCATATCCAGAATTTCCTGGCAAATCTGTTCAGGGCTTATTTCCGACTGCCGATACTTGATAACAGCATTGTTCTGTTCAAGGGAGACTTTAATTCTCAAAATGCCCTTCACCTTGGAAATTCGGCCTTCTATCGACTGCACACATGATTGGCAAGTCATTCCCACAATGTTGAGTACCACAATATGCTCTTGGGAAGGTGGAGAGGGCATGGTTTCAGAGCTCGCCTCATAGCCCATGTTGTCAAAAGCAAAATTATGTTTCATTGTAGGCTTCAGCTCACAGCCAGGAGGAGAATCAATGTTGGACAAAGCCTAAGGAGAAAGTAGAAAAGTAAAAATAAATACATGTATCCTCAGCCCTATAAAAGCAACAATAGTCTTCATATGCTCTCAAGCACATACTAGAAGTGCTCTCAAGTTAGTCTGTATGGCCAAAACCCTTTCCAACATTATTTTACACTTTGAATATATTACCAGTGAGTTATGCCCATGATGATGAATCACGCTTCTGACAGTGTCTGGAGCAGCAATTTAGAAAATACTGACTAGGGATATAAAAGCAGAATTGACTCAATATTCCTACCCCAACCAAGTAATTTAAAACTTGAGTTCTCTGCAGCCACAGGACACTTCCATCACACAGCCTGAGCTGCTCTTCAGAGCACAGTCACTGGCACAGGGGATCACAGTAGAGAGTGTGCTGACTGCCTCTCCAAAAAGGTCATAAACTGGTCCAGTTTCGCCAACCTGCTATTTCCCAGGAGGAGTTCAAACCAAAACAAAGAAAACCAAAAAGCCCAAGAAAACAGAATCATGACTTTTCCAGAAGCCTGAAACAAGTTGGCGCAGGGAGGGTCAGCTGCATGTTATTTGAAGAGGTATTTGCACATACATAAAGGCCTGGGCTCTCTGCATTTAATATATAATGCTTTGAACCTGAAATCTGTATCTAACAAAGACCTTGAAAGACACAGAACTGTAAGCAGATATTTCACTATGGTTTAATTTTATTTACCTACTTGTGAGGCACCTAGGACTATAAATTGTGCTACAGTAACTCACTGATTTCATCCAACACCGATTTTCAGGATGGCCAGTACTGAAATAGGCCAGCCAGAAGTGATCTCTCAGTCAGATCACAGCCTCTGCAATACTGGAACTCTACAGCTGAATGCACTCAATTCAGCTGAAAATGAATTTTTTTTTTTTTTTTTTAAAGTGCCAATGCTTCTTACAGAACAAGTATTGAGAGCTCCAGTTGCTGGAGCCATGTGATGAGAAAGATTGAAAAGGGCAGGGGCAAGTCCTAGATTGTCAGATTTCATGGAAAGAACATGAAAATTCATGTCCATGATTTAAGGCAACTTGAAATACTAGAGATCTAGATGAAAGCTGCTAGGATAAATCTATTTTCTTGCCTGCAAAGCCTTGGGCTCTCTGACATTCAATAAAACACCTGATGCTGGGCATTACTGCAGGGAGAGCCTGGAGAAGGGCCCACTGGATCACTCTTAGTATTGCAGATCCTGCTCCTATGACCCACAAGAAAACTTTCTCAATACCACAGCATGGATGAGAAGCATTTAGGCTGCTTAGTAACACTAGACTGCATCCAGTTCATTTGATGCAGTATTCTAAATTCATTAACTTGATTTTGTCTCACGCTTAGACAGCTTGGGAATAATGAGGTCTGGGGCCACAAAAACAGCAAAAACTTATACAAAAAATTTGCTTTCAGACTTTTCTATGCTGTATTTGTTAGAACAGGAGGAGGAATGAGCAAGTTCAACTCTTCAAGATTATGGTGCAGCCCCTCAACTATGCTGACAGCAAACTCTCTCTCCTGCTCCCCCTCTTCTGCTTGGCCTCATGGCTGCACTCCAGGGATGCTGGGGAAGAGTCAGAGGAATATTTTAGACCTGGCATCCCCTTTTGCTTCCTTCTCCCATCGGCCTGGCAGCACCCAGGACACTGCTCTCCTTGCATTTCCCCTCCCATAAGTTAGTGAAATTCCCAGCATATATGGAAATGTGCCCCAAGCACCTCCCTTCAAAACAAAGCATTAACAGTTAATCAGACTTCCCTGAGAAAGTGGTGCCTGGTTTAAGCACCGCACAAAGACAACAAGGACACCCCCATTCTTGTGTCCTCCTATTGTTGTGACTTCCCACAATTTGAAATAATAACCTGGCCATGTGTATGGGAAAAAAACCCTTCTGAAAACAGTCTTCCATCCACCACATTTCAAACGTGGCCTAAACTCAAACTCGCATTGATTGTAAATTCTGCCTGAAGAAGCGTTAGGTGGATATTGTCTGTCATCCCCTCTTCCCTGTCCCCAGTCCCCCAAGGACACTGCTCACAGTGGCCTGCTCTTATCAAAAACACCCGGTGCAATCTGTGTGGCAGTCACAGAAGCTCACCCTGTGCATGTACTTTGGCTTGCAGGACAAAGGTATTTTGCCTTCTGCATCCTTTGGTGAAACAGAGTATGAATGGAGGAGATGAGCATCCTCCACTCCCTGCTTCACTGTCTGTCTGGCCACCACTTGCAGATGAAACTCTGGAACCATCACAGGCCTTATGTCCGCCACTGTGTTCCCTCCCCTCGCCATGCTCACTGTCTCAGTTTTCCAAGGTACCCCATGACATAAAAGCAATTCAAATTAATCATGTAAAAAGATTAGAGGGTATTTCTCATTATCCAGTCTTTTGAAAAACATAAAAGCAAGGACTGATTTCACTATTTCAATGCATTGTAAGCCACAGAAACTTCAAAACTTGGACACTGGTTTTTGTTTTGCATAAAAAGCTATCCCAACATTCAGAAGAATTGGCAAAAATATTTTGTTTGCTACTTGTTGAAAACAGATGTTTATGATCTGCAGGAGAAAAATCCTTGCACACAAATTTTTAAATGACAAGGAAAAAATAGAGAGGGGATGTGGATATAAGAAAACTAAAAAGCTTCTTTCCCTTAAAAAAAACCCACACAAGTGCCAAAACATTAAAGAATCTACCCCCAAAACCAAGAAATGTGCACAGGTACAAAGTATTTACAAAGCCTTTAGTACTGTTTATAACAGATTAAAAAAAAAAAAAAACAAAAACAAAAAAAACCCAGAAACAGAATAGGCAGAAATACATACATGTGTGTATTTGCAAGAAGGGTGTTTCTACACCAGACAAGAGGAAAACAGCAGATTCATGTAAGGACACAAAGATGAGGCATACAGAAATGTGACCATAGTTTTCCTCAGGCATATGCTGGGTCTCAGAAAAGGGTTTCCTCATACCAGCTGACACCCACACATAAAATGGCATCTATGAGGCTGTATGGTAATTCAGAGACACTACCTGCAAGAGGATCAGGGAAGCAATCACCACCAAAAATGCCCAAAAAGGTGCTTGGGAGTCTCAGGCATTGCCCCTTCTGCTCTTTCTCTGCCCAGAGAGAAATATGAACAAAATAATGGAAATGGATCTGACTCAACATCCAGAAGGGAATGTGTGAAAGAACTGGCTGTAGTTACTCTTTTGTCTCCACACCAAAGGAGAATGGCTTTCTCTTAAGGGTAGGTATACACCAAGTCTGTTTGCTCTACCACCCTCATGCATATTTTTACGGTATCTATGTGAAGAATATGCAAATAATTACACGTGAAATGATGCCAATTCTTTCCCTCCTTTGTTCTGCATGTAAAAGTTGGAACTGAAAGCACACAGCAGAGTGAGTCCCTACTCTGAAAGCTAAGAAACCTGACACAAAGAAGTTATGAAAATCATATGAACAGTACAAAAGAATTGAAGAAATCTGAGAAATCATTGACAAAGAATCAGTAGTAGACAGAGACAGCTTTAAAGAAAGCACAGGTACTGGCTGGAAAACACTTGCATCAACAGGAGAGCTCTGAACCAGAGCCAAGATGAGTTGCAAATGTGCAGGAGTGTGACACCTGAAGCCCAAGTCCCAGTATGAGGATTTCAAAGCAAGAAACAAGGCATGAAGATCAACCCCTCATATCCCAGACAGGAGCTGTAGCACTCATGCCTGTCCTGGGGCAACGCAGGGCTTGGGAACAGCTGGAAGAGGCAGAAGCTCATGCTCTCCTTTCGCACTGCCTCTAGACAGCAGGAAGAAGATCATCCAGCAGGAATATGCCCTGGGGCTGGACTAACTTTTTGTGAAAGCATGGAGGTAGAGCAGGACAGGGAGATGCTGCTGGATTGGAAGCACCAAGTCTCAAGCCCTGGTTTGGCACAGAGCTCTTGGCATCATAGCATCCAGAGTTCATGGCAGGTTCATTCGGGAAAGGTTGTCCTAGCCCACAGGACTATGGGGTATGGAGTATGGCTGGTGGGGCAAACCCACCCCATTGAGGGCTTTGAGGCCTTAGAGGCATCACGCTGACCCACAGTGCCCCAAAACAGGCACCTTATTTTGGATATTCCCTTTCAAATATGCAAAGGCTGAGAGTTCAAGCAGTGAAGGGATACATAATAAATCTGAGGGGAAAAACAACTGAACTCAGAAAAAACCCCAAAGACACGGAAACCATGGCACTGGGTAAGACCCCCACACATGCACAAATGGTGAACCATGTCTTGAGAATGGATGCAATGCTATGGCTGTGAACTCCACAAGGTTTGTGCCTTCCTTGGCTTCACAGCCCAGCCACCAGACACCCCTGGCTGAGTCCCCATGCCCTCCATTGATGTGTTTCATGGTCACCTCATGGGGTGGCCTGTCACCAGGAAAGCCATCCCTCTACCCATTTCCCCTTCCCAAGACATGCAGCCACCTCCAAAATGCTAGTATAACACCCCTGGTCTCTGCAGCACAAGGCTGAGGTTGTGACAGGCACACTCCACAGCTCCCTGAGCATCACCCACACCAAGATCCAGCACAGCACTGCTCCTCTCTGCTCATCCAGCAAGGCTCTCCCCCTTCTCTGGCACTGCTCTCCTTCCCTCCTTTGCCTGGCCTGCAGGGATAGCAACTTTCACATCCTAAAACTCAAGCACCACGCTCCTCAAAGTGATGCCAGGCAATCAGCCAGGGAGGAGATGGGGCCTGGCCCACTCAGCACCTCCCCCTCTGCCTCTCCCTGCCTGCTCATCCACAAATGCAGGAGGTCGCTGCACCTCTCATCCACTATGTCCTGAAGTTTTGGGCTGCTCTATTCCCTGTACCTCTGTGGGCTGAAATCAATTATTGCCCTCTTACCTTTGAGCGCACAACTGCTGAAGAATTCTCTTATCTGTGTTTTACCTTCCCTACTTCCTTCTTTCACAACTGCCTGATTCATGGCTTTGGATTCAGGCAGCAGCAGCACACAACTGAAAAGCCACACACTAATAATTAAACGCTTCAGAAGTTTCCCAGTTTATTATAGGCAGACAGTGAACAACAAAATGAGGGCAGAGAAGCTACAAAAACATCAAAGGTCACGAGTCTTCAATTTTTTGCCAGTAACAGCAGCACTCTGGCACACAGAGTAGCCAGAAATTCAATCCTCATCCTCCTTAACATTTTTCAGTGCATCTCATCAGAGCATATTGTTTAAATGTATTAGATCATAACCATTGTTCCTTCTCCCCTTGTCTCCCGAATGAAGATTAACAAATGTCAGTAGCTACTATATTCAGTAACTACTTACAACACAATTTGTTATTTTTCAAACAGTTCCTGAGTCTTAAACGAGGGAAAAAACACCTTCCAAACCTGAATATCAAGATTCAATGAGATTATTACTACAAAGCGGCCTTTATAAGGCTTTTGTCTCCAAAATACTAACTTGATTTACTAATGCTTCTGCCAAGGGACTGCTATTTCCCACCTGGGATCAGGCTTCCCTAACAGTACAGATGATAGGCAAAGATTTAGGCAGATGAAGCCAGTTTTACTGAAATGACACCTACACTGTAGTCAACAAACCTCAGAGACCTTAACAAGCACTTTTAAATTAAAGGGAGCTGTGTAAACCAAGTCTGGTTTATGGGAAAGGGAAAAAGCTTGCTGTAAACAAAATGTTTCTAATTTAGAATTAAAACAAGACAAACCTCTTTGTGATGTTCTTCACAGCACCAGTACAAGCAGTATATATATCCCAGTGAACTGAATACAGAGAAGAGATCTTTTGGTAGAACAAAGTCATTTATGTCACGGCTGTTTTCTTGCAAACATTTATAATACAAGAAGCAACTCGAGGCAGAAAAAGACTTCAGGTATATTTGGTCTCTTCTGGCTGTTATTTCACTCCAGTCTGACACTACTTGAACCATTCTAAGCATACCCAGTTTCAAAGAACATGAACACACAGAATCACAGAACATTCTGAGTTGGAAGGGACCCACAAGGATCATCAAGTCCAATTCTTCAGCAAATGGCTCATGCAGGAAGCAAATCTATCACCTTGGCATTATTAGTACCATGCTCCAACCAACTGAGCTTTGTTCTGACAGTTTCTTTTCCTTAAATATTCACAATATCCACTGATCCAAACTACATTAGTCCAGTGTACATATATTTTAAACAGCAAAACTCTTTTAAAAGAATAAACCTCATCATGTTTCTTTCACCACTGATCTTTCTAAGTCTCTTCACCACAGCAGTTAATCTCCAAAAATACCACAGTTATATACAATGCTGAATTTTCTTAAAAGTTGCACAGATGTATTTATCAAGAGCTTACTAGCACCCACTTACTAGATATAAATAAACTACTTACCTACAATAAGGACTTTTTAATATTTCTGAATTTCTGTTACTGCAAACTAGTATGAGCTTCTTCAAACTCCTGGAGCAATTGGAGTTCAAAAGGAGAAATACTATTATGTTTCCTTCCTAAGAATCACCACTCTGTATTATTAGAGGTGGAGCTAAAACAATGCTCATTAGCTTCTACAGCATAAGTCATCATTAACAACTCGTTTCAAAGATTATTTTCAGAGGATCCCCAGAGGATTTTGCATTTGTACTGCTTGTTATGGGGCTGGCATCCATGCTGGGGATCGTGACAATTTAGATGAAGAAGGTTTAACCTCCTTTAATATACAACCCATGCAACAACATGCTTTGTTTTAAATTCACCAGTTCAGAAACACCACTTCCCTCCCTACATGCACACATACACACACACACACTGACCTGCCTTTCATCTGTACTGACTTCTGTCATGCCCATGGAGTAACTCTGCGAAAGTTTCTCTTCTTTCTGCAAGTTACTGCTTGCTTTTGGCGGAGATGCCATCTTGGACTTTTCACCAATAATCAGTAGTTCAGGCACATCACGAGCTGCCTGCTGCTTACGAATAGACAGCAAGGATATGTTTCTGTCGTTTAAAGTAGCTAAGTAGGACAGTTCCTTTTTCATTTTATTGTCCAGTTTTCTCTCCATTATTTTTCTGGACTTTAAATATTGCAAAGCCAAAAAAAAGTTTCACGAGAGCAGTTATTTGTTGTCCTCTAAGCCACGCTTCTTTCAGCTACATTTACAACAGCTGGAAGAGTTCTGCCCGTCTAATCCATGTGCTTATTAGGCATTCATCAAGAAATCCCAGATGCAACCTGTGATCCTTACATAGGCTCTTGCTGCACTCAGCTACCTGCTCTCCCTGCCAGTTCAAATGTTTCCCACCAATTGGCATCCCTTGTGCTTTCCCAACTGCGTCCGGCACTGCTGATCTCTGCACACGGCGTAGCAGCAGGCTCAGCCAAGGCTGCCTTTCACAAGCTGCTCAAACATGACCTGTGTGCAGCAGCCAGCATGTAACCAGCCCACACAGACAGGCATCCTTGTGGCCATGTGCACAATCACAGCTCCTGCACAGGGAAAATGCTGTTTCAGTTCCTCCTATGAAATTATCGGGGGTTTCTGGGATAAAATGAAGTCCCTTCTAACACGGAAAATATGCCCACGATTACCTAATTAGATAAGGCTCCTAGACCAAAGGTCTTTCATTAATTCAGGGCACAAGAACATTCATTCTTTGTACCAAGAGGGAAAACAAAAGAGTGAGTACAATATTTACACTTTCTAAAATGTGCCTCTTCACCATCAGCAGGCTTTGCTAAAAGCCAATGAACCAAACAAAATTAAATGAGCAATTAATGCCAGAAAGGCAAGAAATAAAATATATTCTCCTCAAATTCTCTGGGCAACAGCAGGAACATCTAATTTAGACAGCCAGGCACACAAGAGGTACCACCACTAGAAATGCCTTGAGCCAAGCCTGAATATATTTCTTTGGGATTGCCCAGAGCAAATTCACAGCACAATGCTAATGCAGTAAGGGGGATCGCCTGTTCCCAGGTCCAAAGTAGTGCAGTCCACTTCTGAAGGCACTGCTGAACAGGGCCATGCATTTATGCATTCATAAGATTTATAAAATATAACAGATGTTATTATTTATTTATTAGCAATTTCCACCCTCCCTGCCTGTGTGGTGACATCACTGCACATGCAAGCCTTAAAACAATTGTTCTAAATTTAATCAGAATCTCTTGGACTTGCTGGAAAAAGTAACAAATTTATTCCTATGCATAGGTTAGCACACAGGATCAAAACCTTGGCATATCTCTGTTGTGTCATGAAAACCTGAGGGATAAATGACAGACACTCCACTTGACAAAAGAATTAGTGTAATGTTTATAATTTCTATAATGTGCCTCTTTACCATCAGCTAGCTTTACCAAAAAGCAATGACAAGAAAAATTCAGATTCTTCTTACTTCTGAAGGCAGAGGTACACCCCTCACACCCCCGTCACACAGAGACTGGTCCAGAAAGCCACCGTGCAGGACATTAGCATCCTAGCTTGCCTCCCTGTCATAACTTCCCCACAATTATGGATCCTCAGTTCTTGGGAAAATAAGGTCTTCTGCCGGGGAAGCGAAACTCCAAATACTGCTGCAGCACTATTCTGCTATTCTGCATCAGTGTCTTAATATTTTTAAAAAATTTACACTATTAAACTTTTTTAAAGGGCTATTCTGAAAACATTTTGAGAAATGGGCCTTCTAAAAAGAATTACTACAAAGTGTCTGTGTTTGTTCTGCATTTATCAAATCAATTAGAGCCACAACTGATTTCAGTTCAAACACTTTACTGAAAAAGAAAATCATGCTAAAGGTGAAATAATTTCAGGAATTTCTGATTTTAACTGGTTTTGAAATGAGCAATTGAAAATTATACAATTTGACTTACGTGAAAAATTTCAGTAAAACGTATTTAAATACCAAAGCTAAGTCTACATACTAAATACATATATAAAGTTAAAAACTAATAGTCATCCTTCTAAAACAAACCAGGCTTCCCATCCCAAATCAAAGATATTCAGAAATTCAGCTCTGTGTTCTAATTCCAAATAATGGCAATTCCAAATTCTTGATTTTCTAAGGGAACTGGAATTCCATCAATAAAGCATATATTTGATCCACTCATCTCTGACAGTATCTTTGCTATTAAAAATATTCCAAACCCTACTGACCATGTTTCTGCAGGTAACTAATATTCAAAAATATACTGTAGTGAAAAAGAATGTAAAAACAACTTAGTGTTGTTTTTTTTTTCTTAATTTCAGGTTCACCAGCAAAGCTCAGCTTAGACTGACAGAATAACAAGATGTTGAATAAGTATCTTCTCTCCAAGTTCCCTCAATCATCCTTTTTCCCCCCACAACTTCTGAGCAACCCTAAGAGAAAAAGCTGTTTATTTCTAATAGCATGGAGAGAAATTCTTGCTTAGCGGCCTACAGCCCCTTTGCCTTCAGCAGAGTCCTGAATACTGATTTGGAGATAGAGAAGAAACACATGAAGTTGTGCTTTGAGCACATTCAGTTTACAAGATATTTACCCACATTAAAAAGAAGGATTTGGCTGGGGGGAAAAGAAAAGCTTGCTATAGTTCTTCAGACAAAAGGGACATAAGATAAATTTTAACCACTTTAAGTACCTAATTTAGCTGTGGGCTGGAGCAGAGCAGGGGCAAAAGAAACCTGTGCAGCTGACAGTCTTGAGCAGTTCTTGGAGAAGAGGCACCAGTCACAAAGCAGAAACCACAGAGAATCTTTTAATGCTAAGTAATTCCTATTTACATTAATACACAGCACTGAAAGCTCAGAGGTTCTGCCCCAGCTCAATCACTGCACAACTCTCTTATGGTTCAGGAGACACTTTAGGAAGGGATCCAATATTGGCATCTCAAGGCTGGCAATGTCTGCCAGGGAAGTGAGGCAGATGCTTGGAATTAACCTCTGTGATTGGCTGCTGCTGCTGCACTCCAACAGACTGCTACTGGTTTCCAAATTATTTTCTCCATTCTATCTCAATTAATTGCCTCTTTAGAGTCTAAGCTAATTGTGTCAGCTGCAGAGTGAGGGTGAACATTTAACTTTAGGCTGAAATAGGAAAGGCAATATTGCCCTTCTCATCTGATAGCAGTACCACTTTGATTTAAGGCTGGACTTGGCAGAGCTTAGGATTTTCACCAGAAGGAATCATTCTGGCTTGGTAGTATGAAATTCAGATGGCGAATAGAAAACATGCCTGCTGCCTTCACAGCTCTCTGCTATAGTGTTTGGTAACGGTGTTTACATTTTTAAGTCAGAAAACACAGGACATTCCAAGAAAATTAAATCCCTTTGATTTAAAGGCTCAAAGCTGATCAAACATGGGTTTTCCCCTTTATTTTACCTGCATTATCAGACTACATGATAAACATAAAAGAATAATGTGTTCTCATGTAAATTTTGTTTCCCAGGTGTATTCGTCCTTGGCTTTACAGGATACCCTGGCCTGCGTCTAATCCCTCTGCTTCTGTAACTAACCACAGAAAGCATCTTAAATAGTCTTAACAATGCCTTGAAAGATGAGATGCTTGGGTTGAAGGGAAAAAATGGGGACTGGGAGGTTAGGGGGTCATATTTCTTTAATCTGTGTGGGGAAAAAGAATGAAAAACAAAGTTCAGTGAGAAGGAGCACATGCGTTGGTCATAGCTCACCAGGCACAAAGTGCTGCACACTTAGGAGCAGAAACACTGCAGGAGCTTGATGTATCACTCTAAGAGAGGCATGAAACAAAGGGTGGAGCAGCACAGAGGTGTTGTGGTCATTCCCTGTTTAAGACAGTGCAGCTAACAGGAACTAAGCTACAGGAATGACCCAAATGGTGAGCAAAAGCTGACTTTTGCTTCACTAACTCAAAATACATATTATTTTTCATGCCTCTGCACATGCTAACAGACTAAAACCTGCTGTAAACATGGAATGACATCAACTTTATTTCTTCCCTTCTTCCCCACCTTCAAAGGAAACAATATAGATATAGCTTAAGTGGGGCAGGAGGCTAAAGGAGACTCCACCTTTGTGAATGCCTAAGAAGTAGGATTCGAGCACTCAGCCATACTGAGTCCTTCTTTGGGAAATTTAAAAAGCAATCTTGTATTTGTGATCATACTTTAGCCCCAAAGTAAATCTGGCAAGTTATTGTCTTTGTCACCAGCTGTATTATTCATATTTTGTGTATTCACACATGCTTCTCAGATGGTGTATTTATCACCAGCAATACAGTAAGAATCTGCATTTCTGTTGCTCAGTAAATGACACTATCTTGTACTTGGCCATGAGAGTTAGTGAATGCCATGAGACTTCAGATCTGGCTGCAAAAGCCCATTGGGCACAACCAGACTTAGGGTGAATTGCACTGTTTGTACATCTGTAACCACAATGCTTCTCACTGAGCACACGTGGACTTGCAAAATCACATTGGCTCTGCATTTCTGATGCTTAGATCTGAACTGGCTATCACTCAGCTGTTCCAAGTCCCTGTGATTCCTGAGATCCAGCTGGACTGAAAGGGGATTATTTTGTGCCAAATCTCCTTCCTCTTAATGCAACAGAAAAGTTAGCCTTACTCTTAAGGCAACAATCCATCAGAGAGACAAAAGGAACAAGTTCCATTATGTGCACTTCATGTCAGTGCAAAGAGGGATGTATTGGAATTAATACACCATCCTAGAAATCCAGTCTGCCTTTGAATGTTAATCATTTTCCTGCTCTCCTCTTCAGACATTATTTTAAAGCACCAAAATACAATCATGTAATCATCACAAAATTCAATCATACAATCATCACCAAAATACAATGAAGCACACAAACAATGATACGAGGCTAAACCACAAGCCATTTCATATTTGACAGTATTTTGAGTTATTCCTAATTTGTCCTCAGGATGCAGTCAGCTAAAATGTTTGAATTCCTGCCCCCTTTCCCAATCTTAGCAGAGTTAGATTGTATTTGGTTTTAACATATACAATTCAAGTGCAGGAAATTGAGCATTTAGATTAAAAAAAAAAAAGGGAGAAGGCGGAAGTAAAGTAAAAACTCATAGTAATGTCACAAACAACAGTGCTGGCAACTCAGAGGTATCAACAAATTGCTTAAACATTGTTTGAGAGTGAACCTGGGAAAAACCCAGTCCTTGTGTGAAACTCCTCTGTCAGGGCCCTCTTTACATGAAAAGGGAAGTAGACAGTAAAGGTATCCACTTTCTCTTCAAACAAAACCCTGTGCTTTCTCCACAATCCTTTTTCAGTCGTACTAAGCAACCCAAGCCTCCCATTCCCCCATGAATCAATCAGTCACACCTGAAAGTTCAGTGGAAGCTCGGTCATATTCATGGTACAGAACTATGTCCTTTATTCTCCTAACTGACATGCTTCTTACTGAACACAAAAAAAGGGCCATACCTCATTTTTATTGAAGAAGCAACAAAACCGTCTCTTTACCTACATTTGCACCTAGTTTTGAGCCACAAAATCAGAAAGAACTCTTTGGCCATAGTCAAAAGAAAACTGGCAGCAACCAGATACACAAGTGTTTGTATAGCAAAAATAGTATAGATATTTCTATTAACAGATGAAGAAGCATGATCTTTACTTCTCACATTATAAGGAAAATAGGAAACTACAGAAATCTGAAATACGAGGAAACAAATTCCTACCTGCTATGATTAAAATTGCTTAAGAGTTGATGACCTAATTTCAAATCAAATCTGCTCAGACTTTGGCTTCAGTTTTTCAGGAAGCAGACTCAATCTTCTCCAAATATTTAAAAAGGGTTTGTTTGCTCAAAACCAGCAAAACTCAAGGAAGTCCCTTGTTTGTAACAGGGCCCCAAAATGCGTACTGATCTTTTTCATTCCACAGCCTTTCGTATGATCGCAAATTGTGTGGACTTGGTACTTTGTCTGCTTTTAGAAGTGTTGGTTTCATTATGATAATTTCTGTTATCTGTTTATACTGCAGAAATTTATTTTCAAGACCTGGAAACCATAAGGCTGATCTTATTATCACACAAAAGGGCACACCTTTTGGGTCAAGGTTTAAGTGCAAAGAACAATTGCAATCTGCATGAATTAATTTGAGTCAAGATTTCCACTACTGCTTATGTACCAAGCAGTTTAAGAAGGCTGGCAGAACTTGTCAGGCAGTGCCACAACAAACCCAGGATTTTTACTTGTGTTTCCAACTTAATTTTTGGATCTTGTCCACGATTTGCTCTTGTTCAAAGCTGGTTTTGTCTCACGAAGTTTGTGCAAAAGCCTTTTAGAATTCCATGCAGAGAAAAGGGACCTGCATTTTATCCACTCTAACAGCAATATTTAAAATACAACTTGAGAATGAGTAATATTACAAAAGTAACTATTTTAAAAGGCTAATTTGAGAAAACAGAGCTATTACTTGTAAACTAATATTTGCTGTCCACATTTAGAAATAAGAAATAATTACTGCTACTTCTGCATAAAATTTTTAAATTTCTCAGTATTTGTTGTAGTATTTAAAAAATATCTCCTACACTTACTTTTATTCTATAAAGTGATAAGTCTCTGAATTGTGTTTTAAGTAAATAAGAGGATTGATTTTTTAAAATTATTATTTTTTTCCCAAAGTAAGCAGCCATTCACCCTGTAGCAGGCAAACTAATACAATGTGGCACCTGGAACTATGTAAACAGCATAAAGCACATCATATTTGTAAGCTATACCAAAAAAGAAAAGAAAAAAAAACAAAAAAAACCAAAACCAAACAAAGCACAAACCCAGAAACTGGTAACTCTGATTTAAGCTTGTATTTCAGGTTCTATGGCCAGTCAACCACTCAGCCTCTGAATTAAAGAAAAAAAAAGACAAAACAGTATCTTGTGTTTGCATTACAGATGCCACATCTAAAATACAAACATACTGTCTTTGTTAGGGCAGGCTAGATACGTAAAGGCAAGACCAAATTCAGTTTCTCCCAACAATGATTTCTGTTTACCTCAGACTGGCAGGAACCACCTACATACACAGAGAGGAGTTTCCAGAAACTCCCAAATCCCTCAAGAAGCTTGAAAGCTGCACTCCTTACCACAGTACCTGGGCTCCTCCAACACAGTGCCGTGAGCAAAGTCCTGTCTGCTTTCTCGGTGGTCCAGGCAAAATTCTGTCTGGGAAGAAGGGTTTCCACTTTTTGTTTGGTTATTTTACTTCCTTTTCCCCTGCTCTCTCTGTGGACTGGTTGCAATTATTGGGTAGAAAAAAGGAGGACGGTGTTAGAGCCCTCTCTGTGGTCTCACTCCTGCAGAGAGCACAATCTCTCAGGTGACCCTTTGTCACAGGGCTCAGGTACAGCTCTGCCAGGCTGGCATGAGAGCCCTTCTCACCTGCCTTACACCTCCTGCCCTTTTGGACTGTGCCAACACGTGCTGCCAAGACAAGGTGACTGTCCTTCCACGAGCGAGCAAACCACAGCACTGCTCACACGTCTCTGAGCTCAGCACCACCACACTCATGGTGGGACTGAAGGGACACGAAGGGCAGCAGCCAGGGCCTCCCCAAATACAGGGCTGCCCTTAGGTGCATCTTTCTTCCCAATTTAGAGAGGGAAGATGTGCCAGCTTTCTAGCTGACCTGCTCTGACACAGCAGGCAAGAAGTGAGCAGGTGAATCTCTGCTGAGAACATGGAGTAGAGGCTTTTCTGTTTCCATTTGTCAGAGTTCAACATTGTAACATATGTGAGCTACTGTTTAGCTAACTTACATTTCTACAAAAGTCCCGTCAATTATTTCCTATCCAGGGCTAATATACAGGAGTGCGCTGTCCAGGTCTAATATCTCCCATAAACTTACAGTTAACTCTCAGCAAGAAACAGTTTCTATCGGTGGAAAAAGACATACTTCAAATAACCATGAAAGTTAAGTAGAACTTCTCTGGATAGAGATATACTGATTCACTGCATAGCCTTACAGAAACTAAGAGAAATAAAAAATAAAAATGAAAATACATTTGCTGTCATTGGTTTTTGTTTGGGTTTTTTTTATGTTTGTTTGGTTTTTTTCTGTTGAAACACCTGATAATTCCCCACTGAATAAAGTCACTGGCAGCCTGCACTAATTCGGTAAGAATTCAGGTACAAATGTCAGAACTAAAGCAACAGTCAGGGATTAAAGTATCAACGCAGGAAACTGCTCCTAATTTTATGCAATCTCTTCCACACAAACAGTTGCTTTGAAGAACATCTAAGGCAAATGGCAATACAGAGTAAACCTCTTTCTTATTACAAGTATAAAAATACTGTAATATAAATAAATAAATAATAAATAAAATATCTGAAATATTTAACACCCGGATTGAAATACAGTTAAAATCCTAGTTTCAAATGCAAACATGTTGTCTCAGGCTGTTTCCTGTGACATACACACTGGCTCATCACGACTCAAACTCCCTGTAAAAACAGCATTCATTTATTGCATGAGGACACAGGAGAAACTGGAGACATCTGACTCCTAAAGAAAGAGTTCCTGGAAGCCTGAGGCTGTGAGAAAAGGAAAACACAAAAAAGCTTTCTAACTCTGAAACTCAGTTTATTCAGCTTTCAGCAATACTCTCATTTCCAGAGGTCACGTCAGTCTGTTCTCTAGGCAAAGAAGGTTTCTTCCAAGGACACATTTAGCCAAAATTAATGTATTCCACAGCTCCGCATAAAAAAAGGTACCAACTGTGGGAGTTGCTGAGCAACCATCTGAGATTTATTAACTCAATTCCTGGAAAGCATAGATGTTAGCCATGGAAATTCAGGCTTGATTCATTTACCATTCCCCCCTGGTACCTCTGCTTATTGAAAGAAAAGGTAGTACAGCAGGGAACTACTTTTAAGCAGCCCTGGTTTGCTCCTAAAAGAGAATCTTTGATTGAATCTACTTTATGGGAAAATCAGCAACTTTTCAAGCCTCCTTCATCCTTAGAATAGAAATAAGTCAGAGGAGGTGATGAGGCACAGCATCCACAACTCTCATGCCTGGACTAGAAACAGTCTCCAACTCCCTTCTGTTCTGCTCTGCTTCCTAATCAGTGCCAAGGAGCCAGACACGAGCACAGAATGCAAATCCTGCTTCATCCTGGCTCCATGTGAAACAACTTGGATTTTCATTTGAATAGCACTCTTCCTTGCTTCCTGAATCAGGCAGAGAGGCACACACAAACACATATGGCAAAATGCATTTTGAACAAGCCAGTGCGTGGAGTGGAGTGATCAGGCTATGTGAACCTTTTAAAGTTTGAAAAGGGAAGCACCTCACTCAGTAAAAAAAATCCCAGTAAAGTTTTACAGTTCCCTGAGGACTTTCATAGTTGGCCTGAGCAGGTGTTAAGGTATGACGGTGAAAGAGGTGGTCTTTCATGATCCCTTTCATGTTCAAATTATGTTGTATTGCACTAAATAGTTTATTTAGTTGTTGCTTGCACTGGGTGATGGGAAAATTTGTACTGAGTATGTTATATCACAGAGATTGTTATTCCCCCTTTCTCATCACATGGTCTCTCCCCCATGCACCCCCGTGCTACACACCTGGTGGTCTGTTCCTTGGTTACCCCTCCCCTCACCCCTCCCCAAGGGTATCCCATTGGCTGCGGTCCTCTTTCCCCGCCCCCATCCCTCAGGTATAAAACTCCACTGCAGGGGTGGTATGGCCTCTTTTCTACCTGGGTGGTCAGCGCCACCAGAAGTGTCCTGTCCCAAGCCAATAAACACGCTACTTGTCCCCTCGTAGAGAAGAGCACTTCTCGTCTCTTACTTTCTGTCCGTGCAAGACTGTGTGGGCTTGGGTTCGAGCTAGCTGGCTTGGACCCATACAAAGCCCAGGACACGCGGATTATTGCAAAATTAGGCACAGATGGCCACAGATACATTACTATCTATCTGCAGAGAGGAGAATGAAAAGCAAAAATGCCTTGGGTCTGCTGTCACAAACCCTCAAAAATGGTCCCTAGCTCCTCAGGAATCAAAAGCTTCCACCTGAAAAAGCTGCGACTTAGGATGAGTGCAAATATTCTTTTGCAAGTTCAGTGATGTTATCATTAGGGTACATCATTTGCCATCTCATTTCTGCCAGTGCTCCAAGTTGCTTGAAAACATTTCCTTCAGCCACCCATAAAAATGGCAGATGTTTAGAATCCATGGGAGTTTAAAACACTGTCACAATCTACAGGAACTGATCTGTTTTCCTTCATGGTCCTTACCCAACAGGGACAATTTGTGTGCAAATAATCGTCTGTTAATCAAAAGATACAGGTTCAACCTGTATAAATTGCCTGGTGATACAAATAAACATGCTTTATGGGCTCTCCTGCAAATATAACTTGTAGATCCAGGCCGCTTAATTCTACATTCTTTCTGCCAAAAAAAAACCAAAACAGAGCAGCTTTTGCTCACATGAACACCTATGCCCTAGAACGTGCAACTCAGAATTAAGAATGACAGTGAAAAAGAAATTACTAGAATTGCTTATATTTGACAACTTCAGTATTACAAGATATCACTAAAAACAACCTCATAGTGTTTTTCCCTAAGTATATCAATGCCACAATTCCTTGCCAATGCCTGAGGTTTGCTTCACAAATATTTAGCATAGAACTGGTGCAACTTTATTTCTGCTCCTGTTACTATGCAATGAAGAGTAAATGTACTGTAATGTTCAACAGCCTATCACAAGACACATAGAAAAGTGAAAAAACTTACTCTGTATATGAATGATCTGAGATTCCGCCTACTAAAAACAGTCCCAGGCATTTTCACAGTTCAGACAGCAGCCCTGAACAAGAGACTTGGTGCTGCACAGTGAATATTTCTGAAAGTAACTAACTGTACAAGAAAGTATAACAGACCACATGACTGTCATATGAATATCCTTGCACAATTTTAATCCAGTTTTTTTCTATTATTACTTGCCAGCGGTTTTATCTTACTAAGTTACTCATACATGGACTACTCAGCAAGAATGAGACTTACAAAAATATACTTTAAAACTGTCTCAAATGTGTTGCAGGCATGGGGAGAGCACACAGTGAGTGGATTCTGCTATTTATTCTACTCTTCACTTTAAAAGGCCTGTTTGCATGGGCTTTCTTTAGAGTAAGGAGCTTAATAAAGAAAGCAATTGAAATAGGGCCAAAAAAGCTTACAGAGGCAACAAAAGATTAAAAACTTGGTACATCTCTGGGAAGGTGAAAACAAAACTGACTTCATAATAAGGCTAGTTTACTTTTGCTGGCATGTCAGCCTTGTGCAATTTCTACAGACAAGGTTTTGAATAGCATTCTCACTGCTGGAGTGGGAGCACCACAGAGAGCTCATCACTGTTCCTGCTAAAGTTCTTGTCAGTACCCTAAATGCATGCATGCAATATCCTCTGCTACATATGAATGAAGGTGGGGAAGTCGTGGAGTGCTGATGACTCAATTAATTAGCCTGTGTTGGACATTCACATATTAAAGGTAAGCTTTGCAGTCTGCAAGTCTGTCAGCACACAGGTTTCATACTGCTCACATCAGCAGCTGAAAACTCTGTGAATAATGAAAAGGTAACAGAAGAACTTTGAAAGTATTAATACATCTGGTTTTAATTACTGCTAGAGGGACTATGAAAAAACCAAACATCTAAGATGATTAAGGGTGTGGGACAATTTTTCTGTGAGGAAAGGCTGAGGGAACTGGGATTGTTCAAGCCTTGACAAAACTTGACAAGGCCTTCAGTGTGTGAAGGGAGGGTGAAAAGAGGAGCTGGGCTCTTTTAACTGGGGCCCGGTGACAGGGCCAGAGTCAATGGGCACAAACTGAAACATGGAAAGTTCCCTCTGAACATCAGGAAACACTTCTTCGTTGGGAGGGTGACCAAGGACTGGCACAGGTTACACAGGGAGGTAGTGCAGTGTCCATCCTTGGAGGTATTCAAAATTCATCTGGACTCAGTCCTAGACAATCTGCTCTAGGTATTCACTTTGGGCAGTGGGGCTGGAGAAGATGGCCTCCAGAGGCCACAGAGTCATAGAAAGGTTTGGGTTGGAAGGGCATTAAAGATCATTTAACTCCAACCCCTCTACTGTGGTCAAGGATGCTACCCACTACATCAGGTTGTTCAGGGCCCATCCAACCTGGCCTTGAACACTTCCAGGGATGGAAAACCCAGAATTTCTCCGGGTAGCCTGTTGCACCCTCACAGTAAAGAATTTCTTTCTAACATGTAATCTGAATCCCTCCTCTTTTAATTTAAAACTGTTTTCCCTTGTCCTATTTACATCTGTCCATGTAAAAAGTCAACCTCCCTCTTTTTTTATAAGCTCTCTTTAAGTGCTGGAAGGCTGCAATGAGGTCTCCCTGGAGTCTTCTCTTCTTCATCATGAACAGCCCCAACATTCTTAGCCTGTCTTCATAGCAGAAACGTTCCAGACCTCTGACCATCTTCATGGCCCTCCACTGGACTTGCTCCAACAAGTCTTTTCTGTGTTGAAGACCCTAGAGCAGGATGCAGCACTCCAGGTGGGGTCTCACCAGAGTGGAGCAGAGAAGCAGGATTCCCTCCCTCGCTCTGCTGGCCACAGTGTTTTTGATGCTGCCCAGGATGCTCTTGGCCTTCTGCACTGCAATTGAACATTGTCAGCTCCTCTGCAGCTTTTTGTCCATGAGAACCCCTAAGTCCTTCGCTGCAGGGCTTCTCTCAATGAGCTCTTCTACTCTGTACTCATGTCTGGGATTACCCCAATCCAGGTGCAGCACCTAGACATTGAGCCATTGACCACAACTCTCAGGCTGCATCCATCCCACCAATTCCTCCCCACCTCAGATATTCTGTGATTCCATGAATCATAAATTATTAGAGGTGAGAAAACTGACACTCCCATCATGCAAATTTCTCCCTAAACGAGCAAGTGAAACTCAAAATCCAGGTGTGTAGGTATCTCCCTCATTAATTAGTCTTCTTGCTTCCAGGAGCTCTTGACCATTATTACTTAATCTTAATCTTAATTAAAACTGTGATTTTAATTAAGCAGGCTGTGACCTGCTGTCCTTCAGCTTCTTGAAGACTTGGTGTAAAATCATACCTTCCAAGGGAGTGACCATGGATTCCTTTCCAAGTCAGTGAGGAGAAGCATAAATTTCATCATCTAAAACAGTTTGGACTTCCTGTTACCTAGAATAACTTCCCTGTTCCTCCGAACTCTGAACTCAGACAATAATCTTCAAATGTTGAAGAAAGGTGTTTTGAGTTCAGAGATGTAAATCCAGCAGAGATCTATTCTGTAAACAATACACCTGCTTTTAAGGGAACTGCTCTGTCAGGGAAGAGGAAGAAGATTAAGGGAGAGACACCAATACCTGTTGCATCCTCTTTATGAGAGCTGTTGGTTCAGAAATGCAATGTTAGGCCATGCTTGTTGGACATCCCATAAACCTCTTCCAAATTACCTGCTTACACAGAGACATCCTCGTAAAACCCACAGTCAGTAGTACTTAGGACAGACAAAATATTTAAATAAAACATCAGTAAAACAACCAATAAATTTCTGAGTTTCCACATTTCCAGTTTCACCCCCCAGGCTGAGTCCTGCTAAACGGAAAACTCAATCCAGGCAGGTCAGAACCAAATAACCATCATTTAAGCTGGACTTTTCTCATTCCCATTAGAGCAGAGCCTTTGTCTCTCTGCTTCTGGTTATAGCAGTGGCCACATAAATTAATTATTCATCATCTTCCAACCTGCACTCTTCTCATGCTGAAGGCACAAGATGACTTTCACAAACATCCCTAACACCAACAAGACCTCAAAATACACAGGTGACTAGAACATGAATTACATCATGCTGACCTCAAAGAGGATCACAGGTTCTGGAAAGGTCTTGTTTAAAGAAACATGGTTTGAAACTCCCTCAGATTTTGGACAGCCTCAACTCTGCAAGAGACTGAAGAATGAATTAGCTGGATCAAACTTCCCACATAAAGCATTTTATTATTTTAAAATGGAGAATATGGTGGGGGAAAAAGAAGCATGTAGCAATGTGAGAGGAGATCAGAAATGTTTCAGATTGTTCTGTCAAAGTCTCTCCTGATCTAGAGAGTATGGTAGTTTCACCCAATGCTTCCCAGGACCGGAGATCAGGGTGAGTTCCTTATGTTGTTCCAAGGATGACATTTTTAGGAAGTCTTGACGTGGACTGACACATCATTAATCATTAGTAGTATTTCGAAAAAGCAGCACCATTCAGTCTGACTGCTACACGGACCCTCTGGTCTGGGCATATACTACAAAATAGGCCAAAGAGCATGTAAGACAGAGATAACCTCAGTGGTAGCGGTCCGCACGGTCGTGTTCCTGGGATCCTTTTGGAGACGGTGCCAGGCGCAGCCTGTGTTGGACACCCTGCCCTCGGCCTCACATTATTAACCTGCACGCAGTCACTGACAGCTCCCTCTCCATAATGAGGGATGCACTGAAAGCAGAAGGTTACGGCAGGGCTGAAAGCCAGGACATCGGGCTCATCGAGGACATCCTCTCCTGGCCAGCAAGAAGGGCCAGCATTTACACAGGCAAAACCTGGGGGCGTGTGGGACACAGAAGAAACCCCGTGTCGCCGGGAGGCCTCCGCCTCCTCACAGCGCCCTCCCTCCCTTCCATCCTGCCCAAGGAATCCGAGGACAGCCCTTGAGGAGGACGCAATGCAATGCAAGGAGTAGCACGCGTTATGTCTGACTGAACGGTGCCGGGAATGCGCCGCTCTCCGCTCTCTTCCGGCATCTTCGGGAAAAACACCTCATGCAGCAGCACAGGGCCCCTCCCAACAACCCACTGCACTCCACGCCTTCCACGGGCTGCGGGCTCCGTGTTTGCTGGGCGGGGCCAGGGCGAGCAGGAGGA
>NW_005054322.1:5733306-5734532 GCF_000277835.1 Geospiza fortis
TGTGCCGCGGGCTCGCATGGGTTAATGTGCTTTTCCGCCGCTACCGGCCCAAAATGAAAGTGCTTCCTCAGGTGTCAGTCGTGAGGTGTGGGTCGCTCCTTCGGTAAACGGGAGCGGCTGTGTAAACGCTGTTTGTCGCCAGGCTTAGCGGCACAGTGGGAGGGAGCAGGCGCTGTCCCTTGGGGCTCCTGGGCCAGGAAAGCTCTCGCTATTATAGGGTTAGCGGAGCTGTCAGGGAGGCGGTGCAGAGCGAAGGGAGCATCCCTGGCAGGGACTGGGAGAGCAGAGCGAACAGCTCTCTGCACGGAGAGACTGCTCTGAGCTGCTCGGGACAGCTGGCATCGCTGTTCCTGCCTCCGGAGAGTGGGAAGCGCAGGTTGGAATGGGAGATGCCTGGCCCCAGTAATCCGGCACCAAAGCGGTTCTCAATAGAGCAAGCCAAACAGGAGATTGGGTGGACAAAAACTCTTTAAAAATCCATTTGGAAGTCGCTCTGCTGTTGTGTATTGCCAGGTTGCTGAGGGCATGCAACTTTTACAAAGTGCACGTGGAGATAAATAACACATGTAGGGCATGAATAAACAATAATAAATGATTGCAAGGTCACAGCAGGGGGAAAAGAGATCTTTGGATAAACAAAGCAAAGTAGTGATTTCATTTCTGTAATTGTCAGTCATGCACAGTGATGATTTCTGAGATTAGAAGAACTCAAGAAGTTGTCAAACTCCCTGCAGCTCTACTTTCAAGCCCTTCTCGCTCAATGCCATACACAGTAATTCTTTAAAGCAATTACGTATTTTAAAATTTCTGGCTTGTTTCAGATTGCTGTGCTCATTGTTACTCCCTGCATTATTTCTAAGTGGAATTTTGTGCATCTGCTTGGTGGTACTGCTGTGGGGAGTACGGCTGTGGATACAAAGGAAGAAACAGTTGAGGTCTGCAGGAAGAGATGGGAAGCGGCCACTGCTGGTGGCCTTTTTTCACCCGTACTGCAATGCAGGAGGTGGCGGGGAGAGAGTCTTGTGGTGTGCCATAAGAACGCTCCAGAAAAAGTAAGCATACGTGTTTATCAAACAACATATTTCATTCTCAGCTTCTGTTGCTATTCTTTATGCATATGTTGACATTTTCTGTATTTAAGTAGGTGTCATTAATCTACTGGTCTTACATTTTATTTTACGTCTAAGTTTCATGTGGTTGCATTTTACTTCATCCCTTTAGATTTT
>NW_005054322.1:5734548-5764710 GCF_000277835.1 Geospiza fortis
TTGAGAAAACCTCTCCTTCTCAGTTTTCCACTGCTGGTATGAAACTTTGTATAGTCATAACTCCTCAGTAGATAAGTGATCATCTTTATACTTGCCTCTTGGTGCAGGAGGCAAAACAAATTAGTACCTAAAGTGGATTTAACATGGGCACATACACTGATCTGCCATCATTTGCATTTTGCTCATGCTGTGCACTTGACAGCATGAGCAAAATGTGACAGGTATCTCCTAATGTAGGGCAAGGAGTTCTGAGGTCTGTAGAATAATACTAAGCTCCTTTTATGTTCTACTCAAATTAAAATATTCCCCAAGTTCTTAGCCATATGTTTTTCTGCAGATCAGAAGAAACCTGTGGAAGTATAAGGAAAAGTATTATTTAGTTAAATTCACTTCTGGGCCAAACATTTGTTCTCACATTCTTCTTGAGTACTTTTAAGTGGATTGTATTTTAGTTTCTTGCTGAAAAATATGAAGAGAGGAATATATGAAATTCTTTTTCTTTATTCTTACAGATACAGAAATGTAACGTGTGTTGTTTACACTGGTGATAGAGATGCCACTGGAGAAGAAATAGTAGAAGGTGCTTTCAGAAGATTCAATATTAAGTTAATCCATCCTGTGAAGTTTGTATTTCTAGAAAAACGCTTCCTTGTGGAGGCTTCTCTTTATCCTCACTTCACTTTGCTGGGACAAAGTTTAGGATCAGTGTTCCTTGGCTGGGAAGCTCTTCTAAAGTGTGCTCCAGATATTTATATTGACTCAATGGGTTATGCCTTCACAATTCCCCTCTTCAAGTACCTGGGAGGCTGTCGTGTTGGATGCTATGTCCATTATCCCACTATCAGCACGGATATGCTCTCTGTCGTGAGGAACCAGGATACCAGGTTTAACAATGCTGCCTTCATTACAAGCAGCCCTCTCTTCAGCAAGTTTAAACTTGTCTACTACTACTTCTTTGCTTTCATGTACGGGTTGGTTGGTTCCTGCAGTGATGTGGTCATGGTGAATTCTTCTTGGACACTGAATCACATCCTTTCCCTCTGGAGAGTTGGGGCTTGCACTAGTGTCGTGTATCCACCATGTGATGTTCAGGCTTTCCTGGATATTCCACTGGAAGTGGAAAAGAGCACCAGTGAATATTCCATTGTTTCTGTCAGCCAGTTCAGGCCTGAAAAAGATCATCCTCTGCAAATCAGAGCCTTTGCTAAATTGCTGAAAGAGAAGAGAGTGGGGCAGCAGCCATCACTGAAGCTGATCTTAATCGGCGGCTGTCGGAACCAGCGGGATGAGGAGCGTGTCAATAACCTGAAACGCCTGTGTGAAGAGCTGGGAGTTAGTGATGATGTGGTGTTCAGGATTAACATTCCCTTTGAGGAGCTGAAGAGACACCTGGCCGAGGCCACCATCGGCCTGCACACCATGTGGAATGAGCACTTTGGGATAGGTCAGTACATTTCCTGAGTGTTCAGCTGCTTGCTTGTGCCTAGGTGTCTAAGCACAGAGGTCTGCATGCCAAGCAGGTGTCCAGCTCCTGTTCCCGTTGGAGGCAGTGCAGCTGCTGTAAAGCCTGCAGGACTAGTGCAGATGTGGTGCAGATGATGCACCACTAGGTGCTACTGTAGTGCAAGCTGAAGTGCTGTAGTCATAGGCTGTTAATTCTGTGCATCCTCTGGGCACCTGAGCACAGAGCTAGTCCCGTCTGTGCTGCCCAGGATGCCCTGCTGACCTCCAGCTGTCGCCCTGCAAGATCATGGATCACCCTGTTGTCCTTGGGTTAGGTTTGCCAACCTTCCAGAGCTTCAAGAGGCTGCAGGTGCTTCTCTTCCAGCACCTTAAATTGTGCCCTGGTGGCTCCACTGACTGCAAGGGGAGCTTAGAGACCGTTCATATGTGGACATCCATGTTAGAGATTTTGGTTGTGTTTCACCTGCCTCAAATGCCAGTTGAAATGTCCAGGGTATGTCATGGGGCTCCAGCTGCTGTTTCAGGGCTGTGAGTCTCTTACACATCCTGTCTGGTACAAATAAGCCCTGTGTAGATGCCACCAGCTATCTCTGGTCATCTCATTGCATAAGGCATCTCTGCTGAGGCAAATGTATGAAGCCCTTAAATTGGTGGGTGGAGCATGGAGCAGAATGTCAGAGAGGAGCTGCCCATCTCTTATAAATCTACCGCAACCAGGTAAGTTAGTGGCCAAGCAGATGGATGCCATACTCTGCTATAATGTGACTAAACTGCAGTTAATGTCTTCAGACTTCAGTAGAAAACAGGTTAAGTATTAGTAGTTTATGGTCTGTAGGAGCTTGATATTAAAAAAATTGACACTGAAGCGTCTCAGAAGCAACGGCAAAATATTGCAAATTATGTCTTCTCTTTTTTTTTTATCCCACAAAACAGTGCAGTTAATTTTTTTTCAAGTGATATAATCACACTATGATTTTGAATTTGAGCAGGATTTAACCTTCATCTAACAGGCTTTTTTATGTGTAAAAAAAACATTCCAAAACTTTGGAGCACTATTTATAGTAGGCAATGTTTGAGCTGAGGGAATTGATAACAATCAAATCAGAACTGAGAAGAATCACATTTCTGAGGTCTGTTCTGGAACTTCGGAGGAGAATGGAAGTTGCTGTGTACATTATACTTTGTTCCTGTCTCGCAGCTTTTGGATGAGGAAAGCTTACTGATTCCCATTTCATTAAAATTACTTCCATCAATACAGATAACAGTCTTTACTAGTGTTTTGCTGAGTTGTCAGAAACTATTAAGATTTGTTCATCTGCAAAATACTGAACTTCTGAATATTTTCTGATTGAAATGTGCAGTCAACTTTTTTCTCAGTATCTTTCAGTACCTTATTTAAAATCAGGTATGTTACAAGACTCACAAATTAACCATTTATATCCGATATCTAATTTCAATTTAATGTGTTTAAGAGAAAGTGTCATTTCAGTCCTTAGAACTGAAAAATTTAAATTTGTGTTTCTTATGGGACCATTTTCGCTGTATTTTTCCAGCTGATTTGGAATGGCAGTCTGTAGTGAATTTTACTGTTGGTTTAACTTTCCAGTGCTAACTTCTGCCTTCCAGTGTTAACTTCTGCCTTTTACAGAAGGTCAAAGCACAAGATGTGCAGACTCATACCAGCATTTTTTGTCTCTCTTACAGGAGTAGTTGAATGTATGGCAGCTGGCACAGTTATCCTGGCTCACAATTCTGGTGGCCCCAAACTGGACATCGTGGTACGCCATGAAGGACGCGTTACAGGCTTCCTGGCAGAAGATGAGGACAGTTACGCTGAGACAATGGCTTACATATTTTCTTTGCCTCCTGAAAAAAGACTGGAGATCAGAGAAAGCGCTCGTCGTTCTGTGCACAGGTTTTCTGACCAGCATTTTGAAGACACATTCCTGTTATCTGTGGAGCCATTATTTAAATAAGTGTATAGAAGTAAAAATGAATATAAGTAAAATTAACTTTTTATATTTGACTGTGTGGCACATGTAAATATATCTAAGCTATGATCCCTTGGTTCCATTCAATAAAAGGTTGTTTTTCTTTCTGTCAAGCTGTCTGCTTTATGTACAAGAGACTTTTTGTTTCCTGGGAAAGAAATGCTTCTATGTTAACTACATGAGAGTTTGGTGCACTTAAAAACTGTCTGGATTCACAAACCACGATAGTGCTTTGGTAACAGAACTACATCGAGAAGTTCTTTTATTTATCAGGAACCCCTTTTATTTATTGAATATTTTCAGTCTTCACCTGTTCCATGACTTTCTACCTGCAGTCATACTTTTTGAAGTCAACATTTTTGTTTTATAGCCTTTGTACCCAGAATTTTTTTTCCCAGAATCTACAGTATGCCTGTATTTGGCACTGGTGAGGCTGCACCTCAAATATGGTGATCAGTTTTGGGCCCCTCAGTTCAGGAAGGGTGTTGAGGTGCTGGATCGTGTCTAGAGAAGGGCAATGGAGGTAGGGAGGGGTCTGGAGCACAAGTCCTCTGAGGAGCATCTGAGAGAGCTGGGAGTGTTTAGCCTGGAGAAAAGGAGGCTTGGGGGGACCTTATTATTTTCTACACCTGCCTAAAAGGCGGGTGGAACCAGGTGGGGGTCAGTCTCTTCTCCAAGGTAAAAGTGATAGGAGAAAATGGCCTCAAGTTGCACTAGGGGAGGTTTATACTGGATATTAGGAAAAATTTTGACACAGAAAAGGTTGTTAAGCATTGGAACTGACTGCCCGGTGAAAGGGTGGACTCACCATCCCTGGAGGTATTTAAAAGACATGGCACATGGGGACATGGTTCAGTGGTGGACTTGGCAGTGTTAACAGTTGGACTCAAAGATATTTTCCAAAATAAATTATTCTTTGAAAAAAACCTGCTAAAATCAGACTACAGACTGTAGTTTTCCTTTATTTAAGATCCACTTGGATTGTAAAATTTTTTATGTGAAAAAATACGGTTGGAAGAACCTACATACCTACATGTTTTATTAGGAACTGGGGAATGCACAGTTCTCATGGCACTAATAAACACTTTTACTGCTACTATATAAAACTCCTGAGCAGCTGTTGTAACTACATAGGGTCAGTATTGTGTAATGAAACTGTAGATTACAAAGCTGTACTGGCAGTACACATTGATTATGCAAATCTGGAAGAGATTCTTAAAACAAGGAGTTGATTTATCTAGGGCAATAAAATACACAAACTAGGAGACTCTCTTACATGATACAAAAATGGTTAAACACAGTACACATTCAGAAATTTGCTCAAGCAAGACTTGTCAGGTATGTCCAGGTTAAGAATAATGTCCAGTTAAGAATAATAGATGAAACAGCATTTCAATCTGGATGAGGATTTTTCAATGTTCAGACATCTGAAAAGTACCCTGATTTGTTTTTCCTTTAAAGAAAAAGAATCATAGTCTTCTTTTTCATGTGATTCAACACCAAATTACCTATCATTATTTTCTAAATCATCATCAGATTTTCTAAGTCTGTCAGGTAAACTCATCTTCTCTTCATCTCTTTGACCTTTATTTATTGAAAAGATGTGAGACTCTTCTGCTGGAGAAGTTGCCAATTTTTCCAGAGATTCCTCCAGTTCGTGCCTGAGTTCATCTTCAGAATCTTCAAAATTTCTGCACAGTAAAACAAGAGAATTATATTAATTAAATAAATATAATTTCACAGCAAACCTTTCTCCATTGAAGGACTCTTAGGGTTTTTTTAAACACTTTGTAATAATATAAAAGTAACACACCTAATGTGAACTCCTGTCTCTGTCAGATTGTTTACCTGTATTTAAAAAGCAAGAGAAAAGAGCTGCAAGGCCATGTTAATATTTCTGCTTTAATTTGTAATGACAGCATTGGCTGTGACAAATTCCAGAACTAAAAGTTAAATCAGCAGACTCTCTAAGTTTTCTTTATTTATGAATTTTAAGAACACAGTAAAACTTTAGGCAATGCAACCTAAAAAACTATCCAGTTGTGTGGATTTTTCTCTTGATTTGCTTGACTTACGTGTCTTCACCATCTGATCTTGGCTCAAATCTACCTTCATCAACATCAACAGCAGAGTATGTTTCTGAATCATCTTCCTTGTTTTCTTCTGGAGGCAACAGAGTTAATCTCCCTTCTGTAAAGAAAGAGAAACTTTTCCCTCAGCTGTATAGTAGAAAACTATGAAAGTATGTGTAAAGGAATAGCAAAAAAAATGCTTGAAGTGTTTTGCTGTTGTTCAAATTACAACAATGTCAATGTCACACTTCTGTTGATGCAAAGTAAATGCAATTTTTTAAACAGTCTGTTACCTTAGGAAAGTGGGCTGCAGTGTAGGTGAGTTTGAATCAATTGCAGTGTCAGCTGTCTCAGCATGCACCCTGTTGTAAAGTCACCACTGTCATTTAAGTCACCATGTATGTATTTGAATAAATGCTTTTTAAAGGGTTCTTCAACCTCAGCAGTTGCAGGGGCTAGCTCCAGGTTTGTGGTACCTACCAGCCTGCTGGCAGTAGTGGCTTTCCTTTGTCTACCCAAGCAAAGGTAAGAATTACATATGAAGGCAATAGCCAGTGAGTAGGGCTTGCCCCTTTCCATGCTTTTGAAAAGAGCAACACTCTGGAAGAGGCCTCTCAGTGCTTCAAGGAGAGAGCAGAGGTTCTGTCCTTGCTTTTCTAGGTTGACAACTGCTTCAAAATGTTGTTTCTCATCACAGACCCTCTGCCAAGGGTAGAAGAAATATTACACTAAAGAAAAACATGCAGAATTTACAGGAAAAGACATCCTACCTTTGTCTTCCTCAGAACTGATAAAAGAATCATCAGACAGCTCTGCTTTTGCTAAGATGCTTAGGAGTGTCTCTGGTGGTGTCTGTTTCCACTGCTTCCTGTTTTCTGGGATGTCTTCAGACAGAATAACATGGTGAGCTGAAGAACAGCAAGGTTCTCAGGTCATTAAAGTAGATTCAGACTTTCTAGTCTCAACACTGATTTCTTCCTTTTGTGTAATTCTGAAATCTATTTTTTTTTTCCTTTATGGAATACTTCTGATTTTTTATAAGTATTTGATCTGATGGATAGGGAAAAATGGTCTGGACTACTCATCACTAAAAATGTTTAACACTGGTTTTAATGCTTAAGTAACTTCTTATTAAACCTGGAATAGGCAGGTGCAGCTTCCCTAAGCAGTCCTTGCTCTGAAACTTGTTGGCTTCTTGGTTTGAAAGAGCTTAAAAAAAGTTCTGTTTCTTTTGTGCCCAGTGGTCTTTAAGGCAGAATGAACAAAAGGTGGTGTATTAATATTATTCTGCTTTGTGTTTACTATCCATGTGAGCTCTTCAGGTTATTTTTTGTCTATCTCAGTGTGTGGAGTGTGCTGGAATGCTGGAAGAGCTCCTGTTTGCAGAAACCAGTCACTGGAGATACTTGTCCGCCTGGCAATGTACACAGTGGAACTGTAAGAAGCAAAGGGACTTTTCTCAAGTGGAGCATACCACAGCCAAGGTGGGTGAGGTGGCACTTGTGACAGTGGTGGCACCACCACTGTGTGCAGAGGGAAAACAGAACTCCACTGACGACATGGTATTTTCTGAAAAAATCCCTTTGCCAGGATTTTTCTCCTGAGAAGCTGAGAAGCCTCAGAGGAAAAGAAAACCAATAATTATCTGCTGCTGTGGAATGCAACAGGTGCATCTTTGATTGGTCTTGTGGTTGTTTTTAATTATTGGCCAATCACAATCCAGCTGTCTCAGACTCTCTGGTCAGTCACAAGATTTTATTATTCATTCATTTCTATTCTCTTCAAGCCTTCTGATTAAATCCTTTCTTCTATTCTTTTAGTATAGTTTTAGTATATCATTTTCTTTTAATATAATATATATCATAAAATAATAAATCAGCCTTCTGAAACATGGAGTCAAGATTCTCATCTCTTCCCTTGTCCTGGGACCCCTGCGAACGCCACCACACTCCACCATGCTCCAGGATGGCACTGGCACTCACTGCCCTGTTCCTGTGTGGCATCAGCTCAAGGCCTGAGAAAGTGCTGATGATTAATTGAATAGACTGGCATTTTGAGCCAGGCCACAGAGTGATTGATAAAACACTGTGCTCTTGATACGTATGAGCAACACAACATGACTGCAGTGTGAGAAGGGAAATGCAATTAAAAGCCTGCTGGATCATGTGAACATTCAGGTACGGATGAATTCAGTCTGAATTTTAGATGCTCACTGAAAGCCAAAACTTTCTCACCAAGTTCATTTCCAGTCATAGTAGGACATGCAGATGTGACACCAGCACCAGCTAAAAAATTCAGTAGTGTCTGAGGGGCTCCAGGTTGCCAATGTTTTCTGGGTTTTTTCATATCATGTATGGACTCTAAGGGAAAGAAAAAGAAGAGGCAAAGTTCTTTAGATTTTTTTGTAAAGTAGATGTCTGTGTGATTATAATATTGTGTGATTATAATATTATGTGATATAAAGGAAGACTTTGTGACATAAACTTGCTATAGCCTGAGTTACTGAATTTACCTAACTCCTATGTAGTTTTCAGGATTAATACTCAGCATTGCATTTCCCCAATAAATACCTGTTGGGTAGTCAGACAGTTTTTCCAAAGCTCTGTCTGTATGATTTTCATAAACTTCCACCAATTTCTCCTTAAGATTCTCACCATCCACAAAAGTTAAAGTCTCATTGAGTTTATCTAATACCTGAAAAAAACAATAAGTTACTCTGGAAACAGTAAACAAATATGGTACAATAGCTAATCCCTTCTCATTTTACTGTGTGTGCCAGCCAGCCTCAGGTATGCACAGAAAAATTGTGTAACAAAAAGTGAAGCAGCAGAACTCAGAAGCCACATTGTGATTTGTGCATCAGAGAACTGCATGGGGCTCCACAGAGATATGAAACCACAGAATGACAAAAGAGTGCTTTATAAATTAAAAATATATATACTAAAAAAATATTTTTTTTGTTGCTGTAAGGAACTTTTCAAATAAATTCTAATATACTAATAAAGATCTTAATAGGTAGCTATTACATGCTGATAAGCCACAAATATAATTTTACTAAATGAAAATATAATATTGTCTGTAGTTGTTCTTGCTTTGTGATACAATACTGCTTCATTTCTGAAAAGAAACAGAAATGTACTAAAACAATCTACAAATTAAATTTAGCATTAGCAGAATGACTCAGTTTTGAGATATTCCCATTTTAGGAAATTTAAATATCTGCACTCCTTCATATTTTACCACGTGAAAGACTGCCCCAAGTATCACCCAATTTTCTTCCAAGCAATTATCCTCTTGTACAAGGGCAGACATATGCAACATGACAACAAATCCTCAATAGGAAGCTTGATTATAACAAAGGCAGAGGATGATGGTAATGGAAACAAGTCTTAGATTATGGAGCTGTCATGGTTCCAGATTTCTAATGTAAATGCATCGAATAAAACTAAAACATACCTCTGCTTCTTGAATGCTGTCTTCCTCAGGAAAACATACATCTAAATTAATTTCAAATTTTACTCCTCCCTAAAGAAAATTCACATGTTATTAATTTGTTCTAATAAACAGAAGCAGATTACACGGAACTACAAATTTGAAAATTATTCTTCTATTGAAAACAACATCTATTTTACAACATTTTTCTTCGGCTTAAGAAGATCAAAGTTGAACACATTGGACAAAAATAGACTTCCTTAAATATAATCCTTTTCCTTAAGTGATATTTTGAAATTGCTGCATCCACTTTTGATTTTAAGGGCCTTTGATAAACGTTTAATTCAAATCGTTGCAATACACAGAGTAGGTTCTTATAGCTGGCTGTCAACCAGAACCAAAATGGAACACTGTACTGCTCCAGGCAATATTTCATAAAAGACTTTTAGTCCACTTCACAGTGATCTTACGGTCAGAAACATTCCTGGTATCTTATGTGCATTTCTAATTCAATTCCCATCTCCTTCTATGATTTGAAAAGCAGTATAGGGAATCACATTTTATAAAAAATTATTTTAAAATTAGCATTCTGACTTGACTTTACTCAGACTTTGAATAAACATGAGTTCCCATGCACTACTAATGCAGTTTGATATAAGGAGGACGAGGTAGAGATTGGTTACTAGGTGGGAATATCCAATGGGAATATCCCTCAAATGGTCAGAAAAGTTAATTTATTTTCTTCTGATATAAAATTTTAATGAACAGAAAACCAGCACTCTTAATTGACTCTCAAATAACTTAATTTCCAGACCTACCACAGTAATACAGTAATTTGAAATGTACAGATATAATAAGAAAGTTGAAAAAAAATACAACAGTAAAGATGGATACTTTTGTATTACGTCTCTTTTCTAGTATTGTTTGGTCTTGCCTATCCTGGAGTCTGACTTGTTTAAAGTTTTCCTCCATATCCTGGAAGGAGAGAAAAAAAAACAGTTTGAATTACATGCTTTGTAACTGAATATATGTATACCACATAAAGAAAGAGACTTCTTTAAGTAGCAAATATAGTCATGAATTTCCTTTACAAAGATTTTTAATAATATTCCATTCATTGCCAATTCTGGCTTATCTGGCAAAAAGAAAAACAGAAATTCTTGCATAAATTGCAAGCCTCTGATTTTTCAAAAACCTATGTTAGAAAGATACAGTACTGTGTCAAGATATAAATTATACAGATTTTTTTTTATGATCACATGCAAGACGACTCAGACTCATTTCATTCTGGAAAACTTTAGAAGTGATTAAAATAAAGATTTTAGTGGAAACCTATGCCTGTAAAAAGTATAGCCCCATTTTGCAACATCTTGTTTTCTGGCCCTAAAAATATTTAATTGCTCCTTTTCATATTATAATGACTCCTATAAGAATGTGTCAGAGAAAAGCAAAGTAAATAATAGTATACAGCTTCCTCTGTGATCTGTGGCAATCAGTGCATGCCTTCAGCCTCAGGAAAAACCACAACAATTTATAGATTTTACTTTTATTCAGTTTCTCCAAAAGATGGAGAGCCCATGAAATATAGTGACACCAGGCAGGCCTAAAATCTAATGTTTCTTTATCATTATCATGCATTTCCCATTACATCACTGGGAATCCAAATTGTCTCCAAATTTGGCTGCCTATAGCCCACTTAATTTCATCAAGTGGTGTGAATTCATTTTATTAAAAGTCAGATCCGGGATCACTGAGGAGGATACCACTGATATTGGCAGATTTGTCCCAGAGAATGAATTAAAGACAGTGTGTGACTCTCTCAGAAAGATCTATTTAGATGGAGATGGTACTGATACCTGAAGTGACTCTTCTCCTGTTCCAGATATATCTTTGTTTTCAGACTGGTGCTCAGTTTTCCCTTGCCTCACAAGATAGGTTTTATCTTGTATTTTCTGGTTCTCCTAAGGAATGTTTTTAAAAAAATGTTTATTTCAATTCCTAATAAAGTATCTTAGCATAAAAAAGTAAATATGAGTACCCACATGTCTGAGCTTTGTTACCTGGAGTGCTCCTGCTCTAACTCTGAATTCTTTTATATCACTGTGGTATTCTTCCCGAATTTTCTGCAATTGTTTCAAATACTCCTGTAAAGAACAGTAGGGTAAAATATGTTTTTAATAAACCAAAGATAGAAATTTATATATGTTCACATAAGATAGAAGTATCTGTTTTCTCTGTCACCCAAAAGCAAAACTATAGAAGTATATTGTTTCTCCATTAAGATGGGAAAAGAATGGAAAAGAATCGATGATGGAAGAGAGAATCTGATGAAAAAGAATTCTTATGCCAGGAACACTACTGTCAAGAGTATAAGAAGAGAGTTTTAGGCAATTAAGGAAGAGATTCATTTACCTGTTCTTTAATTTCATTCTTTCTAGACATGTTTTGCTGATGGTTTTTGAGATGCTCTTCCTTTGTTTTCTGCTGCTGTATTTGGTCGTGATATGGGTCAGCAGAGGATGGTCGCAGTCCCTATGGATGTACAAAGGAATCCCAGAGCAAATGAGTTTTCATTTAGAATCCTCCCCTTCAGTGCTCACTCAATT
Source organism: Geospiza fortis (assembly GCF_000277835.1). Taxonomy (NCBI): domain Eukaryota; kingdom Metazoa; phylum Chordata; class Aves; order Passeriformes; family Thraupidae; genus Geospiza; species Geospiza fortis. The sequence goes on from NW_005054322.1 coordinate 5,746,114, forward strand.
CACTCTCCCTGTTCCACTGAAGAATGCAGTAAAGGCATGTGTACCGTTTTTGGAGGAAAAAGTCACAGTAGAATTTTACATTGTTACAGTTTTGTATGAGGAAATAAAACTTCAGGATGAACACTGCAGAGCAGATCAGGGAATTTGCTAGAGCAAAACCTTCTACCTGACAGTGTTACAGTTTGCTATTCAAAATACATCAATTCATCTTTGGATTTTCATTCTCCTTCTTTTACAGATTTTTTTCAGTGGTTCAGCATTTACCTACCATTTGTTTTTCCACTTTGATCTTGTACTGCTGGGCTTCAAACCGCCTTTGAAGAAATTCTGCAGTCCTGAAAGAAAGTGATGCACATATACTATGTTTTACTTCTCAAACTCTGCTACCTTTGCACGAATAATTCTCTATAGATTCTACCACATATGACAAACAGAGCTTTATTTGTACTACATTAATATATAAATATGAATAAAATATGTATAAATATGGCACAATGGTAAAAAAAGGAAACATTCTTTCCAGGCATTCCCTTTCCTATTACTTCAGTTACTTAAGCCTTTTGAAGAGTGCAGCAAAGCCCTTCCACCTTTTATTGGATAAATGGTATTGAAAGCATTAATTAAAACAAAATCGATTTCCCTTATCCTCAAAATGAGTGAAAATTGTCAGAATGGAGGCTGTATATTCAGCAACCCTTTTATTGTCTTTCTCCTTTGTGCCTAATTCTATCAGTCAAACTTTCTGTAGTTTCTAAACTTTTCCTTTGCTTTTTGATATAAAATAACCATCAGTCACTTGTAAGCTCCCTGTTTCCCATTTATTTATTTTCCTGCCTTAGGAATCCACTTGTGCCACAGGGAGGCAAAACTGAATTGACACTGTCCTTAAATAAGGCATCAGAAATTTAGGTCAGGAAAGATGTTCTAAATCTGAAGATCCGTAACTGAAACATTCTAAACACTGTTGTTGTTGAATGAAAATTAATGATTCAGTCAACTTTAAAGGAAAGCTTTGGAAGCATTCAAAATCTCTTTCTCAACATTTTCAATGCTCATCCACATCTAAAATGGCCAGTCACAGAATGGACAGGAAATCTCCTAAGGTTGTACCTCTGCTTAGTAACACAGAAAAGCTTTGAAGTAAACAAATTGCAAGAGAAAGGGTCTTTATATCTGAAACAGCAATATAAGCGCTGCATGGAAAAAAACCCCATTTTCATAGCCTGCTCTCACTCGCTTCCCTTCAGTGCAGAACTGCTTCTGATCTTTGTATTATTCTCATCCTGGTGTGAAAGACAGGCAGTGTTTATCCTTGGTATAATCGGGGATTCTACAGAAAGCTTATGTTTTACTTTTTACCCAGTAAAAGACTGGGCTGAGACTTGGGAGACATTTTGACAATGAAATGTCAAACACTAGGCCAATTCAAATGGAATTTCTAGATTAACAGGAACAGGAATTGTGTTGCTGTGTAACAAATTTATGTAAAAAAAGAAAGAAAAAGTATCAAAGAAGAAGCAGAGGAGGCATTCCACTAAATCAGCTATGCCAATGTTACTCAGGAAGGCTGATAGCTCAAAATGAACAAGACGGACATAAATAGAGTGATGTGTTTACCAGTCGGATGGTGGAGGTGGAGGTGCAACTCGTCCTTTTGGTTCATAGTAATCTTCAACTCTTTGGCTGATATGAGAAAGGTCATAGTGTGCATTAGCTTTCCTTTCCAAGTTGTCAAGCTTCTCATAGTAGTGACCATAATGACCATGTACTCTAGTACTTCCTGGCCTTTCTGCCATATTAAATCTGGAGGTCTGTGGCTGAAAATATAGTAAAGGATGTTATTTTACCTGTACTTATTTGTATCAGCACAAGTTTGAATTAACCTCCTGTACTTCTCCCCAGTCTGAGCTGCATGGTAATATGACTGTCTATGGTATAGTTAGTGTAAGTGTTCCAAATCCTTTCAAATATAACCCAGAAACTTCCAACTTGTTAGGGCTTATGTGATCTCACCATTGCCTTTTCCTTTTCCCCTGTTCCATCAGCTCCTGTCATTAAGCAGCAGCTCACATTGTTGTGAGTGAGTCAGCACAGGGCTTTGTACTCTGTAGTGTCCTGGCCCTAGAGTCACTTCATTGTTCTGGAGCCTAAAGCAGTGAATTATTTCCAGGAGAGCCTCATTTTGACACGTGATAGCAAGGGGAAGCTGGGATGTAGCTTTGGACAGTACAGGCATTGATGGCTGCTTTCAGGGGAGCACTGCGCTGCTTCATTTCACATCTCTTTGATTACATGCATGTGGGAGTTGGGCTTTCATTTCTCGAAGCCCTTACTGTAATGAAACATCCCTGTACTCCTCCTTTGAGACAAGACTGTCATTTCCATTTCTCATAAGAACAATGGAGAGAAGATGATCACCTAGCTGCCACTGCCTGATATAACTGGTCAGACATCCACAAACTTTTCCATTGTGGGAGACTATACAGTGCATGAGAAAAAGGCTAAATTCTGCTTACTTTCTTACATAAATGTAAATGCATCTAAGTATCACTTTCACAGTCAAATACATTAACTATTCCTCCCCATTTTCCTTCATAGATACTCTGAAAATAGACTCATGTACCTGTGGTGCAGTCCAGATAACAGCAGAATAAAAATTCCTGTCTTTATAAGAAGAAAGTTTCCAACTGTCAGCAAAGCTCCCAAGGAAGAAGTAACCCCAAGAAGTGTTTATCTCGTTCCTCAGTGGAGTAGGTTTTACAGTATGGTTTCCAGAAGTATGGCAATCCCAAGCAGTAGGGAGAACAAATTAGGCTATCCAAATAAATGCCAGGGGACTGAGAACTGTGACTAGTGAAGCAGGCATGCTTGACCAACTCACTAACATTCTACAATTAAATGACTGGCTTGACAGACAAGGGGAGAGCAAGGGGACACTGCTTTTCATGCAGGCTTTTGACACTGTCTGCCATAAAATCCTTGTAGGGAAGCCGATGAATTGAGGATGGGATGAGCAGGCTGTGAAATTGATTGAAAAGTGGCCCAGAGGGTAGTGAACACAGGGTGAAGCACAGCTGAAGGCCAGAAACTAGAGTTCAACATATTCACTAATGATTTAGATCACAGGGGAGAGGGGGCAGAGTGCACCCTCCGCAGGTTTGCTGATAACCCAGACTGGAGGAGTGGCTGATACACCAGAGGATTGTATTGCCTTCCAAAAGGACCACAAAAGGGCTGGAGAAATGGGATGACAGAAACTTCATGGAGTTCAGCAATGGAAGTGCAAAGTCCTACACTCTGCACCAGTACATGCTGGGAGCCATCCAGCTGGGAAGCAGCTTGGCAGAGAAGAAGAAGGACTTCACTAATGATTTAGATCACAGGGCAGAAGGGGCAGAGTGCACCCTCAGCAGGTTTGCTGATAACCCAGACTGGGAGGAGTGGCTGATACACCAGAGGATTGTATTGCCTTCCAAAAGGACCACAAAAGGGCTGGAGAAATGGGATGACAGAAACTTCATGGAGTTCAGCAATGGAAGTGCAAAGTCCTACACTCTGCACCAGTACATGCTGGGAGCCATCCAGCTGGGAAGCAGCTTGGCAGAGAAGAAGAAGGAGGGGGCTGGTGGACAACAAGTTGACCATTAGCCAACAATCTGCCCTTGCTGAAAAGGTGAATGACATCCTGGCCTGCATTAGTAAAAGTATTCCCAGCAGGTCAAGGAAGGTGATCATTTTGCACTACTCAGCACTTGTGAGGTCACACATGAAGCGCTGTGTCTAATTCTGAGCTCTCCAGAACAAAAGAGACAGTTACAAGCTTGAAAAAGTCCAATGAAAGGCCTGAAGCATTATTCCTATGAGGAAAGGCTAAAAGAGACTATTTAGCCTGAAGATGGGATCTTATCAATGGTTGTAGCTACCTGAAGGGAGGGTGCAAAGAGAATGGAGCCAGACTTTCCACTGGCACCTAGTGACAGAACCAGTGGCAGTGGGCACAAATTGAAACACAGAAGGCTCCCACTGAACATCACAAAACATATTTTTCACTGTGGGGGAGGGTAATTCAGGGTGAGGCACAGGTTGCCCAAATAGGATTTAGAGCCTCCATCTTCGGAGATATTCAACAGCCAACTGGACATAGTCCTGGACAACTGGATCTAGAGGACCCTGCCTGAGCAGCGGTGTGGACAAGGTGCTGACCAGAAGTCCTTTTCAATCTCAACCATTCTGTGATTCTGAGTCCTGACGCAACATCTTCAAAGCATGGCACTATGCAAGTGTCCCTGAAACCCTGCACACTGTTTATTTGGATGTTGAAAGAATGTGGAAACATTCTGGGAATGTGTTCCCAGGCTAGGTCAAAACACTGTGGACAAAATTCTGCCTTTGATTATAGCAGTGCACAGTGAAAGGAAACCAGCTTTCCAATTTAATCCATCTCTGGACTTGCACTGGCACAAACCTAACTGTGAAGAAAATGAAGTCCTATGCTCCACATAGGGCCAGTATTAGTCATAGTCAGTGTTAGTGATTGCATGATGGATGTAGTTCTGGGAATTCCATGTACCCAATCAGCAGTTGAGCTCATGTAACTGCAGTGTGCACATCTGGGGGCTCCCAGATCCTAAATGTGCTGTGCTTATGGTCACCAGCATTCAAGGTACAACTGCATGCTCTTAAAGATAAATGTGTGCAGTGATGCTAAGAAAGAGGCTGGGCACAGCATACAGCTGATACCCTGCCTGAGGAAAGGAGGGGGTGGAAAACAAGCAAGAGACAAAGTGGTTGTGAAAAACTGGGCTTGCATTTGGGAGAAGGCTGTCAGTAACAAGTATCTGAGGCAATGGCAGTGAGTGCTGGTGATTTTGCCCATGAATTAGCTGTCAGAAGGGCTGAAGTAACAGGATCAGTGTATTTGCTTCTACAGCAAAAAATGCAAACCCAGAGCTTATTTGCCTTTGTGCAAACATAAATGCAAAGCATGCCTGAATTCTTTGTTACAAAGGACCATATCAAAGCAGCCTAGACTCAGTATTTCCCATTTAGGCTTTCAAAACATCTCTTCTGAGGATTCAGGCACGTTTAACTGTCTCTACTGTCTTAGCATAGGCATTAAGCTAATATTTATTTTATCTATATATTTTTATATATATATATATATAGCTAAACACATACTATGTCTTAAGCCTTTTAAAGTAACTTTTTCAAGTGCAGGCATTTGCTTTCTGAAGATTATATATATATGTGTGTGTGTGTGTGTGTGTGTGTGTGTGTGTAATAATGCATAATTCTGAAGATGATTTTGTGTGTGTGTCTGTGTTTAAATATATATATATATATGAGAATGTGGATACACAGTACCTGAATAATAGGCTGTTGTACTCTTGAAGGAGGCTTCCATTCATTTCTTTGAAATAATTCTTGTTTCTTGAAAGGCATCACTATTCCAGATTCCAGAGAAACTGGGTCCTGGACTCTTGTTTTCAGAAGTTTATATGCTTTTTAACAATAAGAGATTAAAAAATTGCATTCTGTGCTCTCTTCATGATTAATGATTATGTGGTTGCAAACCATAGTAGGATGCCCACACCTAACATTGACAGGTTGGGTTAATAAACATTCTTTATAGCTTTTCACCATCATCACCATACCACACATAGTTTTTCACAGCACACTGAATAAGAGGGAGACCTTAAAAACTGGAGTGTTGATTTCATGCTAGTTCCAACAGAACAGAAAGCAGGAGGTCTAATTCACAGGCTCTGGGTGCCTCTGCTTAGGCATTCCCTTTCTAAACCCAGCCCTCCATACTCCAAATCACTAGGCAATGTTGTAGTTCCTGTGAAATTTGAAAAGAAAGGCTGAAAAGTGAAAAATCTACCTTATTAGTTTCCCATGTAGGAGAATACAAGTACAGACCATTCCAGTTTGGTCAGTCAGTATTTTGCAAATATCTTAGATGCAGTAATGAAAAGCAGTGTCCTTTCTTGGGTTAAGTAGTTTCTAAGTGATTTTTAAATCTTTCATGAGTATTGACTGTTAAGAGTATCATGTTTGGGAGATAAAATGTATTAAAACTATGATTAAATGATCAGAGATTTTTTTTTGTAAGTGCCTAAGTTATTTAGTTGTTCAGGCTTCTGTCCAAATTGCATTGGTTGTGCAGGAAGATAAACCTCATTGAAAGTAATTTTCAAAATAACATGGGTTCCTACACTACTGATGAATATTTTTTGGGGGGGAGGAGGGGAGTCCAAAGTGTTGTTAAGTAACTACATAGGTTATTTTCACAGAACTGTTTTAACTGTTCTGATATTCCAAAGGTAAATTTGAGGACTCATTGTAATGTAATGGAGAATACAGAATTAGAACAAAGTTACACTGCCAGAAGCATGCCAGATATTCTACAGTTCATAGGCATATATTTAGTCTCATTCATGTTTTCTTAGAAACTGCATACATAATCTGGTCTATCAATGGGCACTAAAACAAAATAGAGTTCACTGTCTCACAATTTAATAAAATTTGTAAGACTTTGTAAAATTCTTATTGTTTTGTAAAATACTATGGAGCATGTTTTGCAAGATTTATGTTTTTTTCACACAGTAAGGATGTTTTTCATGTGACGGACATAAACTAGACCAAAGCCTCTCACTTTTGGAAATTCTGTTTTTTAAAGAACTAAGATTAATGTTTCAGCACTTTCCTATGGCAGCTCTTCTAGATGACCACAGCTGATGAGCTGGTGTTAAAGCTGTCTTTCCCTGAACAGGACAGCAGTGCTTTTTGCCTGGGTGAATGGTTCTGCTGTTGCAGTTCTCTCCTCTATTTACTTTCAGGTTTAGGTGAAACCCTTCATCCAAATGTGCAGTAAAGACTGCTGGAGACAGTTACAGCCAACAGTTGTATCATAACTTACAAATGTTACTGTAGAACTAATGATACATAATATTATTATCATTACCTTGTATCTGCCTGGCTCTAGAGTGAGATGCTGAAGGCCCTTTTCTACGTACCACACTGTGACTGAGTTCTTCCCGTGCTACCTATCAGAAAAAACAATACCTGATAGAACTGTTCATGCTACTTTCCTACTTATTTTCTCTCAGCAGGCAGCACACAGTCACTCACCTCAGGGGGCAGATACCTGAGAACAAGTTTCTGCAAGAAGGGCTTCCTTAGAACAGAATTGATGGATGGTCGATCTCTTGGAGATATTTTAAACAACTGGGAAATCAATATCCTCAGGTCATAGGAATAGTTGGGAGACACTGGTTGAAAACATCCTCTGCAGATCTTCAGCACCAGCTCATGCAAACTATTGCCTTGAAACTTAATTAGAGAAAACAATGAACAGAGGACAGTAAGTATTGCTGGTACAGAATGATGGACTAGACACCCCAACTTGAAAATAAGTACTTATTAACAGTCATAGAGTGGTTTGGGTTGGAAGGGACCCCAAAGATCATCTCACTGCAACCTCCCTGCCATGGGCAGGGACACCTTCCACTAGACTGGGTTTGCTCAGAGTGTCACAAACATGTTTTATGAAAAATCCTTTCCTTAGGATTTTTTCTCCTGAGAAGCTGAGAGACCTCAGGAACAAAATGTAAACAATGGTTATCTGCTGCTGTGGAATCCAACAGGTGCATCTGTGATTGGTCTCATGTGGTTGTTTCTAATTAATGGCCAAACACAGTCCAGCTGTCCCGGACTGTCTCGGTCAGCCACAAGCATTTGTTATTCATTCCTTTTCTATTCTTAGCTAGCCTTCTGATGAAATCCTTTCTTCTATTCTTTTAGTATAGTTTTAACATAATATATATCATAAAATAATAAATCAAGCCTTCTGAAACATGGAGTCAGATCCTCATCTCTTCCCTCATCCTGGGACCCCTGCAAACACCATCACACTCAGAGCCCCATCCAGCCTGGCCTTGGGTCAGGGGTGGGGCATCCACAGCTTCTCTGGGCAACCTGTGCCGGTGCCTCACCACCCTCACAGCAAAGAATTTGTTCCTAATATCTATGTTTACCATATTTCAGTTTAAAGTAATTCTCCCTTATCCTATCATTATATACCCTTGTCAAAAGTCCTTCTTCATCTCTTTCAGGCCCCTTTAGGCACAGGAAAACTGCTCTAAGTCTCCCTGGAGCCTTCTCTTCTCCAGGCTGAACAACCCCAGCTCTCTTAGCCTGTCTTTGTGGGAGAGTTTCTTCAGCCCTCTGATCATTTCTGCGGCCCTTCTCTGGGCTCATTCCAATAATTCCCTGTCCTTCCTTTGCTGGGGGCTGCAGAGCTGGATGCAACACTCCAGGTGGGGTCTTACAGAGCAGATTAGGGGGAAGAAGCCCTGTGCTGTGGAATCCCTACACAAATCCTTCCTTGCTAACCACGGTTTGTTGTAGAAAATTATTATAACCATTCTCTGATTGTGTTTTCTGGTTATGTTCTCCTGGTTTCAGCTGCACAACTAAAAGGTCTAATGATTTCTGTACCTGGAAGAGTTTTATTCACCCTCTGCTGTCAGACAGTAACACAGAAGCCTATCTTTCCAGAATGAAACAGGATGTGTTTTGCCAAAAGCCGTTCAACAGAGATCTACATACATATTGTCTTCACAGGGTTCACCTTCAAAACTTCACTTGACCCAACAGCTTCTGCATTCTGTGCTCTGCCCAGAATGAAGATACAATCCTGATCTTTTAACAAGTGATGCCAGTCAGATAATTCAGTCCTCAGTTCACCAGATCTCTTAAGAAGCCAGCATCAATATAGTTTTCAGGCCTTAGGCAAAAAAAAAACCAATTTCTTTCTAAAATCACCCCTTTATTTGTGTGGCTATTTTGAAGGTGGTAGAATTGAATTTACCTTAGCTTCACTTGCATTTCCTGTCTACATCAGCATTGAGTCATTGCCCTCACACTGAAACAGTGGGCAGCAATACAGAATAAAACACCTAATACTCATACAAAATAATATTTCATGTTTTGCCACTTTGTGAAATCAGCAGTTTTCCTCAGCAGTATCCCCCCCTTGCTCCTAGCTCAGCACAATTGCTCTGTTAGTGCTGTTCTACCTTCTCTCACATCCAAACTCAGCAAAAAGTCAACATCTGCTGGTCCCAGGAATCTGATCCTTTTCTTGTCAAGATTAGTTTCTGCTCTGTTCCCTTCTCCATGTAATAGTCACAGGCTGAGGCTCAGACCAGGCTGAGGACAACACAACTTCCTGAAGATGCTCAGTTATTTTCTAACAAAAATGTGCTTTCAAACAAAATATATTTCCTCTAGGAAAATTCTTCCTGGGACTCAAACCACTTTCTGGGGAAATGTGGGGTTTAGGTACCTTAGTAAGTGTAGACTAGTATTTTCAAACAGAAATGAGTAAAATGATATACCTAAGCCTAATCTTGAAGCCTGTCTTTAATTCTTTCCATTGTTCATCTGTCTTGAAAAAGTTTAGTAATTTTTAAAGAACAATTATATGTTCAAAGTATGTACACACATGCATATATGTAAGTTATAGGACTACAACATAATACTTTTTATTTTATTACACATAAAACAAAACACATATGAAAAGTTAAATACTAGCAGTCATTCTTTAATACCAATAAATAAGATGAAAATAACTCTTGTAGCTGACTGTGAATATTATTACTACTACGGGTTTGGCAAGGTGACCACTATATTTTCTAATAATATGATAATGAGCTGATTGTACAGTACTTACAGGATGCTTTAGTGCACACAGCTCATAAAGCACACAGCCAAGAGACCAAATATCTCTGTGAATAAGAAGTAATTAAAGTTTCAATGAAAAGCCTATAATATTTTCATTCATGTAATCAGCACCTCTTCTCAGCTCCCAAATTTATTACCATTATTCTGTCATAGACTGGTGCAAATTTTATTTTTTCTTAAGATGCATTAAAAAGAACAACTAGAAATTTATTTTTAGTTGTGGCACCAATGTTTCTATGGTATCTAATTAGGTTTTTTAATTATAATTGGAAAAAGCACATGATACAGGAAGTCTGCTTAATATTTCTAGCAGGATGAAGGACAAAGCTGATTTGATAGCTGGGGAGACAATACAGGAGTAAACTTGTCTGAATAGCACCTGAGAGCTGAGATGCTACTGTGAGCTCCAGAACATTTGGTGTTGATCATATTCCCCACAAGGAGAAGGGGATCTCGGCCCACTCACCTCCTGACTTTGCAGTGCTTCTCATCTGGTATTTCATGGTAAGCCTCAGACCTATTTGTCTTTCCTGCAACTGGCTACTGCAAATTTCCAAAGCAGCCAAACTAGCAGCTTTCATTTTAGTGTGTTTTTATAAATAATCAATTAATGTATTAAAAAATTAATGAACTTAGAACTGTAAAGATGCATTGGTTATTAAAACTTGGAAATGAGACAAATTTGGTATTTGATGAAGAAGCAGATTAAGCAAAGGAAAAAACACTGGTTTTCATTTCCCACCACTAACAAGAAGTATTAAAAGAGAGTTTAAAATATAAGTAATTTTATAAAGCCAAAACATATAATTATATTAAGCCTGTACATTAATCACATCAAAGTCATGATTGCTATATTTGGGACATGGTAAGTCAAAATATTACTGACATTATTGTATAGTATAAGGTAGTTGTTGAGTACAATGATGCACCTAATAATTGTATACAGTAATACAAAACTTCACAAAGGGTGACCAAGAGAAATTCCCATGCTCTGCACAAATACTGATTTAAACCATATTACTAAAATATTCTTTTAAATATTTATATTATTCTTTAAAATATTCTAAACATTTCTTTCATGCCTGCACCTCCTCACACACGTAGGAAGGAAAGACAGAGACTTACGTTTTGTTGTTGTATGGTCGATTTTCACATATCTCAGGTGAAAGGTAATAGGGGGTCCCTACACAGGTATGGGCAAACTCTGTAGTACTAATGAAACACAATGAACAGAAAGGCTTACACACTGAAAAAGTTGACAAACAACTGAACTATGAGACTGAACAGAGACTTTTCTGCCACAGGCTAAAGTGGGGGACATTACCTCTGCTCTCCAAATAGCTGAATAATGGAACACCCCATGAAAAACTACAGCACTTCCCAGTTCTGTGTAAAATGAGCCACTATTTCAATAGTGGAGAGTTCAACAGAAAGCACAGCAATTCCCTGTCCCTATCTTGGCCCACAAGCATTTCCTTGTATTTTCTCTCTTCTGTATAGCTGAGGAGGGGAGTGACAGAGCTTTTGTGGACACCTGGCATCCAGACAGTGTCAACTCACCATCAAAAACTTAATTCACTAGTTACAGGAGGAAAAGTGCTGTCAAGCTCCAATTATATTGCTGTATAAGCCCATTACATATTTTAAAAAATGTATGTCCTGGACACTCAAATTCTGAAGTTTACTTCCTATCTGCTGTGTAGAAGCAATCCTTACAGCGGTTTCCTTCCTATCTGCTGGGTACTGTTCTGCTGTGTAGAAGCAATCCTTACAGCAGCTATGCCCAGAACACTTCCAAAGGAAGGCACTTTGGGCATCACTAGTTTACATTCTGAGAGCTCAGTTCTGTCAAAGATAATCAAAAAGCACAAAAAGAGATCAAATCTAAGCATTTCCCTGTTATTATCATGCCTCCTGGCATGTTTTGGCCACATCTGGCCACTACACAGGATAGACCAACCTTGTCCCCAAAGTCATTAAAGACAAGGCCTCCCTTTTTGGGAGAACAATACAGATGAAAGGCCAGCCATGCTATGTGCTCAGACCTAGGTAGTCATTCTGGTATTTTTAAAAAGGTAACATAGGCTCTGTCTTGGAGGACACAGAACATATGTCCAAACTCTCTTCCTTTAATCTCTCTTTAGTTTTAAATGCTCTTCACTTTTGTTTTTATGAGGTAACAGAAGCTATTACCAACAGCTACATAAGCAGGAACTGTGTCTCCAGAAAGAGATCTGTGGTTCCATGCAGGATGGCATTTTTTAGGATAACAGGAGAAAATTTAGTGTCAGACCCTTTGTATGCCAGACCCCTTCAGCAAGTACAATCCACAAACAATTTGCATGTTCAGGCTGCATTCTGGACATTCACAAACATTCCTGTTTGGTGCAGGTCACAGACTAATTAAAAGCCATGCTTACCTGTTCAGCTGTCTCGCTATGCCGAAGTCCCCAAGCTTTGCTACCTTTCCATTATTGCTAAGAAAAATGTTCTGCAAATAAACCCAAAAATAGTATGTGATAATGAAAGATGGCAGCTTTTCAAGCATATGTTTCACAGGACAAAATAAGCCCCTCTCTAGTAGCAGTTTTACTACCTGTGCTTTTACATCTCTGTGCAAAATCTTCTTGTCATGAATATGCTTCAAGCCCAAGGAGATCTGCACAAACCAACTGAGAATCTGCAATGAAAGTTACAGAGATAGACACCTATGAATCTGTGTGACTCTAATGGGGCATCTTGCTGAAATATATAAAATAAAGACAACAAAATCTAAAATATATAGAACATATACAATGTGAAACAGTAAAAAAAGGTATTTTTAAAGTTAATGCCATAGATTTCTCCTTTCCATTTAGTGCTGTCACTAAACTAAATGGAAAGAGATACCTACCCTAGTTCCCTTATCACCATCAAGTTCTCCCTGACTGTGCCAGGACATGCACTTAAACAAGGACTGAAGAATCATGCCAAAGGAGAGTAAGAATAATAGACCTTCTTTAAGAAGTGAGGGAGTGCAAATAACTAAGACAGAATTGGGAAATGGCTTCTTAATCCTCAGTGATGGAAGTCATACCACCTAAATGTAGTACTTGTAGTCCTACTGAATGTGATCCAGGAACCAAAAAAAAAAAGGGGAAAAAAGATGAAGGACTGAAATGTGGTGAAAGAAGAGAGCTATGAAGAAACTTGTATAATAAGTAAGCACATGTGTTTATCCTTTATCCTTGGCCCAGTACAGCTTTTAAGCATATATTTAATTTCCAATATACACATCTTCTTAAATAAGGGCCTTTGGACTAAATTCAGAAACAAAACTACAGCCTGCTGATATACTTCTCTGTTTAGGAAAACTCATGCACATGAAAGACTTTGATTCAAGTAATAACCTTCTATTTAACAATGTTTGACACTATATACATAATTTCCTGATTAGGGCTGATGCCACAAATGAGGCTTTCTCAGAAGTACATTTGAAAATATAAAGATATTTTAACACTATTATGTTAAATTGGGAAAATTTGTTTTCATTTCTTTGATCAGCAGATGTATCTTCAGTTTCTATAATTCATTCTTCTGTCTGTATTTCTTTTGCCTTACTTTGGATATGTATTATTCTGTGACATTGTCAAGGGATTTGTGTGTTGGTTCTCTCCTTTGTGCTTTCATGATCTGTGGGTTTGTCCTCTCTTTAATTTTTTCATGTTCTCTCTGTCTCTAGTATGACTCCCAATAGGATCTTAAAATTCATTATTACTGAACTAGTAATTCACTTTCAACTGACTTCTCCATAAAGGAGTTCCTCTTTTACTGCTAAAGCAAAAAGAAAAGTCACAATACTTTTTTTTCCTCAATTTTATGCCTTAGAGTATATTTCCACCAGCAGGTTGACTACTATGTACTTGATTTCTAAGCAAAATTTTATTGTTCCTGAAAAAGTAGATTTTATTTATGACTAAATAACCCCAGAGTTCAGTCCACTAATTCCTACATAAAGAAAATTTCCTTCAGAAAGCTAAGAGTTAGTAAAAAAATAAGGGAATAAGTAAGGAATAGTGGGAAATTCTACTTCTGAGAATTGCAATACTTATCATACTCACCTACTTACAAAATAAAATACACATGAACATGGCCCAAAAGCAGTCAGATATTTGGGCCTGTTTCACTGTGCTGGTTTAACAATTTAAATGGCGTCAGAGAAGTTTTGACCAAAATGAAATGAATGAGAGATTTACCACAGACTTCAGTATAAAGGAGGATGTGATGCAAATAGCACCAACAAATTAAGAATTTGTATATAATACATCCTCCCCATAACTGGAAAAGCACTATTTCAAAGAAGGTCTTCATAGTTTAATGGGTATATTACTAAAATAAAGAAAAAGTACATCTACGATGCAAGGAGCAATAGGAGGAAGGGGGCATTTAAAAAGTCATCTTCATACTGCTAATGAATTAATTTCAGATCTTAAAGAGTGATAAAAAACCTTCCTACACTCCAACTAAAATTACCATCGTTTTCTTTAAAAGTTAATTTATTACTGAATAATTCAAACCATGTGTTTCACATAATATGTTCTTCCCTCTAAAGAAAATGTCTTTCACCTGGTCCTCATCAAACAGGACTCCATGCTGCATATTTATCCTCTTCATTAAATCTCCACCATCACAGTATTCCATCACAATATATAGCTTGTTCTCTTCTGAAAGGAAAAGCATAATTTTGTCTTTATTCCTGTATTATTCATTAACACAGCAACAACTTATTTTGATTTTTACGGTCCTTCTTTCAAAAGGTAGCAGCTAACCTCTACCTACTCCTCCATTTCAAAGACTAACTGAGAAACCAGTGAAACCTGATTCAAAAATAAGATGTGAAAATATATTTAAATAGAGACTTAGCAAAATATTAAATACATGAGGAAATCCACAAGAGATCCCACTGACAGACGTTCTTACAGGAAACCTAGCAGAATGCTTCAACGTTCATGTTTTTTGCTCAGTAACTAAGTATGGAGTAAGGCTTAGGGAAAAAGTTAAAAGTAGACAATATTCCAAAAAGCAAAAATAAAGAGCAGGGCCTGCTTAATAGAAAAATTCAACCTATTCTTACCTCTCTGGGGTTAGAAAACTATCTGATTTACATGTCCCCTAAAACATTTACAGTCCTGGTCACAGAGAACAATTTGTACAGAAGCTGCAACTATAGCTTTTATGACATAAGGCACTGCTTTATGGCAGATGTCAGAGGAAAAATAAATACAGGGAATTAGCTTTCATGGTGAATAGAATTCCTTCTATCTCTTTCAGTCCTGAAGAATTCTTTATCCTTGAGTGATATTTCAAAATACATCTGAAGAAAAAAGGCTAGTACAGCATTATGAGATTGATATTGGATCACAGGAAAGACAGTGCTGTATCAAGGTATGAAATGCCAATGCTGTTTTTTACATTTCAGATGCTGAAAGACAATTTCAAATGAGCTAACAGATTGCATTTCTATTTAATGGCCTCTTTTTGTGCTTGCCTGTTTTGTCTGTGTGTATATATACGCATACATAAGTATGTATATATATGTAATGTAATATATATATATATATATATAAAAAATAAATTATGTATGTATCATAATCATATAATGCCATATGTATGTGATGTGGATAAACAAAATATGAGGAACCCAAGGTTAGACCAGATGAAATGATCATTCTATGTCTTGCCTATTTGATCAGCCTCTTGTCCTATTTGGTCAGCCTATTCCTTGCTATAATCAAAAGCTCTCTTCTATTGAAACTCCTAGAAAATTCCCATTAAACTCTGGACTCCCACAAAAAATCAAGACTAAAGTTCAACTCGTACAGTACAGACAGCTCAGGATCTAGGATTCATGCCAAGTACCCACTCACACAGGTGAAAAAAACACAAGTAATGCCTGAATTTGATGCCTCATGTCCATTTCTAGGAGCTGGGAACCTTTTCCCACATTTAAGTAAGGCATTAGGGACAGGGCTAAGGGTGGTCAACACTAACAAGGTAGGTTTTCTGCCTTCCACTCCTTCCACCACAATGAACACAGAAATGTTAAAAGTAAACCTTGCAAAGAAGCATAGAAGGTTACAATATTTGCATGCTTCATCTTGGCCAGCAGAATGACTTCTTTCTCAGAGGCTTCTTTTTCTTTCACAGGCATCTACAAAGAATTAAGAAACTAAATGCTAACAATTATATACTTAACCCTTTTCAAAAATAGTTACATCATTACCACACTATTCCCACTAATACAAAAATACAGTGTACCAAGACAATGTAGAAATATTATAAAATATGGTGTATATATAACATTAAAAAAAATTTGAAGTGTATGTTTGAAAGTGTATTGGAACATTACTGAAATCAAACCTAATTTTGACATTTTACAAACAGGCAAAAGTCAACCTTTAAATTTAAGTTCAAGAATTTAAACTCTAAAGTTAAAGAATTCCCATAAGGATTTGAAGAGTATGGATGCAGATGACTCTGTAATGCTAACAGGGGTGATGTCAAAAGATCAAAGAAAAAGAAGAAAAAATCCTTCATTTTACTGCTCTTACTTGTTCTTGTAACATTTCAGGCAAATTCTTTGCCTTCTCACATTAATGGAGAACTTCTATTTAGTTAATTACTATGACACTTCCATCAATACTACTTAGAAATTAATTTCTCTGAGTATCTATCCTTCAAAATGTCCTCTTGTATTGTATTGTAAAGTTTCTTACCCTCATACTTAAGAAATATTTTTAAAATATCTTTAATCCTTAAAGATTCAAAATCCAGTAACTGAATAAAACACACTCTACCATATTAAAAAAATCTTTTGACTTCAAAGTAGCAATTTTCTGTCTCCAGCTTCTGATTTTTTGAACAAGTGGGAGTCACAGTAATATTTCATTAGCAGCCATTCTTCTAGTTGTACATCAAAATCTAAGATTAGAAATGCAGGGGGTTTATTGGTCACGAGTAGAGAGAGAAATTATTCATCTTTTATTTAGCTGTCATTACTCATGTATCAGCTTTTCTGGGTTTGAATCTGGAAGACATACAGCTCTTTGTAGAACCCATTCTTCTACTGTAATTCTCTAATATATTAGAAATTCTCTGGGGTGGCCCAGAATAGCAACAGACCTGTCAAAAGCATGTAGGCACTCATTGAAATTGACTGTTAAAACCCCTGTATTGAAGTCACAGAGTTTTTTAAGTGCCTTCATGGAACCAGATCCAGGTGAGCTATTCCCCCAACACCCGAGCCAGTGGCCCTAAGCTGCCTCTGCACACAGTGGGAAGGAAGGCAGAAATGTCATGGCCCAACTGAGCTTGTTCTAAATCAGAAATCTAAAACATATGTGACCAACGGCTTCCTAAAAAGACTTAATTCTCCTGTTCTCCTTGAAAGGCCAAGCAGCTCAAATGCTGACAGCAACAGAATGGAAACTTAAAATCAGATGAGATTAATCGAACTGCCATAAACATAAATGGGAATTGGAAAGACCCCATTGTGAATTACATCCTGTCTGAAAACATGGATGTGGGGAAAAAGGAAATTTAAAAACTTAGAGAAATTTACCACAGAATTGTGATTTGTTACTTTAGTGGCAATATTTTCATTGTAGTTGAATCAACTATTATAGAATTTTAATTAGGTAGTGCCACACATTGTAGGCAGAAAGAAGCTTTGAAAAGAACAAAAATGCAGTAAAAAGCAAAGTATTTCATAGTATTACATCTATGCTTTTAAAAGAATAAATTAGAAAGAATATAGTCTTTGGAAAGCTTAGCTCTATATAATTGAGATGGAACTACAAAGGAGATAAAAAATAACCAATGTTCGTACCCAGCTAAATGCAAGTAGCACAATCTTGTAAATATAATTCAGGTTTTGTTGTTTTACCTTAGTTAAGTTGATCTCTTTGATAACACATGGCTCATTATCCATTTTTCCTTTTGCCAAGAATATTTTGCCAAAAGATCCTTCTCCAATTTGTTTAATGAGTTCATATTTATCCATGATGTATTTTTCTTAGAGCAGTGGCTAAAATAAAAATTCCCCAAATTAGTACTGCACATAGTACTTTAACATGTGAGTTGGTGCTACTGAAATAGGCATTACCTTTTAAGACTGTCATTTTTATTACTTTTTGTAACATTACTCCTGTTGATTCTTCCTAAAAACACCATGTCCTGGAAGTATGCAAATTATTGCAGATCTTAACTTTTAATAAGCAGTAAGTTTATGAGTGTCTCAAAGAAAAGTATAGCACACCCTAAAGTTAATACACCAGAAGGAAGTACAGAGTACTGTGTAGGATTATGATATGATTTTGTAAAATGTGACATTATTTCGTGAATGGAAAAATACTGCAGAATTGATCTTTTAATGGAAAAAATAATCTATTCCATATTGATTTAGTTCACACTATGTGATCTTAAGTCCATTAGATCACACTAGTACAGTGTGATCACACTAGTATATTTAGATCTCACAAGATGAGAAGCTGCAGGAGACCACAGCCAAGTGAAGCTGGAAATCAGCAGTAATGCAGAAACCTCTGTGAGGAACACTGAAGTCACTGGGTATTTTCAGTAGTTCCACAGGCAAAGCTGCACACCTAATTATGATCAAACACTACAAAACTGTTCTTATTAGTTGTCCTGATCTTTAGCAAGGGAGATTTGCTCTGATACAGACGTTCCCTGCCAGGC
Source organism: Geospiza fortis (assembly GCF_000277835.1). Classification (NCBI taxonomy): domain Eukaryota; kingdom Metazoa; phylum Chordata; class Aves; order Passeriformes; family Thraupidae; genus Geospiza; species Geospiza fortis. The sequence continues at coordinate 5,764,600 of NW_005054322.1, forward strand.
AAGCTCTGCAACAGGCTCCATCGCTGGCAGGGCACAGGAGCGCGCTCCGCCCGGGCTCAGCCCTGCATCCACAGGCGACAGCCCGGCGTCCCGCCGCCCCGGAGGGCAGCG
>NW_005054322.1:5764966-5779356 GCF_000277835.1 Geospiza fortis
GGGAGCTTTATTTCCCTGACACAAACCGCCCCTCCCTCCCACGGACACGGACTTGGGGTTTGCGTGGCCAGTGGTAGGAGTGGGGTGGCCCGAAAGGAAATCTCGACTGCCTCAAGGTCTTGAATCCTTGGTGGAAACTCACCTACCAGCCTGTGTGCAACAGGGGAGGTGAGGTATGAACTGGCTCTACACCAGAACTATAGATTTCCTTAAGCTTTCCTTGTGTATTATTCCTAATATTATTTATTACAGGGACGTAGTCCACGACCACTTTCCCAGGAGAACTCTGCCAAGAGCATTTGTGCTCTCCCTTGCCACATTTTTCTTGTAAAGTGTCTATTTATGACTCAGTAACCAGAAGAGAGCCCAAACTTGACATTGCCCATAGCAGCAAGAGTGTGTCTCTGATCAAAGTCAGAAAATTTGTCCTTATTTATGAATACATTTGCTTCCTTTCACAAATGCAGTGGCATATAAAAACTCATTTCATTGAATCAAGGCAAAAAAGTTCAATCTCAAAGAATTTTCAGGTATTGATAATGGCACGACTAAGGCCTCAACTATTTATCACAGCTAAATGTTTCCCATAATATGCCTTCAAAGATGATTTATACATACGCATGTATTGGGTTTGTGGGGCAGGGTTTTGGTGGCAGAGAGGAGCTACAGGCGTGGCATCTGCCAGAAGCTTCCCATGTTGGACAGAGCCAATGCCAGACAGCTCCAAAGCAGTCCCACCCAACTGTGTCCCCATCCATGCCCCACCCTCTCTCCTTCTCTGATCTGTTATCCCAGAGACCACCACTGCTGATGGGCTCAGCCTTGACCAGTGAAGTGAAACTGAGTCCAGGAAGAAGGGAAAGTAGGAGAAAAATGTTCTAAGGTTTGGGCTTATGTTTCATTACGCTGCTCTGATTTGGTTGGTAATAAATCAATTTCCTCATGTCAAGTCTGTTTTGCCTGTGACAGTAACTGGTGAGTGATCTCTGCCTGTGCTTATCCTGACCCATGAGCCTTTCATTACATTTTCTCTCCCCTGCTCAGTTGAGAAGGGGAGTGACAGGGAGGCTTTGGTGGCACCTAAAATCCCCCCAGCATCAGCCCCTCACCACAATGCTGCATTTCATTATGTACTGAGGAAAAACACCTTTATACCTTCTCAGCGTGCTACACCATCTCCTTGAAATATTGCAAGAGGACAATTTGAACAATGCTATAATTCAACTGAACATTTCTGCAAAGCCATTACCAACTCCAAACATATTTAATACATGGACTTGTTTAGCTATCTGCAAGTGTTCTTTCTAAAAAAGTTTATTGTGCATTTTCCAGCCTCAGTTTTGTGATACAGAAAACATGCCCACCCAGATTTTTTTGATGGAAATTACTTAATGAATAACCAGTTATTAACAAAAACTTGGACACCAGCACATCTAACTTCACTCATCGCAGGTAAATTCAGGTTTTCAGTCACTCTGTTTCAATACCATTTGCAGTTCTGACACCCAGTCTGGGTCATCTTCCTCAAAGTCCCTAAAAGTAGATTTCCAAAAAATGTTATTTTGAAAACCAAAACACAACTTTATAAATCTTTAATTGCTTTTTTCCCCAAAAGAAATTACCTTGTAATTAGGATAAATTATGTTAAAAATATCAGCACGAGAGACTTACTTCCTGCCCCACTGTGACTAAAGAACCAATATGGTTCTTTATGCTTCTCTATGGAATTTACAAAAGTAAGTTTTATCAAAAGCAAACACAAATTAATATATTAAGAGACTGCAAATGTGTTGATAATTGACAGCCTGCAGCTGAACTGCAGCAATACAGGCTGAGGTAGCCATCTCTAGGTGCCACAAAAATAAACAGTGACACAAACTGAGATTCTGAGAATCTGAGAACCAACCCCAAAACATACACACATCCAAAAATCACAGCATTTTTGTTCATACATTGTAAGATATCAAATGCTAATAAATTTCAATTTCATTATGTAAGAGAGGGATGAATTTAGATGCTGAGAAAAACATTATTTTTTTCAGGGGAATGTTGTTATGGAAAAATCTCTGAGAAACCAAAGAAAATGTAAATGCAAGGACACCACTTGGACTTACGTGTCATCTTCATCAGATCTAGGTTCAAGTCTCTCAGAATCTACGACAACAGCTTCATGTTCACCATCTACTTCATCAGACACTTTGCTTTCATCAGAAAGTGGACCTCTTAATATGTTTTCAGAAGCTTTGAAAATATAAAAATTAAAATGTCATCAAAATATTTTAATTTTTAAAGTAAACTATTAAGAATATAAATACGAAATAGTCTAATTCATCCCCAGTTTGTAGCAGATTCCAGGACAAGTTGTTACCTATTTTAGGTGGGAGGATAAACTAGTAAGGCAACTGAAGTGCAGAACAAGCATTTGTGACTGTGGCTGTGCACATCTGCAGACTACAGCTGTCTTCAGCTGTGCCATCTGACCATCCTGCCCTCAAACCAGGGCAGCACTGCCTCAGTGAGGGGGGATTTACCTGATGGGGCTACAGCGCATTTCCCTAACACACACACCACACAGCTCAGCGGGAGGGAGCACACAGCAGGCGTCTGTGCTTTGTCACCACTTCATTCAGCTGCTGAGCTGCAAGTGGAAGTCCATCATGAGGAGCTGTAGTGGAGATGTACACTCATGAATTCCAAACTTGGCTTTTTTAAGTCCACTTTTCATTTGGTCAACTTAAAAAACCCAAAAACTAGCCTGTTGTGATATGAACCCAAGTGAACGATCTGTACACATAGGAGAAAACAGAAAAAAATAAAACAGAAAACATATGGGGAAAACAGAAAAAAATAAAAAAGTCTTTATTAATAAACCTGTTTGCAAAAATGTTTGCCCAGAAAATGGGGATTTACCTGGTGTATAAATTGTGTATGTTTTAAATGCTAAGCTGACATCTGCATTGCTGAGCATGTCCATCAGGGTCTGAGGGGGTTCCTTGTTCCACTGCTTCCGTGGCTTATTTTCACTGTAGTTTATAACACCACCACCTGGGTATAAAAAATCATTCATAAATGCTATTTACAGAAAATTGCATTAGCAGCGTGGATTACATTCAAGGTCACATTCAAGAGAGAAATGAGAAACAGGAAGAAACAGGAAGAAAAGAGTCTAGATAACTCCATCTGTCACACCACTGTCCTCTCAGCAAACTGAGGAAACAGTGGAACCTCCTTGTGGCCAGGGGGCCCACAGGAACTGGCTGAGGGTGTGAGGAGGCAGTGTCTCAGCAAACTTATGTGGTGGCTCTGCAAGTCTCAAAATGAAGCCTGAGGCTGTTTCCGTGCCTTTTAATAGTAAACACTTAAATACATGCATTCCTCTCTCCACTCTCCTTGCCCTGTGCATAACTATCATATAACATTCCTACTTCAGCTTGGGAATTTCCTGACTACTCATATCTTGATTATTTATTTCTACAGCATTTATTCACATTTACCTAGAACACATATCCAGAATCACATTAAATAATCATAACAATTGCATCAGTGAGGGGCATTTTAAAATTGAAACCTTTCTCAGAAGAAACCTCATAAGTATTTTAATCAAAAGAAAGAAAAGTCTCTGCCTCACATCTGAGGTACATCATTGATAGTTCTTGTCACTGGCCTTAACCTGCATGTTAAATCACAATAAAAGTAGAGGTGTAGATGTTTTATGCTCCCAATAGTATGCTGTACTTGAAAGACAGGTGGTTGCATCCTGCACCAAATGAATCCCTTACTGCTACCTCCACAAATGGTGTATTAAAAGGAGGACTGTAGGATAATTTCTTAGAGATTATTATAATTTTACGGTTGCTATTGTTATCTGTCAGTTTCATCACTCTCTGCAATCTTCCTGTCACACAAAAACATAAAGAAATTCTCTTCAGCAGTGAACTTTTTGAGTGTTCGTTAATGAAGTATTTTAGAATTATTTTAATGTAATTTTACACATGTCATGTAAACTTTTGGCTTTAAAAATCTGTAAAGAATCACTGACATTACTTGAATTAAAAACACATTTAATTAAATCTTACTTTCAGTCTCTTCAGGTGTAAAACTGGAAGAAAGCAAAGATGCATTTTCCAGGACATCCAGCACAGTATTGGATATCCTCTTTTCCCATTGCCTTCTGTGAGTGTGTGACAGATCAGTACTTCCTGGGAGGACAGCAGAAACTGATATTGTAATGGTAACAAAAAAAAAAAAAACAAAAACATGATAACCAGCATCTAACTTGATTCCATGTCCAGACTGCCCTGTTCAGGCAAAGCAGTACTATGAATCACTTAACTAGCAGTGATGTTTGATTCTATGGGTGCAAATCTCAACTGGAAAGTGCTCCCCATACATTTACTCTATTCCAAATGTTTTCAAACAGTCATTTTTGATTACTTTGACAAGAGAATTTTAATTTTTTTTATCTCAGATGAGCAGTATGAATCAATGTACTTGCAGAAGTAACTAATGGTGGCATAGTTTTGTCTTGAGTAACCTGAGACTAGTTTGAGCCACCTATTTAAATGGCTGTATCACTGACATGTAGACACCAGTACACAGAAGGAAGTGCATCAGGCTTAAAACTGTAAAACTTACCTTCTTGATAAGATTTCCTTTGTTTCCTTGTGCCTTCACTCAAACCCTCAGCATTTTTCCTTTCTAAGGGGCTATGCTTGCTACCTTCATCTTTCCTTTGCTTTAAAAGAGTAAAGTCTTCATTAATTATTATCCTTGTTGTCAAAAAAGACAAGCAATCATATTAACATGGCATTAATTATTTCAGTTTTGCTATGAAATACCTGGTCTAAAGATTGGAAGATTTGAAAACTAAACCACTAACATTTTGAAGCCAACTGCAATTGCACCCTACCTATTATTGCACTGTATTTCACACTGAGTGCTCATGACAGACAACTTCAGTTTCTGAAGCTAAGCACACACAGTTATTTGATATAATTTCTCTTTGGGGTTTTTTCACATTTAAGAACACAAGCAATATAAATTATTTACATTCTCAGGGAAAACAAGATACACCCAAATATTAAATTTCTCAGATTGACAAGTCTGTGAAAAGAAAATAAAATAAGCCCCAGGGCAACATGCTTTTTAAAAATATACTGAATATGGCTGAGTCAGGCTATGGTAACGTATCCATAGGGGACATCTTGGCCACCTGTGACTTAATTCTCCTCTCCTGAAATCTCATATGGGCCCTAGAACCTGGTGACAACTATGTGCAGACTAGACTGTTTCCACAGTAGCCAGTTCTAAATGTGTCCCAAAAGCAAAGAAAATTTATAATCTTTTGCAGTATCAAAAAAAAAATAGAAAGACAAGAGAAGTTTATTTTGGTTGGGTTTTGTTTTGACAGGGTTATAAAAAATCCACTTTGGAACTAAACTGAACATGGGAAGAATCAAAAAGCATGGTGGGAAACACACAGGAAAACTGCAATTTGAACACTAATAGGCTGATTCATGGTTTAGCATAGGAATAATTTTCATTAGAAAATTTTCTATAATGCAGAATATTCTAAATTACTAAAATACAAATGTTCTATTTATATTTGAATACTTACTCTATTTTCTGTCTTATTGTTTGAGCTTCTCCCAGCCATGACACTACCTGACAGATTAACAAACAGATCCAAGAGTTAACAACTTTAGCAAACATTTGTAGTAAGGTAGTATTCCAGAGGTATGATAGCAATGCCACTGAACCAAGCAATGACAATTATGTGACAGCTTCTTCACACTTCTGACAGCACAGCTCATTCTCAACAGTCCTGCTTCTATTCTGTTCCAAATGGGCACTAATTGTGGTGTAGCTAAATTTATGCAGAAGAAAAACGTCCAACATTCTCTCTCTAAAAATTAAATAATGAACATAACATGCTTCACCATATTCTGGGAAAGAAAGAACTGTTGTATTTAAAATAAATGCCACTGTTAAAAGCTTTGCTGATTCTAAAACTGAAAAGTTTATTTCTAGCACAAGTCTTAAGACTTACAATAGATATATTGCAGCTTAGCACTCCACTTATGCTGGAATATAAATTACACTCTTCAAGCATTTTTCCACGCAAGTTCAATAATATTAGATTTTGAAATAATTAAAAGTAGATTTGGACATATAATGCTAATGTTTCATAGATGTAGTTAAGATCTTATATTTCCTACTCATTTTGTCATTCCTTACATCAACAAAAATGTTACTGACTTACCCTTCTGTCTTGCTGCATTGCCTGCAGGTTTCTTGGTTTCCTTTAATATCTGCTCAAACTCATTTGCAATCTGAAATGTGTATGAAGAGATACAAGTACTGCATTGTTTTAAAGTTCTTCAAATTATTGCATATACTATTTGTTAAAAACAGACTCACTATACAAGTGCACTGTTCCAGTTAACAATATCTAATTTTATCAGCATCAGGCCAACATCCAACTTTAATTTTCCGAAGAGACATTTTTAAAAACTCAGGTTTTCTGCTAAGTCTACAACTGTATGTATTTCAGAGTAGGACGTTCACAACACTACTTTTTATAGTTATACAATAACAAACTAGAAATGAGAAGGATTTAGTATCTAAAATGTAGATAGTACTGCTGAAATGCAGAGACAAAGAATACACCATACCTCAGAAGGCAAACAATTTTTCACAAGTTTGGTTAGGCAGCCTCTTGCAAGAATAGTACTGGCTGATGGACGATTCTGGGGATTTCTCTTAAACATCTGTTTTATTAAGTAATGAAGCTCATAGGAATACTGAGATGGAAGTGGATCATAGGACCCTTTGCATATCTTAAGGATGAGATGTTTCCAGCTGTTGGCTTGAAACTGCATTTTAAATAAATTAATATTAGAGTACAGAGTTTAAGCATAAGGTAAAAAGTAGCTGACATAATTTAAGATAACTTCTACAACTGAAAAGCAGATAGGAATTACTCTTATAAATTTATGATTGTTTGAATTTTATTTGTATAGAAATCAAGTTCATCAATTCATATACTTGAGATCAGACATGAACTGCAAGTGTGAAACAGTAAGCTCAAAACTATGAAGACTTTGAATTAAAAAAATTCATCAAAAGTAGCCTGTAAAAGCACAAACATCCTCTTGCAAATCTAATGTCTGAGAACTTCTAGCTCTCATGCAGGAAGTTTCCTTGGATTACACCCCACTGGCTTGGCTGCAGGGTGCCAAGCATCTATGCAGTGTCATCTTTTGTATGACCTGTCACAGATTATGCAAGAACATACGTGACCATCACATCAAAGCAGACACATAACTTTTCCATACTGCTAATAAGGGAAGAATACTCCCTCCCTGGAACCCCAGCTCTGAGCTCTGCCTCAATAGCCCTGACACTGCCAAAGACTTGCCACAGACCTACTCAGGCTAACACAACCCTATGCACAGGCTCCCTTATCACTCAGTAACATCAGTGTAAGCTTCCACACTCTTGCACAGCCAGCACTTGCAGCTGTGGAGAAGCTTTTGTTGATACACTGGATGTGAACAATGCTCTCAGGCATATGTGTCATTCTTGGGTCTCTCCTTTGCAGGGTCAGGAGCTGGGACTTTGATGATCCTTGTGGGTCCTTTCCAAATCAGAATATTCTGTGGTTCTCTGATTTCAAGATACAGTATTAGCTCAATGAAAGAAAACTGCTGCTTATAAAAAACTAAGACAAAATGACCTTCAATTAGGATCTCACTTTCCTGCGAAACAAACACATAATAAGGGTTCTTATTTTACCTACGAGTCTGAATAGAGAAGCCAGAGGATGTTAACACATAAGAAACACAGCAACAACACTGTAAAAGATAGTGTCCCAGAAATGACAGCAAGACTGAATAATTCATCAAGGTCCCCACTGTTTGAAGAGGAGAATGGTGCTTGGACAGTGATTTGTTTGATTTGAAGAACAAGCAAAGGTGTATCACGGATGCAAGCGATGCAAAATGCCTCCTGCTTACTACATTTTGCTGTACTTGTACACAATATATTTTTATTAGCAAAGATTTTGAGTGTCTTTGTCACTATGTCCTGGGATTATCTTGATCCTGCAAAATGCAATGCTCTTGCAACTGCAGGTATCTGGAACCACCCTGGCAGCTGCTGGATTCAGTATGCCCACATCACCTCACCGATATTGAGGAAAATTAACCAAATAAAAACCAGATTGTTTTCTAACAAATTTGAAAATAGAGTCCTCTACAGAAGCATGCAGTAGGTCCTAAGAACTGCTGAAACAGAAGTATATAGTGGAGGAGGTATAGGAAGGGTAGAGCAATACTTCCCTCTTTTGGAAGCAGAGCAAGCACTTCAGTCAACTCTATTGTACAGCTAATTGCTAAGTAAGTTTCAAGGAATTCCAAAACTTTTCTCATGGCAATAAAGCTGTACTTACCGGGTGTTTTAGAGTGCACAGCTCATACAGAATACACCCCAGAGACCATATATCACTGTAGATATAGAGAGAGATGAAAAACTTTCAGCCAGAAATTGCAATCTAGTATCTTGCTTAAAAGCATGAGATTTAATCTGTGTACACAACTGAGCTAAATAAGCTAAAAATAAATGTAAGTAACAATAAAAGACAATATAATTATGTGTTTAACCTCTCCTGTGGAAATGTTCTTCCTTATTTTATCCTACCCTGATGTAAAAGAAGATGACTGTCACACAGTGGTAGTTGGCTTTTCATTCCTAGGGTGTCTTTCAAGTAATTTGCTCCAACAATATTTATCCTTCTGCACTTGAAAGCCTTCGTATTCTATGGCCCTTAACATCAAATGGGAGCCACATAATCCTGAGAACTGGAATTCTGGCCCTGCCAAAAAGAATTCTCTTACTGAGAAAAAACCCCATCATTTTCCACCAAAAGTGAGTACTGCCATTTGCACAAGAAGCAACTTGAACTGTAGAAGGTTTCTTACCTCCCCTGGAAAATCAATCACAGTTCTTGCATAAGGACCAGAATAACTGGGCTCTCTAAACCTAAGTAATCCATTCTGTGCCATTATCCTTACATTATCAAGACTGGCATGAAGAGGTTAAAAATCATCCATCAGCCATCATCCAAACAACCATTCCCCCAAAAATAAGATCAGCAAAAAGATGTCAACACATACTTATGTTTGTGGATATATACACACAATACATACACACAAGTATGTATGTATGTATGTATTTACTTTCCCAAACAAACAGAGATCTGCACACTGTTTTTCAGACTTCTAGGACTAAAAATACTGTGCTCTCAGCTACCTAAGAAAAGAGGAATTTATGCGCTATAATCCTAAAAAATTGTAATTACTTCTTTGTAAATTTTCTTCGGCTCAGTATCTTCTCTGAAACAAATATGGATAAGACACATAGCCAGATTGAGATAGCAATAAAAAACCCCATCCATTAGTAAGGCATTATTTGTGACCACTGAAAACACCAGTACCTTTTGTTGTTGTATGGCAGACTTTCCCATATTTCTGGAGGTACATAATAAGGAGTTCCCACATAGGTGCAAGCGTATGACATTGGACTATGAAACAACAAAGAGGAAATGCCAGGTGAGAAGTAATGATTTATGAACTCTGTACTGTTTGTCAATGCTAAAATAAAACTTGACACCACTGAGATCAGCTGAGATGTCCACATACTGTGCAAGAAGGCGTGCAGATCCAAAATCTCCCAACTTGACTTTTCCACTTTGAGTGAGGAAGACATTCTGCATTTCAAGAGCAAAGATTAACACACTTAAATATTCTTCCATGAATCATGTCTGCAGTTTGGATATACAGAAAATACAGCAATACCCACTTCTGATATTTTGTCTTTGTATTTCTTTTTACTTGCTTCTCCTAATACTTCCACCAAAACAGAAAGCTTTTGTGGGCCTAAGGCCTCAGCATCAATAGCAGAGGAAGAATCAGAACTTAGAATTGCCTTAATCTCTATGCTATACTCAAACCAAGGGTCCACTTTCTTCTGAATTTCCCTCTTTCTGAGGGAAGAGCAAAAAAGAAAAATTGTGAGGCAAGATATTTGCAAACTGCATAATGCATACACTTTTTCATAGTTCTGTAGTTCTTTTAAGTTATATACAGTGTCACAAGCAATTGGTGCTATCAGCAGTGTGGATATGAAGGATATCTCCTCACCCACAGTATTACATCACCCCATGCACTCAACAATTTCATTTACATGATATTTTTGGCCTTAATAAAAACCACAGAACTTAGCAGTCACAGGAAATTACAAAAAAGAAGCTTTAACTTTTGCATGCAGAAGAGTTTATTAATGACAACAAAATTTGCTCTGTTCACCTTGGATTTTATATCCCTGTGTAGCACACGTTTATCATGGATGTGCTTCACAGCCAGGCACATCTGCACAAACCAGTGAAGGATCTGAAAAAGAGTAGCTGAGAGTTATAACAGCTCAATACTCAATATAATGAATACTTTACTAATAGATTAAAAAAAATTAGGAAAGCAAAAGCATATGCAGAACATTTGGGTGTAAAAAGTAACTGCAGCATAACAGCCTCCAACCAGCATGAAAGACTGAGTTCTTTAAAACAGATTATATTTTAACATTGCAGAAGGAATGTTTATTACCTGTGTCCAGAAAGTTCTAATAATACATAGCAACAATGAAGCTGGGAATCACTACCTGGAGCTTTAGCTCATGGTCATTTTATAAAGAAGTTAACTAAAGTTACACAGTAAATTGGCAAATAGATAAAAAACCCAAACCACCAAATAACAAGCAAAACCAAAACTCACATGGAAATAATGCACTGTTTCAAAAAGGAAACGTGTTCCTTTCTAAGTACGAAAGAAAACTCTTAAACGTTATAGAAAATCTAACTATTCAATGAGTTGAGGTTTCTGGTCCTTTCATTTTAATGAAGGTGATGCTCCTAACTGTAGCAGGAAGTAGCTTCTATTCACTACAATGTCCCATTGAACCTTCTCCTAAGTAATTTTATAGCTTCTCTGGTAAAAGGAGTTAGCACATACTGAATGGTTTAAACTAAATGGTTTAGCTGCTACATAAAAACCAGGCATTTATTCTCCTGGTTAGCTTTATTTATCTTACCAGAGCAGTTTGTTCACTTTCTGTTTGCAGTAGTCATACTATGCTTTGAATTCTGCCTGAATTGTTGCGTAAAATTCCTACTTAATTGCATACAAACCTGACTGGTTTTCACGCTATGTGAACAATTTTCAGATACAAGTAGCAATTTCTTTTTTTATTCCTTTCAGTCCAATTCTTGTCCTGATCTGCTGGACACTATAAAAGAAGTAATTCTCCAGTTCTATCTGTAAGTGACTTTGTTTCATCAAGATGTTAGCATGTCTCTAATTTGGTTTATGCAGCATGCTTCAGTTTACATGGAAAAGGATTCCCAGCCCCCTTGGTTCAAAACAATGTATTTTCTTACCATGTCTTCAGGGAACAAATTTCCTCCTTGGTGTTTAATCTTTTGCATTAGATCTCCATCATCACAATATTCCATCACTATATACAGATGTCCATTAGCTAAATTTTTGGTAATTTAAGAATAATTAGTATTTTTATTAGCAGGATATGTATTGATTTTTTACTACATGTAATATTTTTTACTCGAAAGCTCCAACGACATGCTATGTGTTATGTTACAATAAACATGTATTTTGTTTATAACACATACTATAAACAAACAAAAAAAAAGAAATTAATCTCAATCCCTGAGGAGTATGCAACTTCAAACAGATAAAGGAATTTAAATTTTTTATACTTACCTTCAAATGATTCTTTAAAGGCAACAATATTTGGATGTTTCATTTTAGCCAAAAGAACAGCTTCCCTCCTAGAATTCTCTACACCAGATGAAGACTGAAAATATAAACACACTTACTATAAATTTCACACTAACAAATGTTCAAGTATACACATAAAGTGCCTCACTTTCCAAAGAAAAATATTTTAAAGAATTGATCTTCAGTTATTTCAAGTCATTTAGAAAGTTTAAAAGCCCCATCTTTTCAATCTATGGTTTATTACTAGCTGAAGACTTCTTTGGGTTTTTGGGGCATTTTGTTGGGTTTTTTTAATTTGAGAGAATCTTTTACTATTTCAATTAATGACTTTTTCTATTTTAAAAGGGCAGAACTATATAACAAAGCAGCACACACTGACTTTGAAACAGCTGACAGCCTGCATGAACTCAGTATAAGGCCAAGTGCCCAGGTCTTGCTGAGCTTTGGCCTCAGAAGCCAGTGCCTCCCATTTTGTGACATTTAGCTTAGCTGAGTGTAGAGAATGTAACCCAAGTAGCTGATTACCAGCAGTAATACGACACTAATTTCCTCATTAGACATTGAAGATGAAATTTGCATTTTAGTGAAATCAATGGCAATCGAGCCAAGGGCATCAGTGGGAACAGGGAACATTCTAAGCACCTTCACACCTGCTACACTTCCCAAAATCCCAATATTTAACCATGTACTTCACTTAGTACCAACAACATCAGCTCAAGATCTAGTTATACAGTAACCATACCACACACCTGTCTAATACACAAAACTCTCAGAAAAACCTTTCAGCGTTTTAAAAATACACTCAGGATTTTTTTTAATTTTATTTTTTTTTTAAGTGGTGGGTGAGGCGATGTTTGGGTCACACTTACCATTGGAAGCCTTACTTCCTTCATTACATACTTTTGGTCACTGATTCTATGATGAACTAGGAGAGCTCTGCCAAAGGATCCCTCTCCTAGTACTTTCAACATGTTGTATCCTTCCATTCTTTATACATTCAGTTCCAACACTTTTCTTCATTCACAGGATTATCTTCTAAACTTTGTCAGTACCTTAACATTTTTTAAATTTATCTCTTAATATAACCTGCATGAAAAAAGACCCAAACAAAATAACAAGAAGGAGTGATAAATGTGGGTACCTACCTAACTGTCCAGCATTACCATGACACAACTTCACTGCACTGCTACCTTGATTTTACTGAAGATGAGGCCTCCAGAAAGTAAAATTTGAAACATTATAGTACTATTTCTTAATTATTTTAATTTAAAATGCTCAATCTCTTCAAAGATGTCAGTTATAGACTTGCAACTTTGCATCTTCTTTTTGCTACCTGCACTCCTGCACGTGGTTTCACAACACTAAAGAAAACTCACAGGAATATTATTTGAAACAAGCTTAAAGCTTCCAGTGACAATTCTCACCTAAAACAGCCTAAGCAAGATCAAACTGGTAAAAGTTACTGTACAAAGACTTCAATAACTGGCAGATATAGAATAAAATATTTTAGTTGCAAGGAACCTACAATGGTCATCTAGTGCAACTGCCTGACCACTCCAGGGGTGACCAAAAGTTGAACTAGCGTGACAGTGGCATCATGACAATGTTTCTTGAACACTAACAGGTTTAGGGCATTGACCACCTCTCAAAGAATTCTGCTCCAATGTTCAACAACCCTTTCAGTAAATAGATGCTTCCTAATGTCTAGTGTAAACCTTCCCTCGTGCACTTTTGAAATGTTCCCAGTTGTCCTGTCACTATGTTTAGACTATATCAGGGGATCACAGAATCAATGAGGTTGGAAAAGACCTCTGAGACCATTAAGTCCAGCCCCTGATCCAACACCATGTCAACTAGACCATGGCACTGAGGGCCACATCCAGTTAAAACCCTCCACGGATGTGACTCTACCACATACCCGTGCAGCCCATGCCAATCTCTAATCACCTCTTCTTCTATGAAGAGAATCTTCCTGATATCCAACCTGCAAGTCCCATGGCACAGTGCGAGGCTATGTCCTCGCCTCCAATACTGAGCTTAATCCCAGCCCTCCTGAGAGCTCCCTCAGCTGCTGAAACTCGCACATGATCCCCTGTTCTGCTACAAACACATCTCCTGCAGGATGTCTCATGCAGCAGGGGCTTGTTATCCTTTTTTCAAAACCTTGGCGCTTTTAAGTCATCCTCTGTGCACTGTGTGCTCACACGGTATTCTAAGGAGTTGATGAGCTCTTTGCTTCCTCCAGCTCCTTTAGGCTGGAGAGGAGCAGCCCAAGCCCGGCCCAAGCCCCCCAAGCCCCGCTGGGGACTCACCTCAGCGGGCCGGGCCGAGACCAGCGGGAAGGCCCCGGCTCTCCGCCGCCGCTCGCCCCGGGCTGCCCGCGCCCGCCTGGGGGCGGGAGCCAGGGAAGGAAAAGGGCGGTGCTGGCTCCGAGGCCGGGGAAGGAGGGCGGTGCTGGTCCAAGGCTGGGAAGGAGGAGGGCGGCGCTGGCTCCGAGGGCGGTGCTGGCTCCAAGGCCGGGGGAGGAGGAGAGCGGCAGTG
>NW_005054322.1:5779366-5780956 GCF_000277835.1 Geospiza fortis
CTCCTGCGGGCCGTGGCGCTGCTGCTCCGCTGAAGGGACGCAGACATGGAAACATGGGAAATATAGCAGTGTTCTGCTTTGACAGCTCACTCTCAAGAGACTAAATAGCTTTAACCTTTAAATAAAGAACAGATGTTGTATTACACTAAATAGTTATTTAGCTGGTTTGCACTGGGATTTGTATTATTGCACAGAATAGCATGTTTGTATCCTCATGGGATTCCCCTCTTAAATCACATGGTCTTTCCCTCGCCCAAAGGCCCCGTCGGTGCTGGTTTGTCCCAGGTTTACCCCTCCCCTCAACCCCTCCTCATTTGTATCCTAGTGGCTGTGGACCCTTCCTCTGCCCCTCATCCCCCCGGGTTTAAAAATCTCCCACGATGAGGGATCTGTACTCTTCTTTTTCCACCTAGGGGGTCATCTGGATGATCTGGTGTCTCCTATCAAGGAAATAAATTTAGGACTTCGCCCCCACGTGGGGAAGACTGCTTTTTGTCTTTTGCTTTTTGTCCTATGTAAGATTGTGTGGGCTAGGGTCCATAGGGAGCTGGGTAGGAGTAAAGCAGCCCGCCAGGCACAAATTCTTACAAACAAACACAACTAAAGTGATGAGTTTAATAAGTACACCATAGTACAGACTAATACAAACCAACATAAAAATTGTCACATAGTAAGTAGTGTATCAGATCTCATCTAGGATTACTTAATAATGAACAAATGGCAGTAACTAATGAGATTAAACTCTGTTTTATTGATGCAGCCCTAAAACTAGATACAACAGTTTAAATTCAGCACACACCTTATTAGCTGGCTTCAGTTTTCGAAGCTAAATCTTGTCAGAGTAGGCATTGTATTATTGGAACACCTACATTACTTTGTTTTCTTAAACTAAAAGATTGCACGTTTCTAAGGAATTCATAGGAAGTACAACAAGTAAACAGAAGGTATTAGCAATATACTACCATGAGCTACTAACAGAAAGCATTATACCTAGTCCTTAACTGAAAATTTAATGGAACATAGTCAACATAAAGACAACAGTGTTAAGTCTAGTACTTAACCCAGGACAGAATTGTTAAAATTTTGAAAAGGCAGAAACTTAAAAGTTTATTTAGTGACACAGGCAGTCCATAAAAATTTTAGACAGCTCCTTTCCCAAAGCTGCATAAAACAAGTACCCTTCAACTCTCCCTAAAAAGTATCAAATCTTTAACCCCCCTGCAGCAACAGCACTACTTTTACTCTTCTATTTCAGCACTTGTTTCTTGGAGGGCATTGCTCTGTTTGTGAATAAACACAGTGGCTTTTGATTCCAAGTCTCCCAGCTGCTCAAGTGAAGAGATACATGGATCTTGATCTTTAACAGCATCAGGCAGCTTGCACATCTTCTCCCGAATGCGTTGAGAATATCGCAAAGGAGTTATGATTTTCAGATCTTTAGCACTGCAGTCATTTGCCTCAGGATGCACCTTCACACTTAGGAAAAGAACACAACAAACCAAAAACATAAACATAGTCATGCCATCATACAAGTTACCTCTGCAGCAACCAGCAGAAACAGCAAGTCATGATTCCTATTCAACTCTTTCC
>NW_005054322.1:5781215-5790352 GCF_000277835.1 Geospiza fortis
CCCATTCCCACAGCTAAAGGAAACAGGTCCCTTTCCATTCATTCAGTTAAAACCAGATGAGAAACTCTTTTCCTAGGCAAAATATTTTAACCCAGAAAACCTCCTGAAAAGAGTTCCCAAAGAAAGATTCTTTCCTATTCCATCAGAGGAAACTGTTCTTCCTGCTGCAAGGGACAGTGGACAGCTGCCAGGACTCCAACTCCATCAGATGTTAAAGCTCAGCACAACTTCCTTAAGTCTACCGTCTTAGAAAAAAATTTATGGAAAAAAAAAAAGGCATTAGTTGGTTTGTATTGAGGTTACTACCCAGGTTTTGGCCTCAAGATCCAATTAAAGTAATCTTTGCAGGCCAGTTACATCTTGTTCACTAATTCCGTGTTATGACATACAACCTTATCTACATTTGAAAAGGGGAGGAATGGAGACATCTTTCTTTTTTCCTAGCTCAGTGTAGAACTGCTACTGCCGTGTTGGCAGTGGAAGGGAATCCTAAATCTGGAATTTACGTCTCTGTCACAAAAGTCTGGTTACTCTGTACTGAATCATTCAAAAAGCAAAACAGTTTGGGTAAATAGAGCTTACTTAAAAATACTTCCTTCTGAAGGAAGAGGAAGCAATCCTAAAAATGTGGTTCTTGAGATCTTTCAATTAAGTATTCACAAATGCAGTGCCTGTTTTCACAGGACACAGTTACTGCAGACACTACAGACTTTCCATGGTTACCTGAAGTAATCTTACCTTTCCAAATATGGTGTGGTAGGAGGGTTGCATCTCCTTGAAAAAGATGTGTCATTCTCTTTCTCAGGAGAATTAGTTGCTTGGGCTGTATTTTTTATCCCATCCTCCTTCTGTTCTCTTTCACATTTTCCTTTCTTTTTTGCCCGTTCTTTAGCCTTGTGCTTTTTATTCTTTTTTGGCAAGATCTCTTTTGGTTTTAAGTCTAAATCATCATCTTTTTTGATAACTTCACTGCTTGTCTCTGCCTTTTTATTATCACTCTCTTCTTTTTGGTCATCATCTGGGCAGAGATCTTTGGAGGTTTTCTGAACTGGTTCTACAGATGAATTTGGTTCCTGGTTGACTTCCACTACCTCACTTAAATGAGCTTCTATCATGGTTCCCCCTAAAAATGCAACATTGAAGAGAGTACACCTGCAATTAGTTACAACTAAAGAGAATGTTTTTAGAGAAATAACTTTTATTCTCATGTAGAGCTCTAAGATTTCGGGTAAGTGTGCATTGAAGTCTGAGCCACAACAATTTAAGTTGCTGATGATTTTAGCCACCTTTACAAATCTGCAACCTGAAAGCTCAGGCTAAGTACACATCCTGAGAAATCATTCTCTTCCTTTTCAAGTGCAGCAGCTCTCAACAAGTATTTCAGCCAGTTTCTGAGTTCAGATACTTGTCAGGTTATGTTATATTGAAAGGAAATATTTATGGCTGCTTTACTTCCAAAATTAGAATTTTTACGACCTTTAATTGACACTATGCCATAAACACAACCAGGCTTCTGGAAGTGAAGGAGTTTGAGTCAGAGGCACTGATTTTTAGCTCACAAGAGTATTTTTATTTACTCTTTGACTATCAGGCTGAAATAACTGGATGACACAGCTTTTATAAATTTTAATTAAAAAGTCTGAATACAAGAGCATCTCAAATAATTTTAATAAGCCTACTCTTGAAAAGGATTTGTTTAGCCAAGATTGTTTTCAAAGACAATTGAGTATAAAATGATCATGGAAAATTTTCCATTAATTAAAATTTAATATTAGTATAAATACTTTAAACACTTTTTGTTGGTTATCAAGTCAGACATATAACTAGAACAGAGTACTCAGACTTACCATTGTCAGAGTTAAAAAGACCTTCAGTATTTTTGATTGCATCTACTAGGGTGTGTCGCAATTCCTCTCTGGGCTGAAAAAAAGTTGCACTGTTTTAGAAAAACAATTCCAAAATGAATTATCATCTCAGCTTATTTGATTGGTGTAATAGTTACAGAAAAAGTGAAGCAGGCCATATGATTTTCATGTTACAGAACACAGTGAATCTTGTATTCAGTGTTAAGCCAGAACACAAGTGAATCTTGTATTTTCAGTATTTGGTGTGCTAAAGATGTATTTGATGCCCTGAAATCTAGCTGATATTAAAGCACAGAAATTGAGTCTATCAGTAGGTATAACATTAAGTTCTGTTTTGGGTTTCTAGTGGTACTATGGTAATTTGATGATCCTAAACCTTTCTTCTTCAAATTAGTACCTACAGTGGCTACAGAGCAAACCAAATCCATTATTTTTATGGTCAGGTAGGTCATGTGGCTTTCCTCCTACTATAAAGGTGTTTAATAAAATCAGAAGCAGTTGTATTTTACAGGCCATACTTTCATGCCTTTCTTTTAATTGTTAATCTCAAATTTTAAGAAAAGTTGCTTACCATTGCTCCTGCCAAAATGGCCTCCTCATAGACAGCAATAAGCTTTCCTAGTTGGCCCATCTGCTCAAGACGCATACAGCAGATCCAATATTTTGCAAGTTTTTTAACCCCAGGAATGCTGTGTATCAGATCCTCCAACATGGCACGCGCTTCATCACCATGATGTCCCTAAAGTCAACACAAAAGTAGAGATTTCAATGCATTTGACACATTGAGGTGCTGTAGTTTTGCTGCTTTTGAACTAGAAAGCAAAGGGTTTTTCCTTTGGCAGAATTGTTATTCACCTATTCTTCAAAATTAGAATTATTTATACAGTATTGTAAGTAGAAGGAATAAACAGATGTTCAGGCATCTTCAGAACTACTTGAAACAGACTTTTTCAGAAGTACAGACAAGTTTCTGCAAATGCAAACTTGTTTTACGTTAATTCCTTCTATCTACTCTCATTACATTATTGTTCAATTACTATTATTACCATTATTGCCTATACTTATTCAGTATCTCAGTGAGTTAGTTAATTTCTTCAGCTGTTGGTAAAAGCTATGATATTGCTTAACTTGGGGAACAATTAGTCTCCTAATTGTTGTATTGTATCTGACTCACATGGGTCTGACATGCCCAGAGGATTTTCACGTTGTCAGTACCTATATGATCAGAACTCATTAGGCAGGGGTCCCAGTACCTGTTCTGTTAAATGCAAGCATTCACTCAGAGTCTTGTTGACCTTTTCTGTATCAGCAGCAGAGAATTCTTGTTCTTCACTTTTAGACTGGGGTCCCAGAAGTGCACATATAGGGGGTCGTCTCATCACTTTTCCTCTAGATGCCCTCCATTCATCCAGGCGAGCTCTGCATTTAGGAATATTATAAGCTGAAGTGACAGATGTTTTATCAGTTTTTTTACATTGACTGACACTAATTAGGGTAAGTCATGCCAAGATACTTTCCAGGTAGTCTGAATCTTCTTTTAATCCCAAGAGGAATAAAGCTGCCTTTTAGATCTGCATGAAAATTTCAAAACTACGTGTATTATTGTATGCTTTAGGTATCTACCAGGTTAAAGCAGGTATCTTCCTTTCCAGCTGCAACAAGAGACTTAGGTTACAGACCCTTGTTTTCAAAAGAAGGTAAAAAAATGCTTCTAAATTATTCATGCATTACTCTCCCCATCCCATCCCACTTCAAACCAGAAAACTAGAAACTAATATCATAAGACAAAGTGTGGAGAACAGCCCAAAACAAACCTATGACACAATTTATAGAATCTGAAACTGATGTGAAGTGTAATTCAGTTTTAATGTTTTATTTCAACCCTACCCCCTAGGCCATCAATTTTTAGTATATGTGACTTATTACAAGGACCTCTATATGAGGAATATTAAATACCTTTTAGACTGTGAATCATAGTCCCACCCATTGTCTATGCTGCACTCACCACAGTGAAAAATGTCATTGACAACTTCTCTCCTTGAGTCTGTAGAGATGCTCCTGCCTATATACATCCTGCCTCAGTCATTTTTTTTTAATCTGTGACATGCATGTGAAATTCATTTACAAGATTATCTGCCATCCTTAAGGCTGTCACAACACTTAGACTAAAAAAACAGCTCCGGCAACATCTATGTTTTAACTGCGCGGGAAAAGTTGTAAGCCTGGAGAGGTCCTGCAATTGAATCCTGATTTCTCAGTATAAGCCTTAAATTTTAGTCTGCTGTCCTTGGGCATCAAGTTCAAGCACCTATTTCTCTGTTTTTCAGAGTCTATACAGCAACAAATAGATCAAACTAGATATTCTTGGGAAAAAGGCCTGAATAACTTGCAAGAGTAACCTACAACAGTAATTTAGTTACCTTCTCTCTTCTACTGACTCTTTTGGCAGAATAGATTTTCTCTTTTCATCCATTTTAGAATTGTGTCCTGATTTTGTACCAGGAGCAACAGAAGTTGATCTTGCTAGAGTTTCTGGTCGTGCATCTTCGCAAAAATCTGCGCATTTCTTCACACTGCGCACTTTGCGATCAGGATTGCTAGAAGGGGCCTTCAGTGGCTGTGGTCGCCTTCCACCAGCCACTTTTGGGACTGTTACTTTCTTTGGTGCCACAGCAAATGTCAGCTGTTTCTTCAGACCAGACTGTGAGTTGGTAGCAGCTTTGTCAGATGGTTTGCTCTGAAATGGCGGGACACCATTGGATTTTACAGATTTAGTGTTGTTTGCGACTTTGACGGCCTTCAGAACTGCATTACAGCTTTTCATGGACAAAGAATTTGCTGCTTGTTTGGTGGCAGAAGGAAAAGCCTTCTTGTCTGGCAAAGAACTCTTTTCCCCTTCATCTTTTGCTGCTTTCCAGAAAGAATTTATCTTGGATTGGATAACTTTGCCACGGTATCTGCCAAGAGCTGGTTTCTTTGGTACGCTGATACTTGCATTTTGTTTTTCTGCTGTCAAATGCCTCTCTTTAATTCTTTTGATTTCCAAGATGGCCTTGCTAAGTGATACATGCTGAGATTTTATATCAATTACTTTATTCTGTGGAGCTTGATTTTTAAGATTACAGTTTGTCCCTGCTATGTAACTTGTCAGTGGGACTGTAGAAGAGTTTAAAGTAACACTTGTTTCTGAATTTACACTTGATTGGTCCCATGACTCTTTATCGGCATTCTCTTTATTTTCCTGAAATCAAAAGCAAATTCATGGAAATGTTAGATGTATGTTCATGCTACATGTTACTTGTTTCCAAAGAGGCTTCCAATGATTCACAGGACTAAACTGCTTAACCGTAAATGCCAGTTTAAAGATGCCTACAGAAGTAATGTATAAATATTAAGTAGATTACTTGTCAACTATTACTACAGAATTCGCATCAAAAATCAAATAAAAATTGCTTAAATTCTGCCTTGGAAGAAAAGAAAGAAATAAAACTCTTAAAGCAACTGCTGGCTTTAAACTGCCCAAATTACCTCCTTAGAAGGGTTATAAAGCAGAAACTTGCTTTAGGCTGTATGTAGTCAAGTGCAGTATCTCTGTTTGCATACCTCATCACATAATGGCAGCACCATTCCTCCTCCACTTAGTGTGAATAGTCTACTAACAGAAGGTAGTGAGTAAAGTAGTAATTAGGACACTAGGAGATGTCACCAGAAGAGAACTTTTCTTACTATGGAGATGTAGGATGTTGCAACTTGAGAATGGTTACATCAGTTTTACACAGTTTTACTGAAACTATCAGCTGTATGTTCTCAGCACAACCCCTTAGGAAAAGTGGAATCTAGTCTTTTCCTCCAAAAAAGTTGCTCTACAGCAACTAATTCAGCATCATCCAAGCAGCAGCTTTTGAAAGAATGAAATACCCAAAGGCAAGAAAAAACCCATGTGAATGACACATGGAAGTCTGCAGGAGCAGACTTTAAGGAAGATGCTCCTGACCTGAAAGAAAACTCATTTCCTGGTCTGTCACTGAGGCTTAGTAGTTAGATTTGACAGACCAGAGTTTGAGTGTGAAGACTATTATTTCAGGAAATTATGTCACTCAACTTTAAGTTATACAAGACATTTATACAGAAAAATATATGTACCTTCAGGAAATTTCTAAAAAAGCACTTGTTCTCACTTCTGCAATTTTTCTTCTCAGCATTCAGTTTTGAAGTTAAGTTTTTTACTTTTCTCTTCAAATAACTCCACATCTCAAATCTTCTGAAACCCAAACTGTAAACCACCTAACATGAACACAGCTCTTATGTCTATTTTTTCCTCACCTTTTCCTGAGAATAGGTCTGGAGAAGAATCCCTATTTTGCTATTTCTAAGCAGCACAACCATTTGGATCTTAATTCCAGGAAAGTGACATGAAATGATACAGGGAACACATTCCCTTAAACTCTGGTTAGGTATTGGCATCTACTTCTGATTACCTTAGTTTTGCTAGCACTGAAAAAACATACACACTCAACAGTTCATTTTGTTAATGGTTTGGCTTTCTTTCAAGTAACAAATTTCTTTACTGTGACAGAAGACCTTACTCAGATTTTAAATAACTTCCCCAAAGACTCAAAATATATCAAAAACCCCTCTGAGATTCTTGAGAAACATTGTTAAAATGTAAGCATTATTTCAGCAATAATGGTATCGTATCCTCTTTAACTCTCTCTCCCATTGGGCACAAACTGAATATCAATATAATCCATTTCCTACTGTAATATGGCAGCTTTCCAAAAAGCATATAATAAGCAGCGACTAAATAAAGTTCTAACAAACCACACCTCTGCACCTGCAAACTTCTCATGCTCTGGAAGCCATACAACATACATTTAAGGAAGTGGAATGTTGTAGCCATAGAAACAGAGTGCCATCAGTATTTAAGTATCAGTCAAAACTTACCATTTCTGGGTTGGGAGATGTTGAGAGCTGTAACTTCTCTTGCAGTTTACTGGTAGTTGCTCTCCTACTGCTTAAAAAAAAAAGACATCTTAAATCATGCAACAAAGGGATGTGTTTTTAGCGGATGTTCACATCTTTCAGTTGGTAGTCTGCAGAATGTACTCCTACTGAAGCATTTCTGTTTAGCTTGCGCTATTTGTCCAGCAAAAACAAATGGTTAAGCAACCACTGATCAGAACCCAGGCTGGAAAACATCCTTCTTACATCATAAAGAGCTGTCTAACAGATTGGAATTTACTGCAAGTGTAATTTCTCATGTTTAAGAATGAGTACCAATTTGTCTGGTCTGATGCATCTACTACAGAAGGTCAAGTTTGTAAATGCTGCAGTTGAGAGGAAAAGGGGAGAGTAGCACAAGAAGCTGAAGTTCAGCTATTGCAATCATGAGAGCCCAGGCCAACTGAAACAAGTCTGAACAAGGACACATAGTTCCTACCACACTGACAGGTTCCAAAACCTTCAGTCAGGCACCAGAGCTGGCATCAGACTACCCAGAAAGTTACAAAACCACCAAGAGCAGTATTGTCTCTTAGCAACTATGAAAATGTATTGACAACTCAGAAGAAAAAGATCTTGGTTTATCTTTGGATTTGGTCACAAATCCAAATTCTTCCTCAGGTGCTTTGTGATGTGTTATATAAGAGACATGACATTACTGCATGTGACTGAAGATTAACATTCTAGTTAGCAAGGGGTATCCTTGCATCCGAGGACCTACAGAAGCCAGCTGAGATGAAAATGAAGGAACATTAGTGAATATGAACATAAGAGAATATAAGCCACAGCAGAAACACTACCTGATCAATGTCTGGTTTTCTTGAATGGGCACACCAGAAATAGTCTTCTTTCTTGATAGATACTCCTCAACTTTCTGTCGTCTTTGTTCTAGCAAATTTTAAGACAGACAGACTTGTTACATTTTCAGCTAAAATATTAAGCTAAACTTTCTTAGTCAAGAAGGAAATGCAGTTAGAAAAGCATCAAGACATTACAAAATATAGACACTATGTATTAAGAAAGCCTTAGTTTTCACATCTCAATGCCTTACACATTCTCATATTTCTTGAGAAAGGCCGTATTCAAAGTATGGTTGAATGTAACTTCACAGCTGCACAAAACTGGCTGGTTTGCTGTATGAAGCTAAAAGAAATACAGTTTTGCAACATGAAGTCCAGCTTGCTATCTTCTGTATGCCTGTCCAGTATTTCACACAGTTGGTTCAGCAAGCACACTTTTCATTTGTGGCAGTAGCAAGGATAGCACACATGAAAAGCATCATGCACGTAAACCCAACTGACCATCTGTAAAATCATTTTCTTCTCTTCCACTGTCACTTGGACATCTGTGCAAATGTTAGACTACTGGGAGTGTTAATACCAGCATGAAGTAATCCTGAAAAGGCCCTAAGAACAGCTGTCACTGTCCCTCCAGGGATGGCGACTCCACCATCTCCCGGGACAGTTCATTCCCATGGCTAATCACCCCTTCTGTCAAGAAATTCCTCCTAATGTCCAACCTAAACCTCTCCCGGCACAGCTTGAGACTGTCGTCTTGTCCTGTGTCATCGGGGAGAAGAGGCCAGTCCCCAGCTGGCTCCACCCTCCTTTCAGGCAGTTGTAGAGAGGGATAAGGTTTCCCCGGAGCCTCCTTTTCTCCAAGCTAAACACCCCCAGCTCCCTCAGCCGCTCCTCACAGGGCTGGTGCTCCAGACCCTTCCCCAGTTCCCTGTCCTTCTCTGGACAAAGCTACAGAAGGCAGTGTCCATCCCCTGCTTCTGAAGGAGCTACCACAGCTCGTACAGCAGCGCTGTCCCCTGCCAGGTGCCCCTGCCAGCGAGCTGGGCGTGCATCCCAGAGCTTCCCAGCACCTTCTGCTTCAAACGCGGCTCTCACCGCCCTCGCACGAACAGCAAAGCCCCACCAAGGCGTCTCCCCTGCTTCAACTTGCAAAAGCCGAACGGGTCAGAAAGTAAATAAGCACAAGAGCGCCGGGGCTAGGGCGGCGCCGCACTTGCTGCTTTCAAGAGGATGGGCTCAACGCCAGCGCGTCCCGTTTGTCATGAGGGAAGGCTTCCAGCCCAGGACCTTACCTGTAGCAGGGGATAGGATAGGATGGGGTGGGGTCCGTACCGGCCCCAGCCCTGCCAAAGGAGGATGAAGTCTCGTACGCTCACCCGCAAGCTCTAGGACCACAACACCGAGCGCTGCCACCAAGGCCTGCCCGGTCTCCGACCTCGCCTGGAGCGCCTGCCCTGCCCTGCCCTGCCCT
>NW_005054322.1:5790937-5819097 GCF_000277835.1 Geospiza fortis
GGTGCGGGCCGTGTTGGGCGAGGGACGCGATGCAAAGGATGTGAAGGGCTTGGACTGCAGGCGGAGCATCGATCGGGGGTGTGGGAGGACGTTCTGCGCCAGGGTCTGGCAGGGTTTATTTCTGTGGGGGGATTAGGGCGGAGTTGCAGGCTTCGAGGGGCTGTGCTGGTCGACAGCAGCTGAACGTGAGCCAGCAGTGTGCCCAGGTAGCCAAGAAGGCCAGTGGCATCCTGGCCTGGATCAGCAATAGAGTGGTAACCAGGACCAGGGCAAGGATTGTCCCCTCGTACTCAGCACTGGTGAGGCCGCGCCCCAAATCCTGTGTTCAGTTCCGGGCCCCTTAGCTCCGGACAGACATCGAGGTGCTGGAGCGGAGCTGGGGAAGGGTCTGGAGCACAAGTCTTGGGAAGAGCAGCTGAAGGGGCTGGGATTGTTTAGCCTGGAGAAGAGCAGGCTCTGGGGAGGCTTTACTGCTCTCTGCAGCTGCCTGAAAGAAGGGTGGAGCCAGGTCGGGTCGGCCTCTTCTTCCAGGCAACAAGTGTCAGGAAAAGAGGAAGTAGCCTTAAGCTGTGCTAGGGGAAGTTTAGGTTGGCCATTAGGAAAAATTTCTTGACAGAACGGGTTATTAGACGTTGGAATGGACTGCCCTGGGAGGTGGTGGAGTCACCATCCCTGGAACTGTTTAAGGAAAGACTGGACACGGCGCTCAAGGCCATGGTCTGGTTGACATAGAGATTTTGGGTCATAGATTGGACCCAGTGATCTCAGAGGACTTTTCCAACTTAATTGATTCTGTAATTCTGTGAGAAAGGCCTTGGACAGTGTGTGTGACATGGGGTGAGGATGGGGATCCGCACGGGATGTGTGTAGGCAGTGTCACTGTGCACCAAAGCTGTGCAGGGCTGAGCTTTGGTGGGGTACCCGCACAGGATGTGTGTAGGCAGTGTCACTGTGCTCGGCTGTCACTCCTGTGCAGGGCTGAGCTTTGGTGGGGTACAGGGCATGACACACAATTCACACTTGAGCCGTCCTGGGTGCTGACATACCCTCTCCTCTTTTCTGAGCCGTGCTGCTCATTGCTTCGCTTCACTGCGGGACTAAATCTTGGTCTCTCCATTTTTCTACACCAAGGTAACTGCATGCCCTCACAAAAAGCTGTGAACATGTGCCTCCCATTTTACAAGTACTCAGATCTAATCTGCTAATGCAGATTTTTCAGGTACTGTTTGCTGTCTGATAAGTAAAGAGCTTTTCAACAGCAGCACAGATAGAAGCAATATTTCTGTGTGACAGGATGGAAGATTTCAGACTGTGTGCAGCATCTTTTTATTAGGTTGCTTTGCTTTTTTGCATGACTTCTACCTTCTTTGTCAACATATAGGGAATGTTCCAAAGCCAATAGCCCTGTTTAAAATACATTTAAGAACTTTAGTATACCTTGCAGAGTATATGGAGGGAGGATCCCTCAGGATTTCCGGGGGGGAAAGTTTATACACTTGAAAAAGGAAGTTTTTGTTTATCCATCAAATTCTTTTATACTATTTTTCTCCATTGTTTCCTAAACTTCATGTATTTTGTTTTCTGGAAAAAAGGGAGTGTTCTCAAAATACTGGCTTGTTAAATCTGATTGCTCTGTTGTGGTAAGGTGTAATGTTTCCAAGACCAGTATTTATGTAACTTACTGGTTCAATGTGTTGTTAATCCGTTTTATTTTTCCTGCCCAGGTGAAATTCGATAGTGGAGTTTTACTGCTGAGCACACACAGACTGATCTGGAGGGATCAGAAGAATCATGTAAGTCCCAACCATTCAGTTGTACATTTCCTAAACAACAAGTAGCATGCAATGAAAAGCCTGCACACAGAGATGGGATTATTCCTGCCTTTGTGTGTTTTGTTTTACAAGTATAGGCCACTTTTTGGCTCTCAGCAGAAAGAAGATTATGCAGTGTTCTTTCAGTCCTGCTTTAATAAAATAATCATGCAGAGATGAGAAGGAATAGGAATGTATCCTATAAATTTTTCTTTTCTACTGCACAGAAATAAAGGAGAAAAGAGCCTGGTGTCATGCACTAAAAAACATTGATTTTGAAGCTGAAGTTGAGTGTGTCAGGCAAATCTTAATAGGAAGTTCTTTCCTGTGCTCCTTGTCTAGGAAAGCCTTTTCTTTCTTGTTGGCTTCAAGTCCGAGTTCAAGCCCCACCATATATTGTGCTCCCAACATATAGTCCCGATAGGACCATGATTTGATAATAGGATGTGTTTGGTGGTGGTGTTGTTTTGCACACATCTTGCCCTCCCAGCTGCCTGTTACTGCCATGAACTGTCCTTTTAATCAGCCAGAACTTTTACTGTACTGCTGTGGACAGCTGGTCACAGGTTAAATGGCACTGCCAGAACTCAGTGTGGTAACTGCAGTAAAGCTGCTGAATGCTTTGTGTCATCAACCACAGCCTGGGAGTGCAGGCTGGAAGTGGGAGAAAGAGACCACAAACACATAAAGCTCTAAGCATAGACTGTGACAATGGGCACCACTCCACAGATGCAATTGGAGGAGAAGTCTTTTTCAGACCAGGTTGGATTATGCTTGTTTTGGACACAATAATTGATAATTTTAACCCTGGAAGTCAAAGTTTAGATGGAACACATTCAGATGAGAGCTTTTCAAAAGCAAATTGTATTCCACTGGGCTGTTGTGCAAGGGCAGCTGAAGCACCTCTCACATTCAAAGGCTGATCCCTAGCAAATATCACATCCTTGCTTCCAAGCAGGGAGCTACTAAGAGCACTCTGAAGGCAATGTCATCAAGGATGTTCTTAATTTGGCAGAGTAGTATGACTTTTTCTTTAGGGATTGTTTGCAGGAGCTGTAGACGTATTTTTAATACACATTTTTTCAAAATGTTTAAAGAGCTATTATCCATGGTGGGGTTACTGTTACACACGTTGGGGCTTCATTGTCCAGACCAGAGCTGCTCTGTATAAATTAACATGGGGCTTTTTTGCACAGCCATCGCATTATCACATGAGATAATGTGCTAAATTCTGTGTTTATCACTTTATATTTCTTAATCAGCATTGCTTTTTGAGAGCTGAGTGTGTGCTGTAGCAGCCACTGTGTCTAATATTCTCACCTGGACTTTTTGCATGCTTGCAGTAACATTGGGCATTATGGCTTCATCAAGTCTTAGCACTGAAATCCATGCTCTCCTTTCAAACAAAAAGATTACATTTGTCTCTTTTCCCTGATTTCTCCATCTGCTCCTAGGCCATGTGATTTCTTGTACTCTTCCAAGGTTATTAAATTTGTTAAATCAGCAGAGGAAAACCTTGGAGAAGAAAAATAATTTTATTTTAACTAATTTAACTCAGCAAAGATTCTGAAAAGCTCAGGCTTGATTAACAGAAGGGGCAGAAATGTGGCCTGGAGATAGGCACGAATTACCCAGTTCTGGTTGGGAGATGTAACTAACTTTGTTAGTGGGGTAAATAAAGCTGATTAATTTTCAAGCTCTCAGTACTGAAACATGGGGAACATGGTGCCCTTTTGTTGTCTTGGTAAGCTGTTGTCTAAGCTCAGCTGTGGTTTAACATCAGACTTGGAAACCTTATCTAGCCCACCTAGAAAAAAATTGTAGAGAGAGTGCCTTTCTTATTGTGTCAGCAATGTATAATAATTAATGGGGTACATGTCATTAGGTTAACATGTCTTACAGAAACAGACAGTTGGGTCCTATAGCTGCTGTTCTTACATGCCATCTACAGTTAAACAGTGTTTAAAAAAACAAAAGAAAAAGGAATTCTGTAAAGTTTGTTACATTGCTAGATTTGTACAAATTTTTAATTATAAAATCATGCATAATGTGAGCATGAGGCATTGGAAAACAAAATTCAAATAAACACACAGCATATTTAACACATTTCTGGTTTTGTGTCCCTTCCAGTTGCATCTCTCATCAGGAAAGGGTGATTCTAAGTCCTTGTACTTAAAATTTGTTCATAGCTTTCTATCTTGGAACTAAACTAATCAGTGACTTTGACAGTGCACGTACTATGTGTAGTTGAACTCTTCTTGTCATTTTCAAAACATTTTTTTTAACAGAAGTATCATCTTGCCTATCTTTTAAAGTGTCCAGGAGTTTGTGGCTGTTTTACAAACATTAACTGTTCGTAATGGCTTTAGAAACTAGAGTCATAGAAGAGCCTAGATAGCTTGCATTAAGAGTTTTTAGAAAAGGAAGTACAAACCAGGTTTTTTCCCAATAAGATACTTACTTATTAGTTGGAGTTCCTGCATGTATACTTCTCTGCTCTCAAATTTAATGGGTATTTAATTACTCCATACAGACAGGAACAGTTTTGGTAGCAGGGATTGAGAGGGCCCTCTAACAGTGTCTATTGTAAACTGATTCTAGAAGTGGCAGGTGGAAGAGAGAAGTTCAGAGAGGGAATGCAGCCTGTGTTTCCTGTGTTTCTGTGTGACTGTGTCACTCACCAAGGTGTTGTGTGGGAGATGATGTTTCTCAAAGGATGTTCACCAAAACAAGACCAGGCACCTTATTAGATGTTTTGAATCATTCCCGTAGCAATTTCTGTCTCAAATGCAAGTGGAAGGAGTTTAGCCTGGGATAGGTTAGTTTCCAATAGATGGATACGGCCTTGTTTCTCGCTCTGTGTTTTGTTTAAAGCATGGTCCAATAAATGTGTGGTGAGATGCATCAACTGCTGGATTAAGCACTCCTTCACTATAGGATGGATGGAAAAATTCCTATTGCATTCAGACAATAGTGTAGATTTTAAATATTCAGCATTTAAAAAGAATGGTGGGTTTGGATATTTTTTAGCTCTCAAAGTAACATCAGTGCAAAAATGTCCAGAACCTGTGAGTATTGTACATCTGCAGAGATGAGGTGCAGTAGTGTGCAAATTTTAGGCTTTAAATTTTGACCTGAGATCTAAAGATTTTTTTAATCTCATAGTCTTGTCTATGAATCTAGCTTGTGGTTTTTAAAGTTGACACATTGACACTTAAGTTTGTTGAGGTTTTTTAATTAACTAGAACTCAGTTGTTTGGTTTGGGTTTTTTTTGTTATTTTTCTACTTATTTTTCACTGTAATACATTGTTTCTGTTGTTACCATTATATTTCACATAAAGTGCTTCAGGCAGCACCTGTAGATATCCATACTGCTTGTGAAATGGAGAAAGAGAACACTTGGGTTTAGAGGGTGACTGTGTTTGTGGTGTTTGTTGCAGGAGTAGTTTAGAGGGTGAATAGACAGGATATGGTTTAATTCCCCTGTGTTTGTGGTGTTTGTTGCAGGAGTGCTGCATTGCTGTACCTCTGTCTCAGATTGTATTTATTGAAGAGCAAGCAGCTGGGATAGGAAAGAGGTATGGCCATCCTCATTGTCTTTTTCAGATGGATCCTTTCACATGCATGTTATGTGATGTGCCCAATATTATAGATTAATTCATGGTAGGTTCTGTTTGCAATCTTACCTTTCCATCCTGACAGTCACAAGGACCACTGAGGTCAAATGTGCAAGAGTGTCATGACTGATGTGATTTGTTAACTGTCATGTAATCACTACTTATGATTTTAGAGGTCTTTTCTGACATAAACAATTCTATGATTTTAAGTTTCTAAAGAGAGAAAAAATTTTGGCTGGAGAAATATATACACAATTAACATCTGCTTGCAGCCTACAGTCAGATGGACAAGGTAATATGCTGTAGATATTCAGAAGAAATCAGTTTATTCATTAATGCTGGAGAAGTAAGTAAAGACCAGTGCAAAAATTATCAGTAAAATGAGATGGGAATGGAGGACTTGCAGTCATGATAGCAGTCTGTTAATTTTCCTAAAATCATGCTCTCCCAAGGTTTGTTTTGGTAGGAGGTGTCCTTTTAGACTGTTACTTTCATGAATGTTGGCTTTGAATGTTGGTTTTGGATAAGTTCACACACAGTGTCCACAAGTGACATATAGAAGTCAAATAGGTTACACATAATATTGACACCTTTTGTTTTCCTGTGTCAAAGTTAGCTTTGACACAGGACAACATATTTTGGCTTTTGACCTGCAATAACTAATGCCAAATTAAATTACAACTTGATAGTCAGTTTTTATCCTAACTAAAAGGCTTTTTGGAAATTATTGCTTGAATTTTTAAAATTTGTTATGTTCATTTCTAAAGGATTGATGGTAGGTACATTTTAAATTTGTAAAATGTTTTTGCTTTAGAGGCTGTTGTAGTTTTTATGCAAGATCTACTTCATCAAAATATTTAAATGTTGATGCTTAAAATAAGCATTCTTTGATGATCTTTAGCTCTTACGTGAGGTAGTTAATAGAGATTTTGATGACATGGTTAACTTTGATGCAGAAATAGTTTATTTAAATATTACAGAAATATCTTCTTTTTCCTTTTCCATAGTGCCAAAATAGTAGTTCATCTTCATCCTGCTTCTTCAAACAAAGAGCCTGGTCCATTCCAAAGCAGCAAATATTCCTATGTCAAGCTTTCTTTCAAGGAACATGGGCAGATTGAGGTAAGTCTTGTACCATGGATGCCAATCACAATCAGGTCTTTGGACATGCTTTTCTCCTCTTGCTGTTTTAGTGATAATTTCCCATGATCTTTCCATGTTTACTTTTGAGGTGGAGCTTTTTCAATACATCCTTTTGGGAGACAAACACTATGAGCCTCCCATGTTCTATACTTTCATTAAATACTGCAAATAGAGTTCCAAAAATGTCAAGAGGCATTACTAGGCTAGTCCTTATTTTAGGGTGTTTAGTATAATCTTATACCTCCTTTGCTAATCTATTAAATTGAACACAGGATTTTCCAAAATGACATCTCTGAAATCTGTTAAATGTTTAACAGAGTAAAAGATACTTCTTTGTACCTAACCCTCTATTAAACAGGTATCATACAACTTATTCCTAATTTTCTCTCTAATTTTACTGCTGAACACCTTTTCTTGCCTCAGAACTTTTGGTCATTTTACACTGTATAATTTTTTTCTAACCTCTACCAAATCTCAAAGGCTTTGAGCATTCTAAGAAAAATGTAATATATTCTTAAAAGAAAGCTCATCCTAAAAACCTAAGAAACTGCACTCTTTAAAGAAATTTCACAGTGGAAGATCCTCATTTGATGAGTCTGAGAACTTTAACTTTGTGCTGTGGAAAAAGCTGTACCCGTTCACTGCAGAAAATAAGATTTGCAACTCAAATTAGTTAGAAGTGTCTTAAAAATTCATGTGCTTGATCAGACTCACTTTCATTTCTTTGTGAGCAGTTTTCAGATTATGATGATTGTAGGTTTATACATTGTATAAATGTGTGGTTTTTGCAATCATAATCATATTTATTTTAATGTTGTGTCTGAAAATCAAACTTACTCTGCTTACCGATTGCCTAGCACATCAATTAAACCCCAGCCTTTCTTTATGACTTCAGAATGCTTTTCTGTGGATCTGAACAATGAAAAGGGTGGAATAGATTTTCTTTCTGGATATTGGTCAGTGGGACACACTTAGTGTTAACTAATACCACCTTCTGGTATTAGCAATAAACAATCAGTGTAATTGATCTCTGTGGTTGTTTTTATATTGTTGAATTAGCAGATCAATAGCAATTGGATTGGTCAGCTTTCCTTTCTTTAAAAACATGCCTTTGAGTATACCTCAACATTTAACATGGTTTAGGACATTTTGAATATCTGAAGAAATATTTTACAATAGAAGTACTTAGTGACTGCATGGCTCCTCTTCTAATGGGAATGCTTTCAAAGGCTGGACATTAAGACTTTCCATATAATGAGTTGTGTAGGTGTTATCATGTTTTGTCTCCATACGTTGTGAAGTTTATTTCATCACCAAGATGCTGAAAATACACAGAGGTACTCTGCACAGTTCATGAAATGTCTGTTATCACTGTTTAATGTTTGCAGTTCTACAGACGATTATCAGAAGAAATCACACAAAGGAGATGGGAGAGCATGCCCACTGGTCAGGCCATGCAAGTTAACAAGGATTCACAGGTATGTGCTGAGCTTCTGAGCAGGATCTGTGTGTAATCTCTTACTGCCACTTCTTGCCACCCGCATATAACACATCCAGCATGTGACTCTAACCAACATCATAGGCATGTGCAGGAATTCAGCTGTAGTTTGCCTATTTTTTCATGGGCATAAATTAGTTTCTCCTTTGCATTTTTCACCTGACAGAACACAGTAGCCTCTCTTTCTTGAGTATGCTTAGATAATGAGCTCCTTTTTTTGTTTGTTTTAGTTAGACACAAACACACATAATTGTGAAAATAGAATATTTATTTGCATGTTCTTTTATTCAGTATGTGAGGTCCAATGATGCTGGAAATTTTTTTGTCTTTATTGTGATTCCTGGTTTATTTTTTTGTGACTGGGAGTCAAATATATAACATATGACTTTTACATAACTCTTTGAAACCGATATATGTTTGATTTAAATGGGTGTTCTAAATGGACAGTTGTTAGGGAGAATGTCATATGTTAGACAACATTTATCTGCCTACATACTTCTATGTTATTAACTCTGATAAACATGTAGGTATTGTTTCTATATATTAATGTGCTGAATATATAGTATTGTATGAGTAAAATAGGATAATTTAAAGATTGTTCAATATGAAATTGTGTATGTCCCCTGTGGTAAATGTAGTACCTATATGGACTGCTGCATTTGGAGTAATGCATGAAGAATCTAATCAAAATGCCCTGCCTCTACTTAAGTCAGAGCAGCTCTTTAACACCAGTGCTAAGCTTTGCAGTCAGAGGTGAGAGGCCTGGCACTGGTGCCACTTAGGTACCAACCTTTCTAGACCACATTTGGCATCTGGTAAAAGTTTCACCATCGCCCACATTTTAATACCTCTGAGGAAGGTAAATGAGACTGTACTTGGCATTGTGTTTCTATGTTTCTGTTTCTTCAGGCTGGATTTCTTGAAGTAATACACTCAGGCATTTCCACAGCTCTAGTATGGATGTTCACATGGACTTGAGAGGCTAGAATTGAGATGAGCTGGAATACTTAGTCTGGATATTAAGCCATATTAATAGCATCAAATATACTATCAATATCATTACTTG
Organism: Geospiza fortis; assembly: GCF_000277835.1. Taxonomy (NCBI): domain Eukaryota; kingdom Metazoa; phylum Chordata; class Aves; order Passeriformes; family Thraupidae; genus Geospiza; species Geospiza fortis. The sequence goes on from NW_005054322.1 coordinate 5,800,074, forward strand.
TCTAGTACAGCAAATTCATACATGGTTCACATTTCTTATTTTTTTAACAATGGTTTGAAAATTACTGTCCAGAAATGCATGAAATATTGTATGAATGTTATCTACTGTTTGGGGGAATATTTCCAGTCCTCTAATTTTCACAGTGAAGCAAATGAGAAAACTTAGCATTTCCTATTTTGACTCTTTCCTTGTTTCTTTTTTTTTTTTTCTTTTTAGGCAGGAAGAATAAGGGCTGTAGGAATTGTAGGTATTGAAAGGAAATTAGAAGAAAAAAGAAAAGAGACTGACAAAAACATTTCCGAGGTAGGTACTTTTGAAGTTTCAAGGTCAGCCACCTGTCTGAACTATTTACATTCATTCACACTTTCTTTTAGGGGCATATTTACTGTTTTTGTTGAGAAGTCTGAATTGATTAAGAGTGTGCAGTGTACAGTTCTTTATTTTGTTTAACTTGCTTACCAGTATATGTAAAGGTACTTCATTTAAACTGTTCCTTTCAAGAAGATTGTTCTTTGAAACTAAGTGTGTATTTATTAAACTAATTTTGGTTTCAATTAAAAATTGAATATATATTAAGCAGAATATGCTGATCCAAGTGTCTGCACATAAGTGTGATGAAGCTAGATTTTCCTCTTCTAGCCAGGTTTTTAGATGTTACATTTAGGCTTATAATTACAGTAAAATGATTTGCAGTCTAGGCATCGACAAGATATTCTAAGTACTTTGCAAAATACCTGGCCTAGATGGAGACCATTCTTTTCCACAGAACCAGCACAATAGTTGAATTCCCGATATCAATACTAATGGACAGTGGAGGCATTTAATTTTTTCATATATACCTGAGAGCAATACCTTCAAAAATAGTCTGATTCTGTCTTAGTAGTAGAGATTGATACAAAAGTATTCATAAACTACATGCAGCAGATTTGTTCTTGTGGCAAAGCTTTATGGGATTCAGTGTGCCACAAGAAAAAGGCATTCCCTACTCAAATACTTAAGAAAATTAAAGTGCCTTTGCAGGCCACGTGCTGTTTCAGATACTGGGAGCATTAAACTTTCTTGGTTTCTGTCTGTGAGGAATGTGCTGAATGAAGTTTTGTGTGTAGTTCAAAAGGTATTGTGATTACATGTGTGGGTTTATAGTTCAAAAGGCATTGTTTGCATATTTTTTTCCTTTAGTAGCTTTGTCAGAGAGTAAAAGAAATCCATTTATACATGTTGTGTGAGCAGAGGAAAACCATGACTTGTAAAATCCTGCCTTCCTCCAGCTTTAAATGTTATAAATGACTTAATTTAAAAAATGGTGCCCTGGCTTCCAGGAAAAGGCTTCCTGCATCTGCTGTTCAGTGCTGATAAGAATCCAGTTCTTTAGCCTTTTGTTTATCTGAGGAAGTTCCTGTTAGGTGTGTGCACATTCCCCTTTGTTTCCAGGCCTGCCCTGGGTGAGTCAGGCAGAGGAGGAGTTAGACACAGCACACTGTTTATTTAGCTAAATCAGGGGCTCTTTTGATGAATGTTGTTTTCATGCAGGTATAGAGATTAGAAATAAGCTGGGAAAAGCCCTGTTAGAAAACTTATTGTTGATATCATATACAAGTAGAGTAGCAGGACTTTGATTTACACTAGAGATTGGGAAATCTATTGTAAATTATGCATTTTGGCAGATTGGGGAGTAAGAAGTATTCCAAAAAGAAGCTTTTGTTTTCTTTGTGGTAAACTGTTGTTATACAGTGACATATTTTCTTTTCTCCCTGTGGACCACCTAATTTTGGATGTCTAACTCAGATGCCAAGTGTTAGGGGGCTAAACTTGTCCAGTCAGTGGAGAAACACTAGCACTATCAGGAAGTTAAAAGCAAACCCTGTCTCTTTGTAGAGGCATCTCCTTTTGTTTTTTGCACATTGAATCTCTTACCAGTAAGCTTCTACATAAGGCACCTAAAAGTATATGGGAACAATGGGGTCTTCCTGCAAAAGCACTACTGAAGTGTGTCTTTGTAGTGGGGGATTAGTCAGAGTAAGGCAGAAATGACATAGAGGCAGTGGCTAGAAGCTGTAGACAAGATGTCTCTCTGGCCATTTCACAGTGTAGCTGAACCTTCTTTACTTGTGGCTGGAGGGCTTCAGTGCTGCTGTCAGGCAAACTTTAGATGAAAAGGTTCAGGAATTTTTCTCATACCAAAAAAAGGTTGTTTGAAAAGGTTGATCATCTGGGCATGTTGTCATGTATTTGAGAGTAGTGAGGAGGCTGAATGAATGTGTGCTGATGAGGGTGGGAGAAAAGAGAGTTGCTTTTTAATATAGTTGCATTAATGGAGTTGCTAGCTCTCTTTTTTTTTAACATTACTTTTTTAATGCTAGTTTATAATTACTAGAAGTTGAGAATTTCAGTATACCTTCAGATGTTTTTAAAGTATGATTTATTTAAGCCTAAAAACCCTTTGTGGGTTGTTATAGAGTTGTTGTATTTGAGACTGTAGCATTTTATTGGAGTACTTAAATGACGAGATGTTGCCACACATTTCAGAGGTTTTGTCCCTCAGATATGCTCTTCCTTGCTCATTTGAAATGAATGTTTCTTACTAATTAAGTATCAATCCCTGATTAAAGTTGTCTTGTCAGGAGGAGTACCATCTGTAGCTTTACAGCTGTCTTGCAGCTGGCCAGAAACAACAGATCTCCTTGAGAGAGGGTTAATTGTTGGAATAAAACCTACCATCACCACCCAGAAACCTTCCTCCATAATAAATTTGGAGAGTTTAATCTTTTCTTGGACTCAGTATCTCGTTGTCCCTTCCTATCACATGGACATCATAAATCATACTGAAATTCTGTTCATATACTGGAAAAGTATGTGATTGTTTGAGTCTCTTCTTCATTCATTGTTGTTGATTTTAATTATAAGACATGCTGTCAAACAGTTGTATCGACAAACAAGGTATGGTATCTCATATTGTAACACACTCATCTAAAGGGGCAGCAGCTCTTATGAATAGCTTGGGTGGGTGGACAAAGGCATCTCCCTGTGTCCATAAAACTGAATGCTGTAATTATACTGATCTGCATTGTCTGCTTTTCGTTTCAGGCTTTTGAGGACCTTAGCAAGCTAATGGAGAAGGTATGGATGAATGGCATGTGTCACTTGGCCAAGTAGACTTACGCTTGTTTTCTCGGTTTTAAGCACACTTTTTTCTCTTGGGCTGGAAGTTGACTTATCTGTGTATGTTTCTTGATAGGCTAAGGAAATGGTGGAATTATCCAAGTCAATAGCCAACAAGATTAAAGAAAAACAAGGTGACATCACTGAGGATGAGGTAAATTAATTTAGTTTTTAAATTCTACAAAAATGTTCCTATGTAAAGCAAAAAGCTGTCTGTTTAATAATGTAGTGTTAGTAAAAACCCTTACTGGTTAGTTTTGTTGTGTTTTGTCCCTTGTACTTGGTGTTGTGTTTAGTCCCTTATACTTTACTTGCTTAGTGTTAATTTTTCTTTTAATCCTTTTTAAAAACAATGATTTAGCTGCTTTTGTATAAATTTTTCTCTTTCTTTACCTGTGCTGGTCAAAAATAAATGGTACAAAGTTTTGCTTTCTCTTTGCCTAGTAATTAACTTTTTTGGTAATAAACTGAGAGATGTATTCACCAAAACATTGTTATAGTAATAAAATCAAAGATTTTTAAAAACCAGAATCACTCTTTAGCTGCTGTACTTTTAAATTTGTTTGTTTGCTTGTTCAGACCATTAGGTTCAAGTCCTACCTGCTGAGTATGGGTATAGCTAATCCAGTTACGAGGGAAACATATGGATCTGGTACACAGTACCACATGCAGCTGGCAAAGCAACTGGCTGGAATCCTGCAGGCACCCTTAGAGGTAATGCACCACATCTTCCACCAGCATTTTCCATGTGTTGCTGAATTTTGATCCAAGTGTGTTTTGGCTGTAGTAGTCTGCCTCTTTTTAAAGCAGATTTAGCAGCACAGCCTCCTATTCAATGTTAATGGGAGGAGTATATATTGCCTTTTTGAATAAAAAAGTTCAGTACAAACTTTTCTTTGGACTAACGGCATCAACTTCTGATTTGCAAAATGTTGATGAGATTTAGAAAATTATTCAAGTGGTCTTTCTTGTATTTGAGCAGCTCTGTATTCATCCCTTGCTGCAGAATATTTCATTTTTTTAAGAAAGAGTGAAATGACACTGACTGAAAATAGAAGTAATGAATCTTTTTAAATTGCTTAAAATTTATATATTTTGCAAATATAGGACAGAATTATTAAGTAGATTACCAGCCCATAGTAATATCTTCTGTTTTAATTTATTCTAAGATATTATAGATTACAGGTTTCTCAACAAACAGTTAAATTTCATATTGCAACTTATAAGGCTATATTCTTCCTAAAAAGCATAAATACTACAGTATTTTTGTGAAAGGTATGTGCTACCTACTGTGATCAGAACCGAAAACTGAGTTTTTCTGAAAAGTAAAAACAGTAAATTGATTGATAGATTTAATATATTGAAATTCCTTGTTCCTATGATTCATTCTCTGGTTTAAAATCAAAGTAATTCACAGTCCTTGGGTGTAGTGTCACTATTTTGCATTTTAAAATGATTAGTGAAAGGTACAATTTGTTAGTTTTTTCCCATTAGGGCCCATCATTTAGCCCCTCTGTCTCACATGCTTAATCAGCCATCTGCAAGTAGAGATTATGAGATTCCTGGGCTGTTTCTCTCACCAGTCTTGTGCTCGTTAACACAGGAGCGAGGGGGGATCATGTCTCTGACGGAAGTGTACTGCCTGGTGAATCGTGCTCGAGGGCTAGAGGTGAGACGCTGCTCTGGGTCACAGTGTTGTAACAGGATTTCAGTCATAAGGACATTCAAGGGTAAAAATGTTCCCTACCAATTGCTCATTCTGCTTGTCTACAACACAATGAGATCAGCTCTTTATTAAAATTAGAGGGGTTTTACCTCTCTCCTTCTCATTTTTCCTTATAATACTTATGTGTCCTTTACAAGTAGTAATAACGTATGCTGCTTTTTATGATACCATGTAAAAGGGAAAATCCATACTTACCTGGAAACAAAACTTAAAGGTCAGAGACTACTAAAGAATGGTGAATGTTCTGGGAATTTTTTTAACAAAACACAGCAATTCTTTCTGTAAACAAGGCAAGGAAGATTATTATAGAATACATAGTAAGAGAATAGAAAGGAGCATAGAAGCCAAGAAAATAGACTGCACAATAGAAAGGAAAAAGAATTAACAATAAGTGTAGCCTGGTGTATTTTATAGCTTCAGCTACTAAAACTTTCTTTGTTTTGATGTTATACTATACACCTGAAATGCAAGCTGTGAATAAATATGTTTTACTATTTTAATAGTTGCTGTCACCAGAAGATTTAGTAAATGCCTGTAAAATGCTGGAATCACTGAAATTACCACTAAGGTAAGAGCTTTACGGATTTATTCATAAAGCATGGCGCTCACAGCTCAGACCATGATGATTTAATTTTTACTTGAAGTAGAATTTTTTTGTGGTTGTTGTGGGTATTTTAACATAATCAGTATTTGCTCAAAGGATGCTGCAGTATGGGCCAACATCCACTCTACAGTAAAACATTAATTTTTAGCTGGGAGGATGTTATTTTTTCACTTAGAATTTTTTCAGACTGGAAAAAGGTTTAACCAAGACCAGACATTTGCCCTGCTCTTTTCTGTCTCTTCAAATTTTGAATATGCTGTTAAGCTTAAGTTCATCTTAGGGAGCTTGCTTGGGCTTGGGGGGATTTTTTTCCCTTTCATAAAGTGGTTGTAGATGTGGATGCATTAGAAATGTGACCGTAAGTGATGTGCACAAGGTTTTTAGTTACTTTGCCTCTCTTTTTTGATTTTAGGCTTCGGATATTTGATAGTGGTGTGATGGTAATTGAACTCCAGTCTCATAACGAAGAGGAAATGGTAGCTGCTGCTTTAGAGACAGTAAGTGTACTTCATTTCCTTCAGTGTTCTGACCATGCTAGGGAAATGTAAATACATTAGGTAAAAAACTTGAGGTATGGGATTTCCTCTTGAGGTTTCAAAATACAAAGCATTCCACTTCGTATCGTCTAAAAGAAATATTTAAATAGCACTCCTCAACTTCAAAGTTCTGTGCAGGCAATAATCTTAGTCATTACTTTCTCTTTAAGGAATAAATCACTTTTCTATCTCTTTTCAAACTTCATTAACCTTCAGCCTTCCTCGAAATATTTTCCACTGTAGACTGAAATTCATAGCATTTATTGAGCACCTAATTTAACAGAAGTGGATTTCAGACACTACTGCTTGAAGGCAGTGGAAACAGCTCTTAAATGTTGATATAGGTAGTTGTTTGGTTTGGATTTATTTCATAGAGGAGTACCTTGTATGTGTACCAAGTTTGCTGCTGTGAAGGGCACTCAGTGGGAGAGTAGTGTGTATAGAATTAAGCCAGCTTCATCAAGGAAAATAATAGTATGAATTGCTCAGTGTCATAAACCTTTGTGGTCGTGCTGCCTCTGGACACTTTACAGTCCTGTTACCCCATAATTTGCTACATTTTTTCCATGTCTTTCTGAGTGGAATGTAATTTTTTGATTTTCATACATTTGAGAAAAGGCTGATCCAGTGTATCCAAAGTTAAACATCAAAGTCAAAGAGGGGGCAGTCAAGAGAAAGTAGAGCTATTACAGACACCTCCTCACTTGACACAAGGTAGACTGCTCAGTGTGTTTTGCATGATTGTCACCATAAAGCTTTTGCTCATCAGAAAGACTTTTAGATAAGAGAAATAGATAAGAGAAATGTTTACAGTGATTTGAAAGACTCCATTCTAAATCAACAACATTAAAATGCTTAAATTTTTCAGTATACGTTAATATTTTCAGTTTATTTTCTTAAATGTGTAGAAAAATACTAAGACCATTTTAGGGCTTTTTTTCTGATTATTTTTGGTTTCTAATGATTTTTTTTTGTCTTCAGTAAGAGTGCTTATGTCTTTGAAAAGAAAGGAAAAACCTTTATTGATGACAAAGGAAGTCAATTGCAAAAACTAGCAGATAGTGGATTTATTACCAAGGTGCCTTTTTTCTGTTATTTTCATAACATGAAATTTTGGCTCCATAGAAGAATGGAAGGGAGAGGCTTCAACTGAGGAAGAGTGGCTTGTATGGAAAAGGGAAGATGAGATCAGACTTGTGGCCAAAAGCACCCATACTTTAATGTTACTGCACATTATGCATTAAGTTCTGAGAAGTGAAAGGAAGCCATAGCATTTCAGGCAGGAGAGAGATGTGGTTTTGAATGGCTGGTAAAGACAGGAAATGACAGGCACATCAAAGGAATCCGACATCACCCTTGATGAACGTAGTAGTTTGGGGAGGAAAGAAAATTAATCGCCAATTGTATAGCTGACGTCCATTACTCAGATTTGATCTTTTAGCCTCCGAAAATCTCATGTTAGGACTGATTCAATCTGAGTTTCTGTAAAAGGACTACTGCTGAGAATGATGCAAAATAGACCCCTCCCCACCCAGTTATGTGGGAAGCAGGAAATGGCAACTACATCTGGATTTACAACTTTGTGGGAATCTAAAGCAATGGAGAAATGGAAGGATAATTAATTTTTAGGGAATAAAACATGTTTATCTGGGAAATTCAAGGCAATAATAAGTCTAGGCTTTATATGTAGTATTTATATGGTATTTTGAACATCCACATGTCCAACATGTGTGAGAAGGCTTCATTTTATTAAGTAGCATGGTTGAGACAAAAGGGCCAAAGTTTTGAGTCCCAAGAGTGAACCTGTCTTTTGTGTCAGCTGAATGTGATGGTGGCTTTTAGTTACTCTTCTAGTATGTCATAATGTCATGTGAAGTACTAAGGTTTGGGGATTTTCCTGTAGGCAGTGGGTGTATTTTAAATGCCATAAAACTCAAATTCTTCTCTTCCACCTGAGATTACGTATTTCTACATCGATGACCCACCCTGAACAGGTCTTTTATTTCCCTGTCTAGGCTTCAGTGTTTGCAGAATCACTTAGAATAGTTCTGCTGTGTAAATACTGATGGAGACTGTGTTCTGCTGTCTGAGCTATTCTAATTTTTCAGTTCATTTGATTCCAAGGCATCTTTTAAAAAATTACAAAGGAATGGGTACCGTATTATTTTTTTTACAGATTTAACTCTTTTCTCTCTTGCTTTTTTATACTTAGCAATTTTCTCTGGACATTGGAGAGATTAATTAATTTTTAAGGGGAAATACTCATAATTAGTTATACTTTTAAAAGAGCAAACAAATTCATTCTCAAGGGATTTGCTACCAATTTATCACTTCACAAGGCTGGACCTGATTCAGTAGCTGAAAGAACTTTGTTGTTCTTCTAATGCCATGGTTTGTTTATTTGTGTATTTGTTTTTTGATAGGTATCTGAAAAGGGTTCTCTCACAGCTGATGAGTTTGCTAAACTGGTGGGGATGTCTGTTCTCTTAGCCAAAGAAAGGTAAGTAATAATTGTTTTGTTTAATACTTTAGTTATCATGTGGTCCTCAAGTAATACAGGACATCTTCTTTTGCTTTCTCTAGGCTGCTTCTTGCTGAAAAGATGGGCCATCTTTGCAGAGATGATTCAGTGGAAGGCTTGAGATTCTACCCAAATTTATTTCTGACACAAAGCTAATAGCATTTGTGTACAATTTGTTATGTAATAATTGAACAAGAGAGCAGAATCCTTCCAAGAACTGACTTTAAAATTCTTATTTCGTTAGTCAACTGCAAGAGACATGAACATTGCAATGCTTTTACAGTTCTCAGGTATTTCAAGTGCTGAATCGTCTTACATGGAACTGAAAGGAAGTAGAAATCACAAAGTCAGAAGCATTTCTATTGTCTCAAGACAACTCGCTCATTTTTCAAGTTTTATTTGATGTGCTGTGTAGTTTCTCATTTCAAAAGAAGATTCCACACCAGTGAAAGTGGAGAGAATATCGCTGTAGAATGCTGTGAGGGTCAGCACCCAGAAGCCAGGTTACTGCATACTCCAATTCCAGTTTGCTTATGTCTGGAGCAACAAAACATACAGATGTATCCACAGTGATAAGAAATGGGACTCTGGTGTGTACTGAGGTATAAGGAACAAACTAGTGTAGAATAATCCCTTCTCCCAGAAGTGATTAACAGTTTTCTAAGGGAGGATCTTGGGGATCTAGAATTTGAGACAGAACGAACCTGCTGCAAGAGAGATTATTGTATGTTAGGTGAATCTAGAAATTACCATGTTTATTTTGTCGTGTTTTACATTAATATCTCAGATAGAACCATTGTTAGCACAGACTTCCTCCCTTCTCTTTCCTTGCCATCTTCCTTCCTGTCCATTTATGTTGCACTTTGGGTGCCCCTTCTCTGTCCTTTCTGTAGCAGAGTGGAGCAGCCTCCTGTCACTTTACCAGACTCTGTGCTTTAATGTGCTTGTGTTTTATCTTGTACTTCTAACAAAAGATCATTTGTTTGTTTCATCAGCCTATTACATGTTTTGGGGAAACAGTTCATTTGCTTACCTCTCATATGTGAAAATTAATATGCTTTCTATATTGAAGGGAGGAAGAAGACTATCACCCTGTGTTTAATAATCACAAGGTATCATTGCTTGGTATTCTTCACCCTGTGTTCACACTGAATGCAATATAATAGCCTCAGTTTTCATAACTCCAGTGGAGTTGCTACACTACTTGAAGATCTGTCACGATAAAAACAGTTAAGTGGATGTTTATGATCCACATTACCTGAATTTTTGGCATTTGAAGTGACTATTTTTAATAAATAAAGTTAATTTAAGGTATGGGCAAGGACATCATACAGGTAACTACACTGTGGTTGTGATGACCAGATCAATATTACAAGAAAGGACAAAAAAGGCTTTTAATATGAGCCTGAAGACATTTTCAGAACTATTTCAGTGTTACCACAGCATGAGTTAAGACATGAGTTAAGATCCTGTCAGTAGTTCAGTGCAGAGATTCATACAGTGATCATGCCTGTGGTTTGTAGGATGTCCTTTATATCCAGGGGATTAGTAAGAGGATCCATCCTCTTACTCTTGTCACAAGCAAACTTTCATGCAGTGCTTTCTTTAAGGCAGCTTTCCACTGCTCCACAAGGGTGCTAAAACTTCTCTTTTTGATATGGCTGAAGGAACCAGTTCCACACTATTTTTACAGTGTTAGTCACCTGGCGTCATCTCTTCAGGAGCCTTACAGCTTGCTGCTTTGCTTCATCCTCCCCACAACCAAAGGAGAGATCCATGCCAAGTACACTGAGCACCACATATCTAAAGAGGGACTGAAAAGTGAGAAATTTGGAAGCAAAAAGCTGTTTTGTGACAACTGTCTTTTGCCCAATAAAAGCCTGTCATGGAAGGCCAGTGGTTTGTGGGCCTGAACCTCTCCCCACAAGGGGGCACGTCGTGTGCAGGAAGAACGAAACCTGAGAGGAAATGCCTAGTGTAAACTGCCAGCCTCTGTTCCTCCAACCCTGAGTGTTTCATTATCTTACTTAAGCAATAATAATACAGCCTGTTTAGAATAATGGTACCTTCTCAAGCTTTTCTTTTCCAAGATTTTTCCTTGACTTTGTTTTTCTTCCAGACAAAAAGGCTAGAGGGGAAATCATATTGCTGGTTTAGAATTTAAGCAGACACATGAGAAAATGGCTACTAGAAAGTAAGAAAAATTAAAACATTTTCTTAAATTGATTGTTCTGTTGAGTTTTTTTTCCTTCTGAATGTTTTAAATGCTTTAAAATGCTTTACACATTAAAATCTTGTGGTTCCACCGTGCAGGTTTTTGAAGCACATCCTATTTTTACTGTCTCACTTTGTAACTAAAAGGGTACAATATAGTCTTGATTTAAAGGGCAGAATTAAATGTAATTAGAAGGCCTTGCTTGTGTTGCTGAGTAGCCTGTTGCCCATCCCAGCCAGAGCAGTCACACTGTAGGTGTCTACACAAGCACTGATTTCATGAGATCATATTAGTTTAATACAGAAGGTACATATATGAACCTTTCCTGTTTTGATTATTCCTAGGATATTTGTATCACAATATATGACCATTTTGCCAGGGCTGCCTACGCAAATAGTACTTGTCTTTTTATGGAGCAGTCTTAAATGATGATTATGTTTTTCGTTTGAAAACATGGGCCTTTTTATACCTCAGACAGGAAAACACTCCTCAGGAGTGTACATCTTTCCAGTTTCTCCTTTGCCTTTGTTTTCAGAAAAATTACATACAGCCTATGGAAACACAGATCTAATCTGGACCATATTTCTGGTCCAGATGTAAATTTTTTTTTTCTGAAAAGTATATGGATGTGCATTTGGAAGTCCTCAGAAGTGTATCTTTCATAATCATTTATGGGTGCATATTGATCAGCTAAAGTCTTTGATGCTCAGTTCTTCTAACAGGACTTCCATGGTTTGTCCAAAGAGCCTGACTGTGCTTCTAAAATTAGTGCAAGTATTGTCCCTGAATTCATGAGTGCAGTAGTGGGAGACAGTAGGAGCCTGTTGCTAACAGCAGAGGTTCCTGCTTCTTGAAGCCTGGGAGATACTCATTTGCAACTGGACAGGTCTTTGAGAATATTTACTGAAAAGGCAGTTCAAAATTATTTGTGGATTTGATAAGAAATCATTGTTTTCTCCAGGAGGAACTCCCTCACCAATGTATTTTCTGTTGAGTTCGATTGACAAATCTGACAATTACGTTCCTTCTCCTATTCTAGCAGTTCCCATTTCATCCTAACTCTCAACCCTTCAGGCATTCATGTGACATGCAAGACCCTATAGTTCCAAGTCACCTGCTGGGAGGACTTCAACTAACATTTTGTTGTCCAAAGAATGAGCTACAAGTATTCACGCTGAGAGAATATTCTAGGCATGTGTCTTGGCAACATTTATCTGTATTTTAAAGATCTATTTAAATTCTTTTATTGGAGCAGAAGTCCAAGTATCTGTCCTCCCAGACACCTCCCAGCTAGTTGTTCCATCCAGCAGGCTTGAGAGTAATTTTTCTTTGTGGTTTAGAATTAAGATATTATTGAAGAAATTAAAAAAAAAAAAACAACCCAAGCCCCAAACCAAAAACACACATCAAAACAAAAATTCCAGGAGTGACAAAGACATCTTAAATTTCAGAAAACCCCACAGCCTACTAGTTAGCACACGCTCATGGAGAGGCAGGCCTGACAGAAACTGTACTACTTCATATCCCTGCTATACACCAAAGACCAGGCGGGATCTGGTGTGTCCTGCTTTCCCACTGGATTTTGAATGCTGTGACTTCAAGTTTTCTAGTGATGAAAGAGCACATTAAACCGTGCTCTGCCATGCTCACAGCAGAGATGGACAGCAAGTTCAAGGTAAAAGGGGCTGGTACTGATGGAATAGTCGATGTGAATCTAGTCTTGCTCTGAGCGCAAGGCTCAGACTAGACTTTTTGCATTGAAATACAATTCCAAGTATTTTACATACTTGTATTATCATCAGTATTATCTCAGGAAGTTGTAAAGGTGGAGACTGTTCTAACCTAAATGCTGTTTCACTGTATGTTTTAAGCCAAAGGTCAAATCAGTGCTCCCATGTCACTTGCTTCATACATGCAGAACACTCCCAGAAACGAAAAGACAGGAGTTGCTATTTTCTTTTAGCAAAAAAAAAAAATTAAATTGCAGGAGGATATATTCTGTGTGAAGCACTCACTTTTTATAAAGAGCAAAAAAAGGCAGCACAGTTCTACAGAATTACATTTGTGTCTGTTGGTGGCATGGTGTTTTTACTGTGGCTGTGTAGTGACTCACATCATGTAGGTAGAATTCTTTCTAAATGTTTGTCTAAATAAAACAGTATTGGACATAGGATATGAGAAACACCTGCTGTTTCAGCCAGGCTCAGCAGCTGTGTGTGTGTGGCATAATTCCCCTGAGTTTCACTTAGCACTGGACAGAGAATTTGAGGTGTGTCCTTAAATTGCAAAGATCTGGTTTGATCCACCCATTAGATGAGAACGGCAAAACTCCCACCAACTTCAAACTCAGGCTTTGTTGAGATTATCAAATGTTGACTAGTTAGCAGCCCTGGAATTTAGTGTATTGGGTATGGCTGAGCTCTGGCAGGGAGAAGCAAGAGTTTAAAACACATTCTGGAATGACAAAATATGTTGGTCTTCTCAGTGGAAATATCAAACTAGGCACAACTGTTTGCAAAGTGACTGTTTCTGATCTTTCTGCATTCTTACTGTTTTATCCACAGTGTTTTGAGAAAGTCCAAGATTAGGATAATTCTTTTTTTTCCACCAGGACTCTCTTTGTAAGTTACAAGGCCAGAAGAGACTAATGATAATCTCCCTTGACCTTGGGTAACAGAAACTGTAGGACTTCCCTTATTTAATTTGTGTTTGAGGTAGAACTCCTCTTTAGGAACAACAAGAGATTGCATGTTCTGGGAAATCCCCTTGCAGCCCTTGGCAGATTATTCCAGTGACTATTTACCTGTTGGAAAAATTGTTTTGCGTACACAATCAGAGTGTGTTTAGCTTTGTCTTCTAGCTTCTAGACCTAATATTCAATAAGTGCTTTATGAAGCATGAGTTCCTGTCATGCCCCGTTTCCTGCAATATAAGAGATTCTTAAACATTGATCATTTGGGGTATTTTTGCCCACCTTGTTCTTTTTTCTGCTCTTCCAAAGGCTTTCCATAGTTACCTAATAGCCCCATAAATTGTGAACACCAGCACTGGGCCAAGGAAAGCTACAGTAAAAGTGTTAATTGCGGAGGTAATTTGTTGCCCCAGTTTTTATACCACCAGCCATGCCCACAGAGGGTATTCCTGCACTATCAAACATGTGCTTGAGCTTGTGCTCCTGCTCAGTTCACTCCCCAGGCACATAGCTCAGACTTGTCAAAGTAGGGTGACACCGTTCTCTGCTCCAAACCTGTAGGCAGCAGCACGAATTCATGGATGTGACAGCGGGAGCTCAAGATTAGCTAACAACTCCGTCTGATCTGCAGAGCTTTGTGAAGTAATGACTTCCCAGGAGCACGCTGCGGATCCTACAAAGTTCTACAGTCCTTTTTCCTAGATGTGTCATTTTATGGGAGCTATATTAAAACAGGTATTGTTGGCTAAAGCCCAGTTTGCTCAGAGATTGATAAATTCTGAAGACAAGTCGCTATCGCTGAACATTCTCCCAATCTGTGTGTTATCTGAAATATTAAGCAGTGATGATGTTATAGCCTCTTTTAGGTCTCTGAAAAATTTTTAAATTGCTAAACCCTAATCTGTGTTTAAATCTTTCAATTAATATGTCCTCCATGAAAATTACACATTAAAAGGACATTTTGAAATCAATTAGTCAACGCCTAATCCTTTTAAAGCATAATGTGCTATTTCTACACAAGCATCCTTCATGGAAATATCAAGTCTTACCAATCCAAATATTCTGTGGAAATGTTAAGTATTATTCCATTATAACATTACTTCCTTTACTCACCAAACTCGTACATTTATCTAAAATACATTTTCCACCAACTTCTGTCAAGTTGGTCAAGTGGTATTGTCATACTACTCTCCCTTTTATTATCAGCTTTTCCATCCATGTTTCTGGAATCAGGGCTATTCTCTCTTTACAAACCAACCAAATCAATGAAAATCCACACATGTTAATTCATTGAGTCGTCTAAAACCTCCACAGCATCTCCAGACCAACTGATTGGGAAAATAATATTAAAAACCGTTGGATGAACATTTATCCAGAGCTGCTGATTTTGAGTTCTTTAACTGGATCTGCTCTTATTTTACATTCTCAGGCTTGCATTGGTACAGAAAGTATTTTATTACCAAACTGGAACATGGCTTTATCGTCTGTTTTTCGCCCCAAAACAGAACAGAAATATTTATTGAACATCAGTGTTTCTTTTGCAATACACTTGATTAGTCAAATTTTTCACATAGCAGTAGAATAGCAACAATTCTTTTGTTTCAAATTTATATTAAAATTAGACAAATCTTTGTCACTCAGCATTGCTGACTGCAGATCTCATCTTCTTTTACATTCTTTACCAGCTTTCTGTTTCTGATTTTGCATTTCTGACAATTTTAGCACTTTCCTCCCCCTACTTTTTTAATTGATTTACATGCCTTTGGTCATTAAATTGTTCATATTCTTGTCAGTTCTCCAACCAAGACTACAGTGAACCTCTTTTTTTTTTTTTTGAGAAATTTTCTTGAACAATGCAGAGATATAATTTCCAAAAGGACGTGCTGTTTTGGCCCTTACCTTGATTCTCTGTGACAGATGACTCTCTTGTATCCCAGCCAACACTGCTTTGGGAGTTTCACAATTAAATCTCCTTTACCAGTGTGGGTGAGAGCAAACAGATTTCTCTGACTTGCCTGCTTATTATTACTGCTCCCTTTAGGAAGCCTGAGGTCAATTTAATATCAGCAAGAGAAGGCTTTTAGCATATTTTGCACAGATAGAAAGCACATACAATGTCACATCTCCCCCCACTACACAGAGCAGAGAGGGAATTTAGTAGCCAGCCATTCTGCTTTCACACCTGCTGGTCTCTGGACAATATGTGCTACTACACAATCTTGTTTTTATGCCAACATAAGAAAAAGACATTTTCTTCCCAACCCAACTGTGCTGGCAGTGAGGACAGAGCTAGAAACCAACACACCACCTTATGTCCACTGAAAACCACCAACACAGCCAATCTGGTGATTGTGCCCTTCATGTAAGTACCCTTAGTCTGGTTTGGGTAAAATCAAGCAGACTGGTTTCAGCTCCTGACTGCAGTTAGGGTGGCTGCTCTGGCCTGGCTCAGCAGAAGCAGCTCCCCCCAGCCTCTAGCACCACCCATCACCACACATGCAAGTGATTTCTGCCCAGCTGCCAGCAGCTGGAGAACACATAATCCCATTTTTACAGGCCATAAAGCTTTTTCCTGTTAGACCTTCCTGCCATGGCTGTCTTCAACATTTCAGCCCCACAGGCTGCCTCAGCCCAGCAGCTACCTGGGATCTGTGTGCAGGCGGGATTTGTCTGCACTCCCTGCTTGCTTATCACGCCGGCAGCTGGTGCTGGAGATCAGCAATTAAAGGTAACTCTCTCTTTGTATCCTTCAGTGTCCAACTTAATTTAGATCTCAACGTTTTGGTTGTGGGCTAAATGGACACTCGTCTGCTCCCTTGTTCTCCCATCCCTTCTGTTATTATTTTCTTGCTCTCCTGGGAGACCAATTTTAATGGCAAGGATTTTATCCACCGCTAGCCAGATGCCTCAGAGACCAGCTTCGTTGAAGTATTTTAATGGAAAATATGTTCCTGATGAAATTTGGATGGCATGTTAACAAAGACAGATCTTAGTGCTCAGCATCACAGCAGGTGTATTATGTGCAAACATAATCCACTGTGCTTCAAAGGGTTTAATAAAGTAGCCTGTCTATTTATCCTGTGCTCATCCTCCTGTTATCTGGGGTCTTTACAATTTCCACCATACAATCATAGGGGCGACTTGTGATTTCTAATCACCAGTTTTTGGACTCTGTCCCCTTTTGGAAGTGTTGACACAAAGGCAATATGGGTCTGAAAGAAGGCACTGAGGGGGAGTGCAGTGACCTGAGCTGCTGTCTTGGCTTTGTTTCTGACTTTACAATTTGAGCATAATGTCAGCAAATCCATTTAGGAAAAAAAATAAGGCAAAGCTTTTTTCATCAGCATAGGGAAACAAAAGATCAAAGATCACTCGTAACTCATAAAATACTGCAAGGCCATTGGATCAAAGGCACTATAATAAGTGCAAAATACTGTGATGCAAGTAAAACATCTTGCCATGTATTCCAGACTCTTTCCTGCTGCATGGATTTCTTTACTTTCTCCTCTCCATTACAACAGAGGAAAGAGATTTTTTTTCCTCAATTCTTTTTTTCTACTTTTGAAGGTTAAATCGTCAAAAGATTGTGCTCATAGTGGAAAAAAGCCTGGCAATAGATCCACCAATGTAAGGTTTTTCAGATGTTAAATACAGGCAGCAGGTGAGACTGGAGTTTCAGTCTTCGATTGAGCAGACATTTCAGAGCAGACATTTCATCCACCTCACTCTTTTTCTTCTCCATCATTTGGAACATACTTACAGTATTGTTTTCTTTGTTACCATGTGTGATTTATTTCCTGGTTCATTCAAACCAGACCCAGTGCCACAATGCATTCACTTGTGCCAGCTGGTACCTTCCATGATCAGTGTGAAAGATGCTGCTGGCAAGACTGCACACCTCTGCACTTAGCCCCTCTACAGTGGCACTGCCTGAAGCTGAATGCTTGCTGTCAGAGTCACACAGACCAGGACCAGACATGGACACAGGAAGCTCCTCAGCATTCAAAGGAAGCATTGCCCGGTCTCACCACAAGAAATGTAACAGGTCATGTAAGCTGCAAGTGTCTGGTGAAAAAATGCAGCATCTTTCATTTATTAGACTGAATACACACGTGACTGTATCCTCCAGAACATCAAAAAAAATCTTACCTACAATAAAAATTGCCCCAATTACCCCAATTGTACACACTTCTATTAAAACAAACAAGGAGAATATTTAGAGTTTGGATTGTTCAAAATAAAATGTTTAAAAACAGCCCAGAAAATCTTTATGTCACACAAATAGTTCCCTTTTTGCTGTCCAGAACACAGTCTGATTTCCTGAGCAAGGGTTTGTCTTGCTCTCCCAAAGGCTTTGTCACTACTCCAGATGGCAGTGTGGCTGTGAAGCATTAACCATCGCAGACCCCAGCTAGCATATGGAAAAGAGGTTTAGCAGCAGGTTGATCAGAGCCCAGCCACAGTGGCGGGCAATAACTCTAAGCAGCTGTTTGTTCTCAACACTCAACATGGGTGCAGAGATACCCACGCTGTGTGGAAATTGTATTTCCTCAGTCATATAGATGATACAAGTTAACTAGGAGGGACCTTTTAGTCAGTTTTTAATTCTGAACACGAAAAACTGACAATTCCTTTCTCTTGGGCCCTTATGTCATGACCACACTTACCATAAATGAATAAGGGAAAGCAGGAAAATTCATTACATGTAACACTGTCTGATGTAAATGCTCCATAAAATCCTTTCCTATCTTTGTCGGCATGTAGGTATCCACCATTTAAATCACAGACTTTATGTCATGCAAATAAATATAACAACAGTCTGAGATAAATTAGTCTGTTGCATAAAAATGGATAGAAAGGGCTTTTCTTAATGCAGTTTCTGCACAAGGATAGATTCATCATGTAACAACAGTCCCTGAACATTATCCATGAACACTGGGCATGACATGACATCTATGGGGCTCTCAGCTGCTGACGGGCACATTAAGGAGCTGGTGCTGCTCTTCGCTGTTTGATGCTCCGTCTCCACTGCTCTCAAGCTGACTCGCTGACTCTGGAGAGCGGCCTCCTGCCTGCCCGCCGCTATCCTCTCTAGTCATCAGCCAGGACGTGCTGGCCCGTGCCTGGGCAGGTTGCCCTGACCAACGCCCAGCGGAAGGGGAGTGATTTTCGCGGAGTGTGCTGAGTTGGAAAATCCACAATGGTCCACAAGAATCGAGTCCAGCTCCTGGCCCTGCACAGGGCCATGCCCAGGAGTCACACCATGTGCCTGACAGCATTGTCCGAACGCTCCTGAGCTCCGTCAGGCTGGGGCTGTGTCCGCTTCCCTGGGGAGCTGTTCCGGGGCCCAACCACCCTCGGGACGAACTTTTTCCTGACATCCTACCTAAACCTCCCCTGCCACTACCTCAAGCCATTCCCACGGGTCCCATCACTGGTCACCACAGAGAAGAGATCAGTGTCTGCCCCTCTGCATCCCACCCTGAGTACGCTGTAACTGCGATGAGCTCTTCCCACAGTCTCCTCCAGGCTGAACAGACCAAGTGACCTCGGCCGCTCCTCGTAGGGCTG
>NW_005054322.1:5819563-5821992 GCF_000277835.1 Geospiza fortis
TCGGAGCGAGCGGTGCCGTGGGATCGCGCCGTGATCGCCGTGACGCGCGGTCCCGGAGATGTTTTAAAACACCCGTGTGCCGGCAGGTCCCGGGTTTGCCCCCGCTCCGTATCCTCTGTGGTCGCCTCTGCCCCGGAGGCAGCGGCCGGCCTGCCCGAAGCCCCGGCGCTGCAGCGCTCTCGGAGTGCCGGGAGCATCGGCACGGGGAGCGACTGCCCGGCTTCCTCGCCCGAGTCCGTGATAGGTAGGAATAATTTTAGTGTTTTTGAATATGTTTGCTGATTTCTACTTTATATCAGTCGCTAGACCGGTCGAAGCCGTGTGAGTGCCCGGCAAACCCAGGGTAAAGCGTAGGGGAAAGCTTCGCAATTCTCTTTTTAATACTGATACTTCACGGTATTTCAGACCTACTTCTCTGACAAACTTCTGATTATATCAGCTGTGCCATGTATGTTCTCCATACGAGGATCTTCATTATAAACTCCACCGAAAGAGGAATTCCAGTAATAGTGGACAGTATATATATATTTTTTTTTGTTGTTGTTAAAGAAACTCTGAAGGGGAAAGGAAAGAATCGATGACTGCATTCCTTCCCTTATGCCATGAGCTCTCATCTAATGTATATAATTCTTTGCATTCTTTATTTATTATTGCTCGAACATCTTCCCAAATCTCCTTTGCTGAGTAAACTTGTTTTCATTGTACATTTTCCAAAGTAAATATCATCCCTATACGCTGTTTATTGTAAGCCCTATAGTTTCAAAGGTCAGATGTTGCTGGCCAGTCTGCTCTTGAATTGCTATGTTAATATCAAAAAGAGCTGAGAAATCCCAGGATTTTGTGAGATCTGACCCCAAATATTAATGAAAATAGGCTTTACCAGCTAATTATTGGTTTTTTGTTGCACATGGAGGATCTGGTGCTGTCAGTTTCAGCCTAGTGAATTTAGATGCATAATTTTAATAAAGTCATTATCTGATAACAATGTAAAATTGTTGGATGTGTAAATAAGAATGAAAGATGCCTTTGAGGATGTCAGCTCCAGCCCCCTGCTGTGGCAGACATCACATAGACACTTTCCTGGCTAAACTAAATATCTTCCAAGAAGTGGCATATTTTTGGCCCTGACCACTCTGGCTGGTCAGCAGTGATTAGATTTTGATAAAATGTGATGAATAGTTGAGGTGTTCTCTTTTTACTGTCAAAGTGAAGAGATTATATGGAAGGTTCTGAAATTCCCAGCAGGTGGTAACACTTCAATAGCTGCCTAATCCCATTGCAATAAGCATATGATGGTTGAAAATAATTAATCTCTTTTCCAGCGTACAGATAAAATATGAAGAAATCCATTTGAGGAAATGTTGCAGATACACATTTCTTTTTGCTGGTAGTGCTGCTTGTGAAATGTAGGGAGGATTTAGGGACTTTCAGGCTTTTCTGTCTGTAGCCTATTTTGCCATGAGCCTCTTATACATAGCCAGAACTGTGCAGATTTTAGGCTGCAAATACAACTGAAAAATGTTTACTAGTGAACAGCTAAAAAGGATTTTTTTTCCTCCTCAATTCTAATAAATACCCAGACTGTGACTGGTTGCTGGGTCCATCAGAGTGCCTGGGGTAGGTGCTGCTTCTTGGGGCAGGTTGGTTCCAAAAGGATCACTCCTCAGCCTGACGTCATACTGCCCCCACACACACCCACTCCTTCTCCAAGCCCTTCTCCCACCTTGCTCTCCTGTGTGCCCTAAGTCAGGGGCGTTTCTGTGCCATGGATGGGTCCATTTTCACCTGCAGCTGTGGGGCTGGTGGGACAAGCAGAGAGCAGGGCTGTGCTCAGAGGAGAGATGAGCAAGAACAACCCTGTCACTGAAGGAGGACGGGAGCTAGGGCAGGGGAGGGCTCAGCTCTTGGTGAGGATTTGCAAATAGGAAGGGGACTGAGGGTATTTGTGGGTAGGTGAAATATGGGATCCATCAGTGGCACTTCTCTGCATTACTGAGGCTCCAGAGCACAGAGGTTTTGACTGCCATGGATTTGTGTTCTCATTAAACTCCATGCTTGGTCATGGAGTGTCTGATTAATTCCTGATGGCCCTTTCTTAACTACAAGGCTTATTTGCCTCTCATCTCCCTAATGAACGGGGAGTAGGCACTGAATGCAGTGCCATTGCACTTGGTGAAGGTGGTTACTGCCAAATCAGCAGGTGACAGCTCTCAGAAGAGGTAGCTGGTGTCTGAAATGTCATGTCTGTGCTGCAGCCTTGGATACTGCTGCAAAAATACCGGGAGTCATAAATCCAGTGGGCTTGGAGTTTTTTATTTATTTGGTTTATTTTAGTGGTGGTTTTTTTGGTTTTTTTTTGTTTTGTTTTGTTTTGTTTGTTTGTTTTTTTTGTAAAACCAAAATGATCCCAATATATTTTATGGTTTTAA
>NW_005054322.1:5822078-5836251 GCF_000277835.1 Geospiza fortis
GGGAAATAGGGACATTTTTTAAATAGATTAATACATATGATTCTAATAGGCAGTATTATAGCCTATTCTGTTACTTACTTGCAAAAGATATTGTAGGTACAATTTCAGATTTCGTGTCTGGCTCTTACCTGGTTAGTGACACTGTGTGCTTGCAAACCACACAGCTGATGAGGATTTACTCTTGTAGCCCCCATACCAGATAGTGAGATACAGTCTCCAGTGGAGAGCTGTGCCACAGGAAGAGATGTGACCAAGATAGCACAGGAAATCTGCTGCAGAGCAGGGACTCAAAGTTTTCCTGTGTCATTTGCGTTGCACACAAGCCTCTTGGTCTTTGCTTCCAAAGCGCTTTATGGCTTCTGCCCTCCTCATCTGTCATTTCAAATTCCCTTTGGAGAGGAAGTCTTCCACTTCCAGTCAGCCCATTACACTGTCTCTTGGAAGAAGAAAGCATCTTTTTATGTTGCTGTGCTTCTGCTGCATTTTGCACAATAGAGCCTCAGTTCATGCTTGTCCACGAGAGCAATAAATTAAAAAAGCCAATTATTTGAAGTCTGATAGCCTTCTCCGTTCCATCATTTTTCATCTCATTAAGTTAATGAACTTGAGGTAGAAGATCTGAATAGAGTAAAAACCATTTAAATGTACTGTCTGCTTCAAAAACCAATTTTATAGGAGTGTGAAAAGAGGAAAAATATTTGAGCAGGGGGAAAATATATGAGAATTTGGAAGAAGACCTAAAAATGAGGTGAAATCTAGAAAGAAATTGGCTTAGAGAAGATAGGCAAGGAGACAATTCTGAACTGAACTTAGAGGTCAGTGTAAGGCCTCATAACTGAGATGAGGCAAAAGGAAGGAAAAGTGAAGGAGGGGAGAGGAACAAACCTGTGCAAAAAGAGAGGAGTACGAGGGCACTACTACACCAGAAATGGGCCAGCATTGCATTTAGAGGTGCTATTGGAATTGAGCTAGCAAAGGTGCAAAAGCTCAGGGAGGCTTCATGGAGCACTTTAATTGGAGCTTTGGTCAAAGGTAGGGCTGCACTGCAGCTGGTAGCCTGAAGTAGCTGTGTGTGTGTGAGGTGGGAGGGCTCCTGCTGCAATCCGGTGCTGCAGAGGCGTGCAGAGGGTGAAGTAGCCCTGGGCTAGGCTTCCAGAGGTACCTGATCTCACTAATTGGAAGTTAGTTTTGGTACAGTTTCAAACACTCCAGTTCTAGCCTGGGTGTTACCCACACTGCACACCACAATCTTTTCCCAAGAGAGCCAAGATAACACAGGAGGAAGGGTGAGAGGGAAGGAGGTTTTGGTGTGACAAATGATTGGTGTTACCGAAACACCCAGGGGCTCTGGCGCTGGGCTCCATCTCCGGCTTGGTTAGAAAGAATCTCTGTCCTGAAAAGTCTTTACTATAAATACAGAGCGTGAAAGATGGGGTGGAGAGGAGGGGAGCAGATTAATGCTGCAGTTTGCTGACATTATGTCTGGCAGTGGCAGGAATAGGAACAGAAGTCAGGTCTGGTCCCTGTGCCTCCCGCTGGCACCCTGTCTCATGAACCATGCTGCTTTTTGCTTGGTTGGGCTGATGTGCAAATTAAGATGTAAGGCGGGTACCTCAAGAGTGCTCTCCTACACAGGCTTTTTTCTTTTTTCCTGAGCATTTATTCTCCTTTCCATAGCTTCATTTCCTCTGTGCAGTGTGTTGCTCATTAGTCTGAGATTAGGATTATTTGAATTTCATCTGTCAATGTGTGACTTTCTGAAAGAAGTATTTGTAAAAGCCATTTGAAGAATCTGCAGCTAGAAAAGCTAGGAATGGAAAGGACCCGTTAAAGTCATCCAGCACAATTATGGTAGTGGCCCACAAAGCAATTTTCCCCCACTTTATTTCAGGGCAGTTTACAGTGATGCCACATATCTTCAGATTTTCTTTGAGGAGTTAACTCTAGATGCCAAGACATCTATCACAATTAAATTTTTTAAACAAAGCCTGCTTTTTCTTCTTTGGACTACTTTGATTCCTTGTTTCGATTAACTGATTAGTGATCAGTAAAGATACAGGCAAGAAATTATGTTCCTGCTGTGATGCTGCTCCTGCTGCCGGCAGCTGGAGGAGCTCGGGAGCGGCCGTCCCTGGAGGCGGGCTGGCTCCTCGCCGCCCTCCGTCAGCAGCCGCCCCTCTCCTGAGGCACAAGGTTTGTCTTCCTGTAATTTACAGCGTATCAAGTGAAATTGAGGGTGGTGGCGGTATCACTGTCCCTATCTAATGTTTTCTGGAGCCCTGTCAAGTTCCTGGGCCAGATGATTATTCCTTTCAGATATGTGCAGCTATTATTATAATGGGCTTTTACTGAGCAAGGCTGTGCCGCTAGTCTCTTCTTAGAAATTATTCTCTCCAGCCACTTGGCACAGAGAGCAGTTCAAAAAGCTTTCAAGTAACACGTCTGCTGCATCTTAGTTCAACAAGCAGAGCAGTGTAATTGCTGAAATATCTTGTGATTTCTGAAGACATACGTGATCTTTGCCGTACTTGGTTCCTGTGTTTCACCATTATCCTCCACAGTTTTGTTCATTCCGAACTTCTGCCTGCTCCAGTGCCAGATTTCTCTCATAAAATAGGTTGTAAACTTAGTGGATCAAGACCTTTCTTGCATGTTTGTGTGATGGTGAGCACAGTGACACTGACCTATAGGTGCTCTGTGAAACGCAGGAGAGCAATTATTATATTTTGAAATGGCCTCTGAGTAGAATTTCTCTTTTTAGAATCCCTTCTACTTACATTTCTGAAAGAAACTGTTTGGTTTTGCTGCTATCATTGTGCTTCCAACCTCTTTTATCTAATTGTTACGAGACTCATAAAGACTAGTTTAAACCACGTGGACATAAAACTGGGAAGCTTGCCAAAAGAAGTCTATTTCTATTGGCTTAGCAAAGGCTGTAGTGATTGTAAACTTAAAAAATTATGGAGGAAAAAGTGGAAGTTGGCACCTTTTCCATCTGATCAGTCAGAATGACATAAAAGGCAGTTATAGATCTCTTATAAATCTGGTAAGATCACTAAGTGTATTACTAGACCTGAATAACAGAGGGAGTTCGATGACCAAAAAGTTGTTTCGATGACCAATCAGTTTGCTGCTGAACTGCTTTCATACTTGAAAGCAGCTGACAAATGATGTGAATTGTGCACCAGCAATAAATCTCCAATATCAATATGTCCTATGTCCTGAGCTCAGAGTTGTATTTTGTATAAAATACTCATTATTTTGCTATTATGAGCCTTGGTCATATTATATGATATCCATAGCAGCAGTTCCTGCAGTGCAAAGATAAAATTGTTATCTGTCTTTTGTTGTTCTGGCTCAGGAGCTGCATTTCAGGATGGAAAATTATTGTACAGCGAGTTGTAGCTGTCCTTATTCAGATATATTAATAAGTGTTAGTAGTTGTTAAGTAAATGAGAGAAATGTTAATTAATAGTTAATTAATAGTTTTTTACTTATTAATGATATGTCTTCTTGTATTTTATGAAGCAAAGTTGACACAGCTGTAATTTTTTAACTTTTAGGTGTTCTTGGAAAGTGTGCTGGCACTTTGGAGCTGAAAAAGGACATGAGGAGTAAAAGGACCCAGGATCTCACTGGTCAGAATGAAACATATGTTGAAAGATTTTTCAAATCTATTGTTAGTAGTGCTCTGTGACTACGGTGAGTATTAGAGCTGTCAAGGGAAAACTGTGATGTGCATCCACAAGGTGGTTTTGAATGGTGGTGTTTCCAGGTGATCTGTGGAAATGAAATGCTACAGAAGCCACCACTGATAGGCACAGAATTTAGTCTAGATCTTATGCAATAGTTAAATGCAACTTGCATAAACTGTCCCTTTAGATCAGTGTCAGGATTCTTTCCTGATGTAAATTTGCTCAGGGAAATGAACAAGACAAATTAACAAATTTCCATGAGCATCAAGGGACTGGCTGTGCTAGAAGCAGTAACTGGAACTCTGCTCTCTTGTAAGACTTATATTTCATAATATTTAATGAACATCATGGGATATAGGCCTGGTTTAGGTATCCATAGTTGGATGGGTGGAAATATGTACAGAACTACCTGTTTCTCTCTGTTACTAGGAAAGGCACCTGGGTGGTTGGATCATATGTAAGCATCTACAGTACAGCCAACCTCCTGTGGCTGAGTGAGCCCCCATCTGAGCCCCCCATCTGCCACCCAGAGAACTTTTGAGTACAACAGAGGTGTTCTTTACTCTGACTGTATAAGAAGCCAAAGGATGAGGTTCAGACTCATTCAATCTTAGTCAGATAAAATTAGACAGGTAGTCAGAGACAGTCAGTCTTGTTTGATTAGTCCATACATATTGAAAGCAGCTCTTACCCATCTGCAGCTGAGATGTGTAGAATGAAAAAGCCTCCTTTTCACCATCAGCTGCCAAGGAGGGAAGTTAGACATCCTAAGTTCAAGTCAGAAACCTGCAAGATGCCTACAAGCTGAGGGGCATCATATGTATGGTGTCTTATCCTTTCCAAGAATGTACTAAGTAGGAAGTAGGTTTGCAAATTACTTTCTTATTGCAGAGTGAATTAGAAATTTTGAAAATGGGACTCTTAATTCCTAAGCAATTCATATGTTTTAGAAAATTTCATTCCTAGTTTAAAAGCCAAGATTGTTTTGACAGCTGCAGTACATTGTCAAACCATGCTGAAGGATTAAGCTGTGCACTGCAGAAATAAGTACAGCGTGGAAAACATGGGAAAAGAAGTGGTTAATCCCCACTTATGGAATGAGCTGTAGCAGGTAGTTCTTGCATCAAACAGCTGAAGTTGTCTTACAAAAGAGAGAAATGGACAAAAACATATGCAGTATGCTGTCCTTGTATAAGTGAGAAAAATGATTATAAGTAATGACTGGTATGCTACTTATTCCTCTATATAGCCTCTATATCTGCTGCAGAACAAAGGATCCCTGAAAGATCCTAGGTAGAGAACCTAGAATTGCTATCTTTTAGATGAACTTGGTTCTAGTAGAAGTAAAGACTCTTATCTATAGCTTTTAGTACAACTCCTTTTTTAAATAAGACAGCTAACCAGCCCAGATAGAAACACTGCACTGAGTGCGTAACACAGTGAAGGTAAGTAATAAATTCACTGGAGCCAAGATGTGAGATGAATGATTACAATATCCACTGGTTCTTGGTGAGCCAGTCCTGTAGACATTCACAACTGATTGACTCAGAGGTAAAAGCTATTATTCATGAACTTTATAGAGTGTGGTGCAGCAAGTAATTATGAGGTGCAGTTAATGAGCTAAATCTCTGCTACAAACCTTAGGTGCATCAACTTTCACCTTATTTCCAGTTAAAGGGCAGCCCATAATTCAGAAAATTGCTTCCAAACAGTTCTGCATATACATATTTTTGAATTTTACTGTGTACATCAATTTTAGATAACTATTTCATTTATATAGTTCTCTGTTTCAGGCAAGACTATTTTTAAGTGATCCAGTATGCTCTGGAAAATTACTGAAGTGCTATAAAAAGCTCTAACATCCAACTAAACTGTATTCTCATTTCTTATCAGTTTTACTGATGTTTTTGTTCTACTTAGCTCTGTGTTACCGATGGCTGACAAGGCAACAGCACAACCCAAGCTGGCTTAAAAATACTTAAACATAAATAACTATCTGAATAGCACCTTCAAGTAATTCTTCTTGCTCTTCAGTGAAATCAAAGACTTTTAATCTTTTAAAGTGTGAATTCTTACAAAGACTCCTCTGGCAGGTTGTTGGTACCACAGCCAGACTTCTTTCAATGGGAGACCATTGTAATGGCAATGAAAATGATAAACGATTAGGATGGATTTTGGCATGTGGCAGAGTCATGGGCACATAGTAGGCTGGAGGGCAGCTGAAGGAGCTTGCAGTGGAAGCTGTCTCCTGACTAGTGTCTTTTGGAGCATTGTGAAAAACTGCTATGTGGGCTGTCCAAAAGTGCAAATTTCTTATTTACCAAATTGGGGGAAAGGATGCTGCGAGCTGGGGTGCACCAGCCAGAGCTCTGCGGTGCTGTAACAGCATCCTCCAGCAGTGCTCACTTTCCTCACATGTGCACTTAGGGTTGATGGACTGCTCCACAGCAGTCCCCTGCTCTCCTGTCCTTCCTCCCTACATACAGAGTGGTGTTACTCCTCATCTCAGCCATTCCAAATGACAAACAGTGCAAGAAGGTCAAGACAGTTGTAAAAGAGAGTAAGGACAATAAAGCAGTAGGTAGAAACATCAGTGCTTTTCATTACTATCGCTTGAATGTTTTTGTTGTAAGTTTAAAGCTTAAAATTGAAATTTTTCATGCTGGGTTTTTGCCATGGTCTGATTTCCTTTTCCTTTAATGTTTCAGCACATTGATTCTAGCTGATTCCCATGTAGAGAAATGCATCATTTTGCCCACTATCAAAGAGAAAAAATCCCCGCAACTCACAGCCATTTCACTGGGAAACTCACCAGCTGTGGGAACTTCATCTTTGTTAGAGTTTTCACAGTGGCCTGGGACATGCTTTCTGCTGTCCCTATGAAGACCCTAGATCTGGTCCAGATCTAAATCCTTGCAGGTGACTTAGAGATGAGATTCTCTGAAAGGTCGAGTGTGCCCCAACTCCCCCTGGCTCCTCTTGCCAACCTCATACAACACTGTGCATGCTCTAGCTCAGGGCAAGAATTCCCCATTATCGGACACAAGAGTTGATTGTCCTGTGCTCCCTTATGGAATGCTAGCACTGAGCAAGGAAGGTGGGAATGTGCTGGAGTTAATTGCAGGCCCAAGGAACAGCAGAAGATAAAAGAGCTATAAGGTAAAGAGATGAGTGCAGGAGTTTGAAGAACTGTGGTAACAGTAATGGAGTTGGGTTAGTACCCAAGAAATACTGAAAGCAGATGGTGGTGGAAACAGGACTGTAAAATATGGGCAGGCACACATGACAGAGCCAAAATATGAAAAACAAGGATAGTGTGTTGCTGGGCAGTTCAGAGGGACACTTTTCACAGGTGTTTAGGGTCTGCCTCTTACTCTCTGGGCGTCCAAGTTGAGATCAGGTTTGCCATGTGCTTACCACAGCTGCAATGAACGGGATCCTGCTTTCGATGTCTGAAGGACCATTGTATTTAAAATCAGGTCCTGGCTTTCAGAGGGCACCACAATTAGTTGATACTTGACATGTTTTACCTTCATGCCTGTGCCTTGGTTCCTAACACACTAAACAAGAATAGTGACCTCCTCTCATTTTTCAGAGATTTTAGAAGGATAAAGTAATTTATATTACTAATGCACTACAATAAGGGCACAATAGAAGAGTCCATGGGGGAAATGAATAATTCTGTATTATCAGAATGGATTTTGGACGGTGTGCAGTCAATAATACATAGGACCACCAACAGAAGACTGAGAACAAAAGAACCCTCTGATAATGAGCACTGTCAATCTGCCAAATGAAGCAGTGTCTTGTGGAAATGCAAATGAAAGGCTGGAGTTATAGCACATACATGTAAGAGTATGTGTATGATTTATATGTGTAAGGCTGTACGTGCCACCTTTACTCGGACTTTATGTATGTATGTATGTGGTTGGAGCTGGTTATTTAAAGGACATGTTATAGCTAGTGGCAAGTAATAGGCTCTTTTTTCCCAGTGCACACTGCACCCTGCCCAGATGTAAATGTCTATACCCAGTCAGATGAATTTCTTCCTGAAAACCTTTCCTGCTGCCTTCCCTGCTGAGAAGAAAGTGAATCCAAGGTGACTAACTCAAATTGAAGCTTAGAGTAGTAGGCGTCTAATATTATGTGAGATGAGTCCTGCTACTCCTGACTGCTAAATGCTTGCCTTGGCAGTTGCAGTGTTTTTCCAGCAAAGCTTTCTTTGAGGTAATCTTAAGACATGTGTAACAGATTTAACAAGTCAAAGTATTGTTACTTGATACTACTTATGAAAGGATTGCTTTAACCAAAGTTTTACACTTCCATCTAAGACTTAGAAGCCTTTCCCCAGACAATTAATTTAATAAAGATGTCTCACAGTACATTCTGTATCTGGAATAGATATATGCAGTTCCCATTTTTCAGATAACCTTTCTGTGTTTGAAATCCTTAAGGTTCAAGCAATGCAGAGAAGGTAGCTGAGCTAAGAACGGAAATGTGATCTTCCAATTTATTGCTTTAGATATCATCACTAGTTACAGCATGTCTCAGGATAATTTGGCAACTTGCACAAACATGGTCATGCAAGAAGTGAATTTGAAAAGACTGCACCATTTATAATGAAATGATGTCATTTAGACATGTTGCACCACATCTGAGACAAGAAAAGTGCTGCAGTCACCATCACTGTTATTTTCAGCTCTTTCACTCAAGTGTCTGCGATGCAAATGAGCAAAATGAAAGATTCATAAGACAGAGCAAGAGAAAAGGCTTCAAAAAGCATCATGCAGACTTCCTATTCTATTTAACTTGGGGGACATTTTTCATCTGTCTGTATAAGAAACCACTGTCCTTTTTTTGCTAAATTACGGCTGAAGCTGAAAAACAGCTGGCCTCTGTGGAGTTTAAAAATCTGTAAGTCGAAGTTGAAAAGTTTGAGAATCTATTCTGATAAATTAAGGTTTCTGTTCATCTTTTGGGTTGTTTGTGGTTTGCTTTAAAATACTCATTTTTACCTTCCTGAATGTGTTACTGCAGTGGATTTTGAGCTGCTCCAAATCACATCCCTGCACAGAACAAAGCTGGTGAGATCTAACTGCTATTGCTAGGACCTTTTCTTTTTTTGTCACCTGGTTCACTTGAAAAAGATTGAGAACCACTTTTAATATCCATTTTTAAAATATTTGTTTTCTTCCATAGGAACAATCACTTGTCTGTTTCTTAATACTGTTGTGGAACTTTTCCTTTCAGTTCTCGGCGAAGTGGAGTATCTCCTGTTGGAGCACCCGGATCATGTAGCTTTCAGCAATGACACAGTGTCTGTGGAATATCAGTACTACAGTGGTGGTAATGTGACAGCAGAGCATGTGTCCATCCTTTTATTGGATGCCAGCACCAGTGAGATAATTGCAAGAAAACAGCTTCCTGCAAATCAGTCCCAGGGGATGGTGGTGTTTGAGTGTTTCCATTTCAAGAGTGCTGGTGATTTCTTGTTCAGTATGGTCTCTCCCAGTGACAACAGCAGTGCTGCCCAGTGGAGCAGAAGCAGCATGTCCACCCTCCATGTGGAATGGCCTGTATTTCACATTGATTTGAACAGGAGTTCAGAGGTGCTTGGAAGCTCTCTTCAGGTTGGACTTTTTACAAATGAGCAGTTATGTGCCATGAACAGGACTGTGATTTCACTGGATGTGATATTCACCAATACCCTTTACGAATTCAGAAGAGTATGCTCTGATGAGACTCTGGGCATTAGAACTAGCAAAGGAATCCCCCTGTCTAGGTCCCAGTGGGTAGAGTTTGATTGCCCACCTGTCAGTCAAGAAATATACATCACTGTGTTACTGAAATCATTAGAAACACATTCCATCATTGCCTCCATAGGACCTGTAGATCTCCTCCACAAGTTTGGATACAGACTAGTTGTGGCAGCAGAAGACACATGCAAAACTTTGGTTCAGGTCTTTGTAATCTCTCCACCATGCACTTCTATCAGTGGAAAAGTTATTGTTTATAAAGAGGCTCTCAAGCATCCAAATCAAAGAACAACTTGGCTGTATGAAAACATCCTTCACCCAGGAGACAACAGGACAGAATTTAACTGCACTTTGTTTGATGTGGGGAAGAACAAATACTGCTTTGACCTCCTCAACTTCTCAAACCGAAGCTATTTTCCAGCAAGAGTTAAGGAGTGTATACTGATCCAAAGGAATATGGGTTTGTACTGATTTTTTTTCACTTTTAGCCAAAATCAGGGCTCTTTCAGCCAACATGGGTAATGATTTTGGGTCTCCTGCATCAGACAAAATAGTTGTAATGCCATACTCAGGTGGGAACAAGATAGACTGTTATGTAGAGGACACAAGGACTTTGATAACAAGTGCAACTGTGGTAGCTTAAGGCTGCACTAAGTTAATGCTAGGCACCAACTAGAATCACTTAGGGCATTCTGAATGATGTACCTATCTCATTGGGCTGAAAATGAAACTTGTCCCTCTCAGTGAGGTAAGAAGCTACTGCAGTAGATCTGGCCCACTGGAGACTCTAAAGGTAAGATTAGTCTTACCTGCATTTAAGTGTGTAAAAGCCAGGGGCCCAACATTAAGTAGTTGTGTAGCTTTTTAGTTGAGAGGCATCTTGCAAGGGTGATTCATGGGTGTTGAACATACAGAGGCTGAGTCCTCACATGCGTGTCTTTTTCTCTACCTATTTGGTGTAGAAGTTTAGAGCTCTTCCTGTTAGATGCATTAACTCTGGTGAGATGAGTCAGGATTTAGCTACAGTGAAGGGCACAGCTGTGTCACTTGGACAGTTGGCAAGTTTTCTAAATCAGTGTTTTGAGAGATGTGTCTGCTTAGAACAGACCAGGATGCATTTTCTGACCCATTTTGAGAGATGGGTCTGCTTAGAACAGGCCAGGGTGCATTTTCTGACC
The DNA here is from genome assembly GCF_000277835.1 of Geospiza fortis. Taxonomy (NCBI): domain Eukaryota; kingdom Metazoa; phylum Chordata; class Aves; order Passeriformes; family Thraupidae; genus Geospiza; species Geospiza fortis. Next base: position 5,832,708 of record NW_005054322.1, read on the forward strand.
CATGAGGCCTTCTGGCAGATCATGGGCCATGTTCACATAGCTGAACCTTTCCTTATAGGAAAGATTAGAATAGTACAATCTGCCAACTGGGAACAGTTGGTGGTCTATATAATCCTTTGGATCATGATCAGGCATGGTCAAGCCAAAACCATGTATATGTATTACAGCCATAGCGTTAGAAGTGGCAGTCCATGGTTTGACAGTCTACAAACCACAGTTGCATGGCAGAGGAAGCAGATGAGCCAAATACCCTTCTCATCGCTCATTTGTGGAAGGCAGCCACAGAGAGGGATGGGCCGTGTGTGCACGAGGGAATTGGGATTGGGTTGGGTTGTGTTGCCTACACCCTGGAAGGTAAATGTTCTCATTTGAAGCAGCTTGTGTCTATAGGTAATGAAGTACTCTTTTCCAACTGCACACTTCAAAGAGTTTGGATTGAAAGGTTTAAGATGTGCATCATTTTCCTCACCTTCCCATCTTGGTTGTCCTGAAAAGAAAGTGCAGAATCTCTAGCTAAAAAATGGCTGTTGAGGTTCATGGACAGGTATCTGAGAGGGATAATGAGAAGACCAGGAGTGTAGGACATGCTCCTGAGCACACAGTCTCAGACACAGCCTACCTTAATGACGTTCCTAGCATCATGTGGTCTTATTTTGTGCTATTTCACAAATTCTAAAACTATTAGCTATTTAATTAACTCTCTGTACTAAAAAATACCTCTATTTTCAGCACATGCCAAACCCAGTGCATAGTTCTCTTCATCTTAACTTCCTGTCTACATTCCCTGTTGGCACTCCCTCTCTTCCTCTGGCATAAGAAAGTCTATCTAAAAATGAAAGCATATTATTTTCTCAATGGAGGTAATTCACAAGGAAAAAGGAAGACAGAATCCTAGTTTTTCATCTGTACCTGGGTGGTATGTTACATTGATATGATCTAGATAATTACACTAACAGATAAATCATTAACATATGGTATAGATATGATACTGTGCCCAATATTTAACTGTTCTAATTGATGAGATCTCCATTGAGCAATGGTTCCTTGCAGTCTGCTCTGTTTCCCCAGCAGCCCCATCCTTACAACCACATTGGAAAGAATCAGGCTATGCCTCTTGAAGAGCAGAGTTACGTCAATAGCTGCCAAGTGAAGAGTATTGCATCTACAAAGCCGATGAAAGCAAAGCCACACCATGTAGTTGTAAATAAAATGTCAACCTGAAATTAATTAGGCTGCAGCACATCTGACTTTGTGCCTGTGTCTGTGAGACTTCAAAGCCTGCAGGCAGCGTTTGAAAGGAGCAGGGTGTTCTGGGAGGGGCACATCAGCCTGAAGCCATGACAGACAGAGCAAACCTGCACTGTCTGTGATGGCCATCAGCCTTCTGGCTCCTTTGGGAGGGGCTCCCCTGAGCTCCCTCCCCCTGCTGCAGGGCAATGAGAGGTGCCCTGCTTACAGCAGACCCCCAATAGCTGTTTATGTCAAACACACAACTGCTGCAAGTCTCCTAATTTTTGCTTTGGTCTACCTGAAGTTTAAGGCCAGGAGAGGTGATAAATCTCTAGTGTGGGCTCTTGTGCAATGTGGGCCATCATTTTTCATTCAGTTACCCTGGTGTTGAGCCCCACAGCTAGTCTTTGCCTCTGACTGCCACTTACCCTCCAGGGAGTTATCCAGTCTTCTGCTGAAGACACCACAAAACAGACTTACCTGGTAATTTGTCTCAATACTATGCTCTGATTTATTTATTCTTTTGAAAAGGGAACCTTTGAATGTTTCATAACTAAAGTTAATCTAGCTTCATCCTCTGGTGACTGAATTTTACTCTGCTGCTTTCTGATAGCTGTTTCCTGTCTACTGTCTTTGCCTCACAAAGACATTTGCACATCCAGGTCATCTCACTTCTACCAGATTTTCTCAGTGATCTTTTTAACAAACTGAAAAGATTAAGTCTTTAATTGGAAGACATTTTCTTCAGGGTTCGATTAATCTACTGATTCTTTTTCGCTGCCTTTCTGTTATTTTAAACACTCATGTTTTTTTGACAGCCAGGGTACCAGCTTTGTGTGCTGCCTTCAGACATCCTTCTCACTGATGCTGCCTGATCAGTAGCACTCTCTCTACCCCTACCTCTGCTTTCATTCCACTGATTGCATTTGCAATTTTCCATAAAAAACTTTACTTTTGCCCTGTAAACTCCTCTTGAGCTGTTTTAGTATGGAGTCTGCCATCCTGCAGTTGCAATTTTCATTCCTTCTTCCTACACTTCTTTTTTGCTTTGCTGAATTAGGATCTATTTTCCTTTAATTATCCTAACTTAGCAAGTACCCTATGTTGCTCCATACAACTGCACTGTCTGCTTGTGTCATTACAGGAGGGACATATTTTCTCAGTAATGGTTTATATTTATTTTCATGTCAACCAGGGAAGCACTGAGCCTTATACTGATCCCTCTGGAATCTCTCCAAATGCATTCTCACTCAGTGATGGTTTTCTGTTGACAGTTGCATATCCAATCTGTCACTCAGCCAGTTCTTACTTCATTTAGCATATGCTCTATTGTTATGAAGCAGAGATCCTGTTTTGTAAATGATCAAAGTTCCTAAATCATTAAAATGATCTTCATCCAAACCACAGATGATGAGATAAAATATGATTTTGCCACATCTCTTTTCCATAAATCAGACATGAGTTATATTCCTGGTGCTTTGTCAGTCCTGCTGTTTTCTTGTCATTCAGGCCAAGCTTAGTACAGCCTTTTGGAACAGGAATCTGACTTGTGCTTGGATTAGGAAGCAGAAAGCTGCCAGTGGCCCTGAGTGGGCCAGGTCAGCAGCTCTTCGAGCCCAGGTGATCAGTTTCAGAATAAGTATCACAAAAAACTTATGCTATCCAAGACTGTGAATACATCTATTAAAGGTGGGGAATAGATCCATTAATTGTGAGACAGCACTTGTGCAGTTTTCTCTAGACCCTAACTGGAGAATCTGTGAAAGTCAGTGAAAAAATTAACAGTGAGATGTGAGTCACTTCATTCATCTTGATGGGCTCTTCATTGTTTCACAGAGGAACGTGCAGCTCATTTTTTCCCCAATGTTTGACTGGATTATTGGGATGTCTGAGGCAGGAAACTCTGTTAGATCATCTTATCCAGCAGCAGATGCATTGCAAGCTCGTGCTTTTGCATGCTTAATCCTGTGCTTTTCTCACCTGGGATTTAAGTGTTCCCAGCAGTGAGACTTCTGCTCTGCTCTCCTTAGAAGGTTGTCCCATGTTCTAGTCTGTATCCTGCTTGAAACATTCAGGACAAGACTGATAATATTAATCAGTAATGCTAAAGCATAGAAAAAGGTGTTTTTTCATATTTCTGATGTTAATTAACTTTCTTTTCCAGTTCCTAGTTACACTCTGGAGACTAATTTCAACTTTGGTGTGACTTACACTGAAGTCTCTTGCAGTTGCCTACAGCACAAATGAGTTTTGTTCATCTGACTTTTGCTTTTGGCATGTTGGCAGGGCATAAGAAATGCAGCTATTGCCTGAA
>NW_005054322.1:5836297-5865001 GCF_000277835.1 Geospiza fortis
AAGGGAGGAGAGGAGCAAATGGAGCATCTGGAGGTCAGGCAGGGACGTACAATTTCTGTCAAATTTTTGCTTCCTGAATAAGACTGTGTGAGTCAGATCTGCTTCTTGGTGGGAAATTCTGAGAACCAATTAGCTCTGTTGCCTGAATCTGTACCTGGGTTGGGTGTTTATTTAGAAACAGGTATATGCAGGGGATTTCGGTGTGCTAGGGCTGGTTTGTACCCCATCCACTTTTTCTGTGTCAGTAAATCCTTGATCTCCACACATTAGGAATAAATCAAGTTTTACAGACTCACAGACTCGGCTTCTGGAATTTTTTTTTTTCAGAATGGAGGCTGTGCCTCCCCATTTCTTAGCAATGCCTGTTTGTGGGAAAAGACTCTAATTTTCCCAGAGTCTAGGATTTCTTTCTTTAAAGGGATCCTTTTCCTTTTGTTGCCCAAATTAAGCTGTTGGAACATGCCACCATTTCAGTGCACCCAAGCTTCATTTCCATGGAAGGGTGAGAGGCTGTTTTCAGGACCTAAAAACTGATCTCAGCTTCCAAAAATATCCTGCAATCCCCTAGGCTAGCACAGATACTTACATGAACCTGTCAGTAAATTAGTGATTTTGTCCCACACCACTGGCCTGGTTGAAGCGTTCAAGGCTGGTCATGTGTGTCAGGCTGGAAGGATGATGCTGAGTGTCCCTTGCTGACTGTGCTGATGGACAGTGCTGCATGCACAAAATCTTGTGAACGTGGAAATCTGAGGGGAGAAATTTATGCAGAGCAATAATTAACACAGTTAATTGCATTTATCTTTCATGTTGGCAGATCTGCCAACTGTCAGCTATTTCAAAATAACTCATCAGTTAGATGTCTTCACATTGATAATTGATTCCTCAATTGTGTGTGAAGAAACCTCATGCTTATTAGAGCTAGTTTGCAGTGCATACCTTCTGTTTTTTCCCCTGGCATTTTCAATCTGTTTGTCTTAAATGGAGGTTAATAATTTCATTTCCTTGGGGGAGAATAACTGTGCTTCATTTTCTTTTACATTCTGGTAATTGCAGGGGATTGCAGAGCAAGATGCAGGAGTTTAAATCTCCCATCTTCCATGGGAGCTGGAACATTTCTTGCTCTCCTGCTGTTTGAGGCACATTTCTTAGCCCCAAAGCTATGGATGCCAAGTGTTTTTGCTAAGGAACTCTATACCTTTAGCCAAAGTCCAAGTCAGTGAAAAGTGTCCTGGAGCAATGGGCACGTCAGGTTTGACGTCAGTGTTGGGAAATTACTCATCCTAAATGTTCTTGTATGTTGAAACCCACAGTCATCAATGTGGAGCCTGTTGAGCACCCTCCACTATCACCAGTGTTAGCACTGGAAGCAACCAGAACCTTTCTGAGCTTGGCTCTGCATCTGACTTTAATTAACAGAAGTTTAGATGAGCAGGAAATGTGGAGAGAGGGAAACAAGTTAGCTCATGCACTGGAAATTATGACAGAAGCTCACAAAGCTGCTCACACAAAGAGTCTGTAGGTCTGCAAAGAGGTAGGTCCTTCAGCTAGCCTCTACCAGTGGTGAGGGACACTGCTGGAGTCCTTCATGATCCTGATATGAAGAAAACTGTTGGGAGATCCTATGGTGTATATGATACTATGAAGTCTTTTTGAGAAGGTATCAATGAGCCCTTTACTGACTATTGATTGTGAACATTTTTTCTTCCTGCCCTCAGTAATACCTTGGCTCACTAACTGATGTGGTTTTGCAAACTGTTGATGGTCTGTCCCTTTTTAGGACTCCTTGTCCCAACAAACTTCCTCAGTTACCTGCTTGTTGGCATCCTCTGATTCTCTTTTCCCTTGACATCATACACTTGCTCCATTTTGCACTTCATTGGGAGCTCACATGGCTGCAAACTGAAGGAAGAGTCTGAAAGCTCAGCCTGCCTTTGGGCTCATCACCATCTCCAGAGACAGAGGGGTGAAAGCAGAGAGGTGCACGAAGAGCACACAGTGAAATACAGCCTGGGGTCTTTCATGTTGCAGTATTGTGGTGGAGTGGGTGACAAACAGCCAGGGTGGTCACTTGATGTTGTGTGGGCTTAGAACCACAGCAGCACCAGGCCCAGTGTTGCCATGCCTATCTCTCCTCTGCATTAGGCCAGGCAGATGTCCTGGGGCATGCAGGGACACAAATGTGTGTGAATATGTGCCCACACATTCGGCAGCCATGGCTGGCAGCACAAGTGTAAGCTCAAACTCTGGGGCCCCATCCTGCAGTGCAGGTGAGAACCTGCACCGGGTGGGCAGCTCCACTGCTCCTCTTAGGCTGATCACATTAATGCTGACATGGTCACAAAACTGTATAGGACAGAGCCCAAAGCAGTTACAATTTAATGTTTATTGAAACACAGCTGTATTTATTCTTGTTTGAGACATTTAAAAATAATAACACACTAGGAACAATACAGCTACCAATAAAACGTGAAATCATAAAGCCATTTTCAGTCATGCAACATTCTCTAGTGCTTGGACATCATAACTTGGTTAAGGGCTCAGAGCATGCTAGCAGCAGTAATAAAATTAAAAATCACAGCTTGTGTTGGCAGTAGCAACACCATAAATTGTCTTAAAGAGCAGAGTTTAACCTGATCTACTTTAAAAAAAAAATTATTTAGCTGTTTTTCTACTTTATCTGTGGGCAGTGAAATGAAGTTAAGAAGTCTATTGTTCTTCTTTCTGTCAAAGTTAGCTGAAGCATCCCAGGGGTTTTATCTTTTAAGATTGCACCTGAACTCATGCATTAGTTTGGAATTTAAAGTTGTGGCCCTGCCTCAGTGTCACTGCTGTCACACACGGACACGAATGGTCCCATCTTTACCTTTCTGGGTTCTCACTACTGTAAAGTTTGAATGTGGAGATCACTGGATGAGGATGTTGTCTAAGAAAAAGAGGGATTTTATTACACATAAAAAAATTATAATACAGTGTTAGAACCTGCATCTGCCTCCAGTTAAAATAAATAAATGAACATGCAAATTCCATCCATGAGTTAATTGCCTAATCATAAGCAATAAAACAATAGAGACCTGCCAGATGAATGATTCAATAACACGCTTGTGTGCTGGAAAGAAAATAAAAGAGTGAACCAATGTTGCCATTTCATTAGGCCTTGTAGGCTTATCATCCTGTCACAGTCATATAAATCAGCAGTAACTGTACTTCAGTCAATCAAATTATCCTGCTGTAAATGCACTGTTTGTCAGGCAGGAATTGGATGAATATATAAATTACCAGCCCACTTCAAAGATCTGTGGATTCATTTCCTTTTGCTGTTGTTCCAGGCGGAACCTGCCTGCCAGTTGACTGACTACTGTGTTGCAGGCTGACACTGGGGTGAAAAAAGGAAAACAACAAGTGGAAGCTTTGGCCCATCCCTGGATGCTGCTTGCTATTTTGGTCTTGCTGTTTGCATTGCTTGGTTATTTATTGCTGTTTTTCTCAAAAAAAGACAATTGGCTGTGTCTTTAAAGGTAAGGAGGCAAACACATTCCTCATTGCTGTGAGCTTGTGTATTTCTAGAAACGTGGAGCCGGTGGCAGCCCTGGAGCCCATGCAGTGTCACCTGTGGGGACGGAATCCGGGAGCGCTTCCGAGAGTGCCTCAGCTCCTCGCCGGCAAAACCAGGCTGTGCTGGATCGCCGAGGGAGACTTCCCTGTGCTCGCTGGAGGAGTGTGTGTGTATGTAGCTCTGCTCCTCTTCCTTGGTCCTGTGACCACCCTGGCAAAAGCAAAGTGTAAAATGGAAACATCCTGTCTCTCTTTCAGTCATTCTGATTTGGGGGGCTGTCACATTCCTGTGGTTGATGGAGTAGGGCAGGAGCCTCTGTGCATCTGATTATGGGACACTGGAGATAGGGCTCCAAGGCATAATATTTCTGAATGCTGTGGGTGCAATGGAAGCAGTTTAAAATCTCCAGGATTATCAGAGAGTGGAGAAGTCCTGAAAGAGAGATCTTGGGGCTATCAGAACATGTTCAGTAGTGAAAGCGTGAAAGTGACTCCATTGGAAACTTAATAGAAAGCTAAAGTCAGTTTTAAAAGGTTGCTGATTCCAGCTGGGATCTGTGGTGTGATGTTGCCATTCTGTGAGTTTTTTGAGGAGGCAGTGCCAGCTCTCCCCCTGCTCCAGCCTGCCATTGCTGCTGGCCTGTGACAAGGCAAGCTGGCTGTTACTGATAGGTAAGGCTTTATAAAGCTTTTATAAACCCTTACCTATCGGTAACAGCTAGCCACTGCTGCTGGGTGGCAAGTGGGTGCAGATACAAGAGACCTGACCCTTCTACAAGGTGGATTACAGCAGCCACATGGCCTCCAGTGGGGCTGGATGAAGCTGTGCCAGCACCATAGTTGGATGCTGACAGCCACTGCTGAGGGGCATGAGAAGTGCCCTCTTTTAGCAGGGTACAGGTGCTCAGTCTGTGCAAAACTTTTGCTTCTTGCAAACTCCCTGCTGAAAAGGAGTGTGCTGATGCTAAGAGACCACAGAGAACAGAAAGCTGATCAACAAGTTCCAGTGCCTTTGTGTCCCACAGGGGGTGGGGATGGGGAAGGAAAGATACCTGGGAACTGTGCAGGCTCCTAGGATCTCAGACTATAATTTATCAGATATTTTAAGCTATTACAAAGTGACCAGCAGGCCTTACTCCTTGCTTTGGCTGCTTGCAGGCACTTTCTGCTTGCGAAAGTGCAGTATGTAGAACTGGAATGGAAGCAGCTAAAAAATGGACAGTTTGGGGATGTGGGGAATTGTTTAGCCTGTGGCCACTGCGGTGCTTATGCCACTGAAAAGGAAAGGACAGCAGGGGGAGAGGAAGTGCAGCTGGAGCAGGAAGAAGGGAGGACTATGTTTTTAGTGGAAGTATTGGCTTGACCCAGATTCACGTGTTGGGGATGAAGGCCTCAGAAGTATACAGGCAGGACTGAAATATGTTGTGGAACACTGCAGGAAATGGGTTGTATTTAACAAAAGTTTGGGTGAATGGAAAATACTAAAAATTATATTCCATCAAACCAGGTATTACATGTTGTCAGTGGTCATGAAGCACTGGGAATGTTTTAACAGGTCTGATGTTTTTAATGACTTGAAAACGCTGGCCATGTGGGTTTGCTTATTTAGTAAAGCTCTGAGTGAAGGCAGAGAGGAAGAATTTAGATGCTTTGGGTCCCCAGTTTGAACCAGCCCTGCTCTAGTTGTCTTCTCTATGCCAGACTCTCTGAGGCTGCTGTGGGCAGCAATGCTGCCACCAAAATACAGTGAGGTTGTTAGTGTTTTTCCAAAGCTGCTGTTGAGCTGTAATATTCCATGCCTTCTGTCTATCTTCTGAAGGGGTATGTCTGTAAGTATATAATTTTGTTTGTCTCCTTACCAGCCAGTTTCACTGCCCACCTCTGGAGCTCAGAGAGCAGTCCTGGTGCAGGGAGCTTGCTGGAGGGGGTTCCCTGCATGCAGAGCATGTGGTGGAAACACGATCTGTGTGTGGACTTTGCTTTGCATGCATGGAGGTGACAGCCTCTGGTGCTTCTCAGAGGGGTCACTCCTCCCATGCACGTGTGCAGCTGTAAAAGGTGTATGATGGTTTCCAGCTATCCTGTGCATACACTGTGCACACAGCTGTGGCAGTGTGGTTGCACTCAGCAGATCTGGACAATCCCCAGATTCCAGTGAGGTGTCTAGGTTAATAAGAAGGTTAATACATAGAGAGCACAGAGGAAAAGGAGGCCTGCGTCTGCACCACTGCCATAGGATCATCTGGGGGAAATACCTCACTTCTGTCTTGCACATGGTTTCTAATCCTCCTGCTCCCACATGGGGCAGCTTCCTTTACAGAATCACATAATGATTACATCCCATTGAATCTCAGCTTGCTCAAGAAGGGGTTTGACACTCTGACTTTACAGTATTCATCTGCTGCCTGATCCCAAGCTGGGAGTGTCACCCTCACCCTTAGCACTCTGGCTGTCTGCAGCTTTCAGAAGCACTCATGTTCTGTTTCCAGCATAACTCTGCAGACATTAGTCCAGCAGATGGAGCAAATGGCTGAATGAGCAAGGCCTGTGCATGGTAGAGGGGCCAATGAGGTGCAGGGAGAAGTGAACCATAGGGACCCAGTCCTTTTTGGAACCTCTCAGTTCCTTGCTGTTAGCTGTGTATCCCAAACAATGCAGCACAGTATGCATTACAAATAGAGAATGGAGTATTTGGAAAATATCCATAAGCAAAAACGACTGAGAGAAGGATGAGAAATGAATGAATTGCTCTGCTGCAGTGGTGCTGAATAGAGCAAATGCTGGCCCTGCCTGCTCAGCTTGTTCACTCCCTTCTCAGGCATCCAGAGCAGCAGTGCTCTGGGCTATGGCACGGGGGCATTGGACTGAATGCAAATTTTAGAGATCCCCCTGTAAGATTCAGCAGGCAGCGGTCTTGTTTTTTAAGTTGGTTTCAAGCTCTCAGAGTGACACAAAGATCAAAGTTAATGCAATGGCAGGATTTTTTAGAGGATTTGGGATTGTTAAGTAGCCCTGAAATAGGGAAGTGAATCTCCTTCCCAGCCCAGCACCCTGCACTTCTGTTCTGTAGCAGCCTGAGACCTTCTAGCCTGTGCTCATCAGTGCATTTGTGCATCCTGCCCACCTAACAGCTGCACTACCAGCTTGCTGTTGAGTGTGTGTTCTCCTGAATTATGGGAAGTACATGGTGTCCAGTTCTTGTTATTCTGCAGTCACATTTCCTATTCCTGGACAGTCGCTGTGGTGCAGGCAGGAGCACCTGCCAAGTCTTACAGCTGGCTATCAGTCTGATGGAAGGCTTTGGGTTCTGGATAAAACTGGAGACTAGGGCAGGGTTGTTCAGTGGTTTCGTTTGAACTCACACCTTCTGGGCCAGCTCTTGTCAACTGCAACTAACCAGCCTTGTCCTCCAACGAAATCTTCATGGCTTTAGAGAGCTCGTGTCTGACCAGAACAGAAGAATTTGGGCAATGCTGACACATACTAAAATTAGCTACTGGACCAATTAATCCACTTTTGACCATGCTGTATTCTGTTCAAGATTGCCCCTGAAATGCTTGAGACCTTATTCAAAAAAAGAATTACCAATTTGTCATTGGTTCAGCCACGTGTAATGTGGTGGAATGAGCAAGTGAGTGGTTTAAACTGGGCTGTGGACAGCTCTGTGATTGTCACATTATGGGTTAGAATCACAGAATATCTCAAATTGGAAGTGGCCTATAAGGATCATAGAGTCCAACTCCTTGCTCCCCCAGGACAGCTAAAGCTAAACATATGACTGAGAGCATTGTCCAGACAGTCTGTGAATTCTGGCCATGACTTCCCTAGGACTTCCCTAGGACGTGTGTCCTGATGGCTGATTACCTCAGTGAAGAAGGGTTTGTCTCAGTGAAGAAGGGTTTGCAGAGTACTCTTTGCTGTTTGAAGTCTCATCTCCAGTCCACAACAGAAGAATGGTAGTAGAATGCTGGAGGAAGAGCAATGGCACTTTCAGTTGAAAGCTTGCTGTGGTGTGGGAAGGTTTTGTCCTCTGGGACTGTGGCACCAGACGGTGGTAGAAGCATCCTCAGAGGACTGCTTAGAAAAGTTGCATTGCCTCTCCTGATGCTGCCTCTCTCTTCAAATTAATTTCAGTTCTCACACCCACTTAAGCTCTCCTAAAAATAATTTAAAAGTGATACCTGAAGTACTAGCTGGGTTGAATTCTTTTTACCCCCTTTATGTCACTTTTCAACAGGGAATCTAAATGTACTTCATAAAGAAAGGCAAACAGAGTTCCTCCATTTTCCAGGTATTCAGTAATACCTTATGGAAATAGCAGAACAGGAAAAAAATAACTATTACATTTAAAAGGTCTGTGGCTTAAAGTCTTGGTTTAAAGTAAGTAGATGTTCATGCCAGTTTGAAATCAAGTAGTAAGTCATCTCCAATGAGCAAATTTTAATGGCAGACAACTTCCTGTACTGTGTTAATGGCTTATTTTCCTTGATAGTGAAGTATCCATTCTCAAATACCAAAATGCTGCTGCCAGTGCAACTCTGACAGATGTGTGTGCTCTTTCTTACAGCTGTCCAGCCTCCCACCCCACCTTCTGTTCAGCCAGGAGAGGACCAGAGAGCAAATAATATAGTTACCATCACGGGTATCTCGCTGTGCTTGTTCATCATCTTTGCCACTGTTCTTATCACCCTCTGGAGGAAGCTCTGCAGAGCTCAGAAGTGCAGCACTGCTGTCCGGCGAAACTCCGTCCATTCCCCTGGCTTTCGGAAAAACTCAGATGAGGAGAACATTTGCCAAGGCAACAAGCAACGGGACAGCTTTGCTGAAGGAGGGGATGCTCCTGTTAACATTCCCCTAACCTACAGGCGAAGCCTCCAATTTGCCCAAGAAGACGATGCCTCTGGAAGTGAAAACTTTCAGCCAAATGCCCAAAAAATAATCCCTCCAATTTTCAGCTACCGCCTGGCACAGCAGCAGCTGAAGGAGATGAAGAAGAAAGGCCTGACAGAGACCACTAAGGTGTACCATGTCTCTCAGAATCCTCTCACAGACACGGTTCTTGGTGCCACCACCATGCTTCCCCTGAGTGGGGAAAACCAAGAGGAGGCAGCAGCAAACAAATTTCGGATCAAATCTCCATTCCTGGACCAGCCAGCCAGTCAGTCCAAGTTCCTGGGAGAAGGCTCTCACCCTAGACTGGATTTTCCATTCTCACAGGCCAATCCTGCAATGAGCCCTACCCAAACCTTGGTAAGAAGAGGTCATTTCAAGCACCAGGATAACAGAGTGGACTTGCCTGAGAGGGGCTGTCACAGAAACTCGCAGTTCAGAAGAACAGCCAGTTTCCATGAAACTAAAAAGGCCAGGCCTTTCAGAGAGAGAAGCATGTCCACTCTCACACCCCGACAGACTCCCCTCTACAACTCCAGGACCAGGACGTGGGACCAGGGTCTGGAGGACAGGACACGGTCAAAATCGAGAAATGCTAATCCAGCTTGTGAAAAGCTGGATCAGCCCCATGGCACTGTGCTGGGGTGTGAACCACAGGGCCATGGCACAAAGCCCTACCACAGGGCAGGTCCCCCAGTGAGGAAGCTGGACCTGATCACAGATCGCCAGCCTGCTGGTCAGGAGAGGGCAGCTGAGAAGCCTGAGCCCAGCCGAAGTAAGAGGGGCCCTTTGCCTAACCCCAAAGGTCTGTGGCGGAAAGAAACCGGCCCAAATGGCAAAGATAATTCCCAGAGAGGCCAAAGCATCAGCCCTGCCCAGTATCGAAGGGACAAGTGCCAGAGCTTCCCCCTGGATCCTGAGTTTGCCTTTTATGACAATTCTACTTTTGGCTTAACGGAGGCGGAGCAGCAGATGATCGACCTCCCTGGGTATTTTGGCTCAAATGAAGAAGATGAAACAAGTACTCTGAGCATTGAGAAGCTGGTGATTTGAGTGACTCATCGTGGCCCTGCAGGAGTGCCGTGCGTGGGAGAGGATCTGCAGGATCGCTTGGCTTCTGGTGAAAGAAAGAACAGGAGTCACATTACCTCCACACAGAGCAGCAGGGAGTAATGCCCCAGGTCTGACTTGTGGGAACATATTCCTTTCTGATTACTGAAAAGTGGTTTCATATAATTATTTTTTGTATGTATGTATGTACAAGACACACAAAGTACCCTGGGAAGGAATACAGTAGTTAAGGTGTGGCTCAGGAATAGCCAATAGATTTTATTGTGTAAAGCACCATGTTTTGTGCATCATACATGATGAGTGCTGCTGACATTTCCCACCTTGTCCACTGTGTACTGGTAGACTGTGAGATACTGAAGCATCCACTGTCCAGCACCCTCAACCATCTGCCCTGATTAGTGAATCATTTCCCATCTAGAAAGCACAAAGCTCAATCTGTGGGCAGTTTTCATCATTTTTCTGATAGTCATCAGTGAATTGTGTTGATTTGTAGGTGTTGCTCAAATAACTCATATGGTGGAGGGTGTTTTAGCTGGTTGCATGAAAGTGCAAACAATTGATGCTGAATACTTGAGTGAATTTAAAATTGAGGAGACATTTTCATCATTCAAGACTTTGATATTTTCTTACTGTCAATATTTATATCAAGAAAATAATGTACAAATATTTGCAGGAAATTAGTACAAAAGGCATGCTACAGAGAGGGCAAAGAAAACAGGTTATCACATTTTAGTCCTCACAGAAATGTTACTGCAGCATGTTACCTGTAAAAAGCAGTGAGAGAACTTGAATTATGCATCCTTTCCATAGTCATCCTTTCCTTTATTAAATTTTTTTAATGTAAATACTTTGACAATGAAACTACTACAGCAAGCTCAAAATAAATTATGAACAAAACCAGCAAACAACAAGATTATTTGATTAATACCTGTTCTGGGAACAAAAAATCAAAATGGCTTGACAATATCTGGCGATTCACAAAGAATCTTATAGAATCATTTACATTGGAAAGACCTCTAAAATAATTAAGTCCAACCATTAACATAACACCACTGTGTGCACCACTAAACCATACCCCTTAACTGCCATATCCACACACCTTTTGAACACTTCCAAGGACAGTGATTCCACTGTTCCCTGGGATGCCCCTTCCCATGCCTGACCACTCTTTCAGTGAAGAAATTTTCCCTCATATCAAATATAAATCTGCCCTGGCACAACTTGAGGCCATTTCCTCTGCTACCATCACTTTTTACCTGGGAGAAGGGGCCAACCTACCCCCACCTTGCTGCAACCTCCTTTCAGGGAACTATAGAGAGCAGTTACAGTGAACTATAAAAGCCATGATGGGCTTTTTTTGTTGTGTTTAAAACCAGACATCACAAACTTGCCATTAGATTCTGCTGTAAGTATTCAGAGTTGGGTTGGAACTCTAATTAACAGCAGAAGCAGAGCTCAGGCTTTTGTGGATGACTAAGACTTTTCTTGCCATTTGTTAGGATAACCATCTCTCTTGGGACTTTGCAAAGACCAGGGGAAAGCTAGTGGGCAGAAACAAGAAAAGAGGAGATGCTGCCCATGGAGGTTGGTGTAAGAGAAGAAAGGTTTAGGCAGTGGACTATTAGATTGAAATCAACTCTCCCCTAAGGAGCCTAACCCTACATGCCCTTTAACCTGCCTTGTGGGTTGAAAGCAAAATTAGCATGTGCTCCATTGTCATGAAGTAGGCTGCTATCTTTCTCAAAACTGGCTTTCTGAGCAGAGAGAAAGAGATTTCCCAATCCCACACTTCTTCCCCCCCAGCCCTGCTCCCCCACAAACCAACAGCAATTTTAAAGGAAGAGCAGCCTCGCTGTGTGTAAGCAATAGCACCCTGCTGCAGTGTCCAGAGCTGGCACAGGTAGCTTGACAGGCACATGGTGTTACCTGCTGTGACAACATAGGAGAAGCAAGCCTCAGCATTTGGCCACCAGAGTCAAATCTGTCTGTTTTAAAGGCCTTTCTGATGGGTAATGCTTTGCAGCTGCTGCTGGAGTGAGGGATCCGACTCGATGGGTGATGTGAGCTCCCTCTTTCCTGGGAGCCATGCCAAGATGCTGATGTTCAGCCCTTGGCCCAACATGGTGTTGGTACCAGCGATGCATTCCCATGAACTGTCAGCTTGAAAAGCTGTTTAAAGCATTTAAAAACATGTTCATGCTTGAAGAGTTATCCAAAGGCAATCAAATGTAATGAGTCTTTAAATTGACTTAAGTGAGCTGGAAATCAGACCTCTGAAACAATTGCTGCTGAGCTTACTTACCCTGCCTGTACTAAGGTGAGGTCTGTGGTGTGAAGTACCTTCTCCCTGAAGTTCTCCCTGAAGCAGGGATCCATCATTATTGGAGCTGCAGGGCTACAGTATCTGTTTAAGCTTTGTTGAGCCTCTCAGCATGGGAGAGGGACCGTGGAGAAACAGGAGATCAAATGCGCAGTGCAGCAACATTCAGCAAGCATTCCCCTAAGCTTCAGCGGGAGGGATTGGGGCTTGGCAGTAGCCCTCAGATCCAGTAAGTGCTCAGCTAGTGCCATTCTACCCTGTTTATTAAGATTAAGATTAAAGGTGGTTCTGGAATGCTTCCTGGGGTTTGCTGTAGAATTTGCAGGCTCCTGCACAAAGCCCTGTGACCCTTGCATTTCAGAGGGCATTTGCTTTGCCACAGGAGGGCAGAGAAGGGGCAACATTGCTCTAAATCAGATGCTGCTTTCTGCAAAGTTGTCCCGGTGTTGGGCTCTGTTATGCATTAGATGTACTTACGTACATTTTACATCAAAGGCAGCAAGGCAAACCCCTTCCCTCCCAGTTTGTCATGCCTTGGCCTCCCTTTCTATCTCAGAGACAGGAGAAACACCCTGACATTGATGCTGGCTGAAGGCAGTCCAGCTCTAACGCCTGCCCCTCCATACTGACACACAGGGAAACAGGCTCCATAGTCTGCATTTGACATTGCTCATTGCTCACTCACTGGGGAACTGGACTGGGTGCTGGTTGTCTGATTAAGCCCTGCTGACTTCATCTTCACTTGATAATCCTTTATCAGATGGGTTACCAGATGCTTAATGAACTGCCAGACCACAAATGCTGTCCCCTAAGTGCTGTAGTTTCCACAGTCTTTGCCCTACTTCCTTAGTTCTCTACTGAAGGATGGGATTGAACATCAACTGCCAGAAGGCATGAACTTATTTCACTCACATTTCTCTGTGTCTTCAAAACAACAAAAATTATCCTTTCTGCCCCCAGCGCTCCTCAGAGGCCGCAGAGTTATGTGTGCAAAGTCGTTATGTCCCAACATGCAGTTACAATCTTGCACTGAGATTTTACCATATCAAAATACAGAAGCAGTGATCAGAAGGGAAGGAATAAGTGCTGCCTTTTTGCAGCCCGTTCTTCACAAGGGCAATCTCATTTCAACCATGTTGGTGAAAATTTCATTCCACATGAGTATGCTTGAGAAGAGGGCAGGGGGACAGTCTAGCCAAGGGCACAGGCTCTGGGAACACAGCTCCCTGGAGTGCTGCCCATTACGCTGGGATGTTCATGCTTGCAGTCACTGGGATGTCTAGGAAGCAGAGGAACCAAACCAAGTTTTAAACTGAACCTTCACGTCATTCCTCTGCATTGTCTCCAGGACATCTTGAGCCATGAAAATTAAGCTTACCTTGCAGACCTTTTCAACTACCCAGGACAACAGGTGAAAAAGCACCAGAGCCAACATTGAAAGAATACATTTCTCATATTATGAGCTTTCCAAGATTTGGATCCAGATTTTTGTTCACATTCCTATAGTTGAAAACCAGATAAAAAGTATTAAGTCCTACTCAGATGGTTTTATTTCACTCTTTGTCGATAAGTATACAAATTACAGTATGTATGGATATAAAAGCAAATAAATGGAAACGAAATACCAGTTTAAAAATTATTATAAATCAGACAAAAAGGAAGCAGGATTATTCTACAGCATGGTAGTTAAATTCTTTGCATCAAGCTGATTCTGCTGTTCATTTTTAACTGTTGTTTTTAACAGCTGTAGAAAATAAATTTTCAGTATTCCATTTCTTTCAGTCATTTGTGTTGCTCTTTTTCACCCCAGT
Organism: Geospiza fortis; assembly: GCF_000277835.1. Classification (NCBI taxonomy): domain Eukaryota; kingdom Metazoa; phylum Chordata; class Aves; order Passeriformes; family Thraupidae; genus Geospiza; species Geospiza fortis. The sequence goes on from NW_005054322.1 coordinate 5,849,945, forward strand.
GAGACAATGAAAGCAGTGTGCCTTGTGGTTCAACCACTTTCTGATTCCTCTTCACTAATGCAAAGTCATTTGGTAAATTACAGGAGAATGTATGAATTATGACTGCATTTTAGGAACTCCTAGGAATATCTCTGTTCACCTTAGTTTTAGTAAAATCTGCATAATTTTAATCTGGGGCTTAAATCTGGTTGGCAGGATTGTCTTTGTCTGCTTTAATGTCTTGTGGTATACTCTAGCAGTGGATCTGCAGCAGGAAGCTGTTGGGATGGGATTCACACTGTCCACATTGTGGGTGTTTTCTTTGAAGCAGCCTTCGTCTGGGTGCAGATTAGCAGTTGGAGCATGCCCATCCACAGGTTTGGTTTCACACACTCCAGAAGCATTCTGCAACTGAAGTGGGGCAATTAGAACCATAGGGAAAGTTGCTTAAAAACATTCTCCTGATGCAGAGCAAAGCACTAACAAAGGCACACCAGATGAAGTCCAATTCCCCATCTCCTTGTTCTTTCCATCCTGATGTTGTCATAACTGAAACACTGATGGTTAAAATGAAGATGAGAAAGGTTTAGACCTTGAAAAGCATAGATTGATTAAAGGACATGCTTGATCCTTCTAAGTCCAGAGAACTTTCAATAAACATTCTTCAACAAAGTCTTGAAGACTGCTGAAAAAGAAATCTCTGGTTATTCCATGACTGTGATCCATATGTTTTTTTATTAAATTGTTGTCTGGCTGTGCTCAAACAACTCGTGCTGTTAGCCTCAGGTAGCAGAAGCAGGTGCAACTCCAGCTATCAAGTGCAGGTTTGGCAATTGGCAGCAGCAGAGCACTGGCTATCAACTTACACCATTCTTTTCAGCCTGTGCTTTTCTCTTTCCAAAGCAGCAGTTTCAGCTGGCCTGACTGTTCTCACCATCTCCGCTCTCTCTGTCGATAAAGAATGGAGCCCTGATTTTCATGGCTGAGTATTTCAGTGAGTACCACATCCCGTGCCATGTAGACCAAACCAAGCCGTCATCATGGGGTCCACTGTACTTCCCTCTTTTGTAGTATCTCCCATTGAGGTTTACAGCATGGCACCTTGAAACAATGCAGGAAAGACAAGAAGGGAATTCAGTTTAGCATGAGAAAATACTGCATCATTGCAATGAAGTACCATTCTCACACAACAGATATCTAGATATGCCAGGGCGGGAGGGACTAAATGGTTATTGCTTTTTAGTGGAACACAGGAATATGTGGGTCATCCTAAAGCAGACACCTGCACTGGTCAGATAATTCTGCCTGTTGACTCCTTCAGGTGTATTAACCATGGGCATTAGAACTGCAGGGTCTGAACAAAGGGGTGTCATGCCATTTGGTATGCCCTAGCTCAAGCGTAGGCAGCTCCATATTGACACCTAAAAATGCAGATGTCTTTTCATGGAGGTAAATCCTGCTATTGATGTACATTTTTGTAGCTCCACCAATTTCAATTGGTATGTGATGAGAATCCGGTCTAAGAAGCTCATCCTGTACTAAAGCAGAGAAAATCTGAGAGTTACATCCCGGATTCCAGGGCTGTTAAACATGAATCCCTATCCATTGATGTGTGGCATATGGCCAAACAGCAAATACACCCTCATAACTGTTGTGGGGTAGCTCTGCCCTTAGACAGAGGGTCCACTCTAGGGGAATGTCCTTACACACTTCACCTTACCATGGCTACAGTTGTTTTTTTCACTGGAGTATAACACAAAGCACTTTCAGGAATTTTAACTGAGCTCTTTTCCTTCCAGGTCATTGTCCCCTGTGCATTTGTTCTGACCCATTTTCTTAAAGTGAATTCAACTTCCCTGCTTTGCTCTAATAAAAGTAGTAAATTGTTTTCCTTTGAGGATCTGTAGGTCTGAACATCTAGGTTTGGCTGTGAGAGGTGGCAAGTGCACACAGCAGCCTTCAGCTGCTGTAAGGCAGGCAAGTCCTCTCAGTTGTGCAGCCACCCACAACCTACACATCCAAGAGGAATCAGCTGTTTTCCATACCTGTTAAACCACCAGCCACCCTTGTTCTCTGATGCACAGTTGCCTGCCAGGAACTGATCGTGATCCTTATCAAATGTGGTGAACTGCATCCCTCTGTGAGAAGCTGACCACTGATCTTCAAAATTGCTCCCACCAGACAGAGCGTCGCCAGCATTACCAGAATAGGTGCCAAACCATAACCTGTAATTTTCCTGCAAGAATATGTGAAACATGTATTTGATATCCATTCTTTCTGCCTTTCCTCACAGTTTTGAGGCCAAATTAGCTCTGGATCTTTCATCCACTGTCAAAGGCAGGACTGTTGAAGTCAAGGGTGACTTTTGTCTCCATGCTTTAATGATCCTAGTGTAGATCAATGTAGGATTTAAACTTCCAGAAGGGATTGGTAATTGCTGCTGCTACAAAAGGCTCCAGGTTTATTGTCATTCAAAAACCATTTAATACACTTTACAGCAAGATGGAAAGCTCTTTCTAGCTGATCAAGAGCAACTTAGCAAAAACTGCCAAGCGTCAAGTAATTGCCTTCATAAACAGATCAGTTCTTCAGCTAGAATAAATGAATAGGCGTTTTGCTCTTCCAAGGAGTAGAAGCTATCTGATTTCTATGATCTGATCCTGGTAGGAATATTTAGAATAATAGTTCCACTGTGCACAGCTAACAGGTCAAAGAGATATTTGATATTAAGTGGATGGTCACATTTGTGTTGTGGGCTTTCTCCTGTCATCACTGGCCTCATTTCTTTATGAAAAATGGCAGTAAGGTATTGAAATGCAGCTGTTCAAACTTTTCATAAGAAACTTCTAATTGCAAGCTGAGTGTGATGTGCACATTTCTGGAGCGGTGATGGAGTTGGAACTAGCATTGGTCCATGCAGTATCCTTGGTTATTTGGGTTGGTTACATGTGGTGTTCAGGAAGGCAAAGGTATTCAGTCTGCAAAGAACAGCACCTGTATGGAGCTGGACATTGTCTACAGCTAGAAAGCACAGCATGAAAATACAGGATGTGTCTGTCTCTGGGCTTTCTGTGTCTGTGGCAGTAGGTATAGTGCTACAGGTACCTCTCTGCAAGATAGGAACTTACAACTGCTCTTTCAAAGCTTTGATTAGAATTCGCTGTTTTATTTTAAAATAAAGTTGAGAGGATTTGCTCTGACACTTGCCTTTTATGTGACAGTCCGAAACACTCTCTTAGGAAGCAGGAGAACAGGGTTCCATTTAGTTGCAGAGGTTCAAACACTAAGGGTCTTCTCACTCACAGAAGACTTTAAATCATGAGGCTAGAGGCAAATATATGTGGGAATCCCTGTGCCCTGTGGCAGGGAACTGTCCTCTGTTCAGCCGCACAGTTAGGAAGAGGGCACAAACATGTGATCCTGTTACCCATTGACCTGGGTACTCAGTTGTAAGGAAGAAGTCCTGCGTTTATGTCCCTGATCCCAGGGCTGTTTGTCAGTCACACAAACTAGGAAGCCCAGGAAACCAGAGCAGGTAAGTTTTGCAGAGCTGTAGATACAACCCTGATACTGGTGTGATGCTGTGTATGCAGCTGCCCCACCCTCACAGACCAAAGCAAGCAAATCACTGCTCTCTCCATTTCTTACCTGCTCATTTGCAAGCTGGAAATTTTCATAGATTGCATAGCGTCTTTCCCCATGCCAGTCCATCAGGTCAATCTTTAATGAGTACTCTCCTAAACATAAAGTTGTGTCATGTTAGATGAATACCTAATGCAAATTAGAGAGAAATCTAAGGAGAAAAAATACTTGGACCTCTAGCAAGCAGGTCATGGATGTGGTCGTTGCCCAGCCAGTATTCATCATTCTTGCCCTGGAATTTCCCAAATCCCAGTTTGTAATCATCCCATTTCCTGCACAGAAAAATTTATAGATATAAATTTCATCATGAGAGGGGATTAGATAGTTTGTGACACTTGAGTATGGTAACAAGTAAAACTTCACCTGTATCTACATACTGTTTTCTAAAAGTATCCAACTCATCTAGGAGTAAATACAACTTGCAGCTTACCTTTTCCCCTGCTAAACTGTGCACAGACATATTTGGGGATCAAACCTTCAAACTGCTAGATGCAGTGCTTGCAGACTGATGTTTCCAGTTAAATGGAAAGGGAAAGCAGCAGCTGTCACACTGGTCTTCAGCAAAACACCTGATATTCAGATGTCACTTCAGCAAGTCATAATTCACCTGCTCTATGTATTACCTTTGATATTCTCATATACTCCAGTGTGTGTTATCATTTCGCGCTTAGTAACCCTGTGTTTATTCCTTTTCTCGTGTTGTTGTTATGGATATTCATTCTGCCTGACCTTCATACTAGTCAATGCTCCTCTTCAGGATATTTTTATTTCACCTGAACTACCATGGCTAGGTAGCTATCTCTGCGTAAGCTGGCTTAGAGTCACTTGAGGTAGCTTTGCAATGCACTGCATAGACTTTAGAAGGCATTAGATATGCCCTGATGTTGTGTGTGCTGTGATAGTGAATTAACCTTCATGAGGACATTTCTTCTGAACTGTGCTACCACAGCATCTCTCCTCCTGTAAATTTCAGTATGAAAGTCACCTCTCTGGGATTTTGCATAGGAAAAGGACAATCTGGTTTGGCATTTTTAAAAGTTATCTGAATACGATAATAAGTGTTACAACATGTTGAACATAATTCCTCACATCAGAACAGATCTGTTCAACAGGTCTCAGTCTGTGCACTGGTAGCAGACACCTGTCAATTTGGAGCCTTTGACAGTCTTCAATAATGATAAAATATGCATTCAAATGCAGAGAACCCATGGAAAAGAAGTTACAGATCCATTTTAAAAATGGCCCCCTGCTGCCAACAGGTACCACCAGATTGTCCTAATCCTAAATTATCATCACTAATACATAGTCTTGCACATCCTGTTTCTCAAGGATGGGGGTTTGCCTGGCAGCAGGACAGAGGTAGGAGCTGGTGGCCTGACTGCAAGCCCTGTTGATGCAGAACAGTGCACCCACCTGTTGAAATTCTCCCTGCCGTTACTGCGCCGCTGAATGACGGTCCAGCCCCCTCCATCGGACATGTCACAGAATGCCAGGAAGGGCTCTCGGTCTGCTCTGGGCCTGATGCGGTAGTAGCCACTCGTGGTGCTCTTCCTGCCATACACTGCAGAGCAATCTGGGCAGAACGGTATCTGTCTGTTAAATGGGCTGGGGGCAAAGCCAAGGGCTGTGTGCCACCAAGAGGAGATGTCACTGAGAGGCTCTATGGGACAAGGACACTTGGCCAGCCTGTGCATAGCTCTGCAAGGCCTGTGAAATCAAAGGAAATGGTGCAGCGATGTAGTAGCTACACCAGTTTGCAAACTGCCAGCCTGACAAAGAGCTTTAAGGCTTGAGAGCCTTTACAGCCATGCCCTCTGAGGGAATAATGCCCAAATCTTTGGTGAGATGCAGGGCTGTATCATAAAAGCCTGAGACTGAAACTTTATCTGTCAGCAAGATAATTTGCAGGGAAGCTAATTTCCATGTGAAAGGTAAGGTACCCTTAGCTGTATTTCTGATAAGATCAGGGAATAATATTTCTAAAATAGGAGGCTAAGCTCCTGTGTCCAACTCTACCAGGGCTGTATCAGGAGAGAGCCTTTCAGGATCTCAGTGCTTCACACTTTCAGTGTAATGCCCAAAGGCTAAAACCTTGGCTACAGGAAATTATGTCATTTATGACCATGTTCTCAAAGTAACACCAAGGGACAAAGTATGCATGCCTGTTCCTGTGCCACAGAACTAATGGTGGAGCTGAGGAACAGGGAGGCTTGGCTCATCCAAACAGCTGCAGCTGAGCCAGGCACTCTGGGCTCCCCTAAGCCACGCAGGGAATATGGGCTCTTCACAAGAAGGACCCATCTCTTCCTAAAACAGACGCCTAAAGTAAATCTGATGGAAAACATGAGAAGCGATTGTTCCTCTCCGCAGGCAAGAAGCCCAACTGAAGATGTCCATTTTGTACCTGGGTAATAGCTGCCCACAGCTCAGATAAGTGACTCTAGCCCCAAGGGATATTTTTTAGTGTCAGGGCAACCAGTCAGCTCTTCTCCTTCCCATGTATCTGTATTTTAAATCACAACCCATTTAAAAATATTTAAACTTTTAGCAGACATAAAATATGACATGTGGGACACTGCAGGGAGAAATACACATTGTGGCACACTACTGCAAACTGTACCTTGGTCATAGACTATCAAATTTCCACTGGTTGTGGGTAAAAGCGTCTCATGCTGCATGCTCCTGTTGCCTGAGAACAGTTCACTTTTCGTTCTGTGGTAAGTGTTCTCCAGTATGTCCTTCAGCTGCAATTCATATACGTAAAGCAAGTCTTGAAGGTGTTTTAACCTTTGTCTTAATTTATTGTTGTCTAGGAAGCAGATATCTTTATCCTATGGAGAAAATAAAACAAAACCCCCCACAATTCAGTCAGTGGTAAGGAGGGACACAGAGAAAGGAATATCTGTCTATTCTTCACCCTAGCATGTCACACTGCCTATGTGGATCAACATGATGTCATGGTGATCTCTTCCTGAGACATCTGAATCTTGCACAGCGTGAGCTGTTGAATTGAAACCAGTGGAAAAGGGGTTTCTGCAACAACCTTGGCATTGATCAGAGCATGCCAGAATATGATCAGATGCACAAAAAATTTACTTTGGATGAAAATAATTTGTCTTGACCCCACTCAATGAGCTCAAGAGGAAGTTTTGCAAACTATGAAAGTGCTCAGGCTGATAAGAGAGGGAAAACTTGGCTCTTGCACTGCAGATGGGTGAAACCAGCAAGGTTCCAGAATTAGTTTTGTGTAAAACTGGAAAAGAGCTGATATTTTGGCTATAAAATACATTTTTAAAAAATATATTTTTGTTGTTGTTTTGAATTCTTAGTAATGTCAGTCTAGTCTCCCAGACAGCTGCATAGCCCTTAATGCTATGAAAATCATCTATTATCAGGATGACATTCCTTTAGCTTCAGGCAGATGCCTTTTTGCTCTGCTCCTGCAGCTCTCCATCCCTCCTGTGGGGGAGTATCCATCTCTGCATGACTGGGAATGGTGAACCATTGAGAGAGTACAGAAACAGCTAAAAGATACACACCGAAAACCTGGGTGCAGGTGAGCCAAAGCTGACCAGAAGGAGCAGCAGCAACCAGTGCATCATCACACTCATTTCATATCACCTGAAAAGAGGCATTGACAGGCTGTAATAGAAGCTTTTTTACTTCCTCTCACAACTTAATCCCCTCTCACACTTATGTTTAATTCCCCAGGAGATGCTGCAGGATTTATTAAGGAGGTTGCTCGAAACTACAGGCAGGACAAAATCAGGGTAAGATGTATATTAAGGAGTAGCTAAAGCACCAGTGCAATATGCTGACAGGGATAAAAGCTCAGGTCTGCTCCTGATTCCCCACAGAAACAAATACTCTGTGTGATTTTCCAGCAGCCTCTGTATTTCCTCCCAGGTATCCACACAGGAAGTTGCTCAGCAATCATGTCTCCTTGAGGACTTTTCATCAAAATCCCACAGAGTTTATTGAGTTCATACTTCTCAAAGTGAAATTAAGAGGAATTTGCCTCCTGGTTAAGTGACTGTAGACATTCCCCTCCTCATCCTTGGAGTGGTCTGTGAGGATGGGATTACCTTGGAGGCCAAGTCACATATGTGACAAACTGGACATGAGATAATTTTCCTTAGATTTCAGGGGAAAAGATATCTACTGCCAATCTGCTCCAACACACAGATGTGGTTTTGATTGGAGAGTCTTAGCTAGAAAATATGCTAAGTGACTGCCACTGGGAACATGCAGCTGAATGTGAGTGAACAGTACAAATTGTTCTCTGTGTGCTTGCATCGTGCTTTTAAAAAAACACAGAAAAATCAGAAAGGAAAAAAAATCTGAAAACTAGGCTAAACCCAACTCCCCTGCTTCACATCTGGAAGTGCTGCAGAAACTTGGCTCCTCAGCTCTATGCTCTGAGTGATGTGCATTGTTTCAGCGATGGCTCTATCAGCATCCCTGCAGCAGCTGATGCTAGAGCTGCTTCCAAACCACCAAAGCTGCTGCAACAGAGGAGCCCTCTGCCAAGATGGGCAGGCAGGGCTCAAAGCAAGCCTAGGGAAGAAGATCTCCACAGAAGCTGCCCATAAAAGATGACATGCAGGTAGATGCTCCAGTCTGTGGCAATTTTTCAGCTCATAGAGAGAAGAGTTCAACATTGCAGCAGGGGAACCCTGTGTGCCCAGGAGCACTGGTGCTGTTCACACCACCTCACAGTGGTGCCAGTGGCTGCAGTACTGGTGCTGAGGTCACATTTAGACCCCACACAGTGCCCATGGGTGATGGCAAAAAGCTACCAGGAAGGGTGGGATGAGTGACAACTCCTGGAAACCAGACAGTGCAGAGCAGAGAGAAAGAAAGTAACTCCATCTACACCTTTACCAAGACACATGAAATGCACGTACCTGTAACTTGCCTTTCTTCAGACCTCCTCCCGGAAAGATTATCTCCCTTAAAAGTCAACTGCAAAAGAAAATTATCATAAACCTGGCTGCATTTCAAGGGGTTGATGAGATTTTCCTCTCCAGATGACCTACATCAAGGGCACAGAGGAAGAATGTTTCACAGCACTAGGCAGTTTCACAGAAAAGGCACTCTCAATTCCTTGTATGAAAGAGTTACCCAAACTCCAAGTTTTCTGTTGTTACCCAGTACTCATCTTGCTGCTTCCCAGTGAGAGTAAACAACAGGAGGCTTCTATCAGCAGTGTTCTCTAAAGGAGAGGGGAGAGGGGCTCTGCTGCTGGTGTACTATTACCTACCTTGACTAGGAAGCTCAACCAAGACTGACTTTGAGTGTTTATGTGAATCACTCAGAATAACGCTCCCTGTGGGAGTTTCAGCTCATGTTTTAACCCAGCCAGGATCATTTCAGTAAGTCTTGCAAGGTGGAAATAACACAGCTTTTCCATTCAGCATTCCTTTTGCTGTTTAATCTGTTTTATAAGAGCACAGCCGTAATGCCAAAGAAGCTACAAATCTGAAGCAAGAAGCAAATGTGGGAGTATTAAGCAAGACTTGCTGATAGACTGAAATCTCAGGAGAGTTGTGTAACTCTCCTGTGAGCTGGATGATTAGATTTGCTGGTTAATACAAACAAGGACATTTGTGGAAAAGAGAAAAAAAACACAAAACCAAACAGATGGGTGCCTCCCTTTGTGTTATGGCCAAGGAATTACAGATTATTTTAAAGAAAACAGCAGGAACGTTCCATTTTACAGAGCTTTCTCCAGAGAAGAGACCATGGGCACAAAACACAAGGCACATAAACCCATGGTAAATGTCTGTGCTGCTCTTCAGGAAAGCAGGACTATCCAGCTACTACCAGCTACAGGAATGCTGTTTATTCCTTTAAAACTGCATTCCTCTTCTCCCACAAGAACCCTGATTCATTCCACTGCCAAAGGATTATGTAAGCAGTGCTTTTCTTCTCACTTGTTTTCTAGCCCCAGTTTAAGACTGGTTTTGACAGCTATGAAATTGAGTGAAATGTTTCCTCTTCTCCCTGGTGGATACTTGGCCCTTTTTTCTGCCCCTTTGGCCAGGAACTGCAGCTGGCGGCAGGGTGTGCAGGTACCATGCACTGGAGCACAGGGAGGCTGCACATCATCCCCTGGGGCTTTCACCAGCAGCAGCAACTCTTTCTCAGCTGGAGCCATCCAGACAGTGCTCAACCTGCTGGGCAACAATTTATGCTCTTGTCTAAAAGGTGGCCAAAAATCTCATTGGCCTGTGAGCATCTCCTGATCCCGGGTGGGATCACAGACAGGGCTGAGGCTGTGGTGTCAGTGTTGGAGTTGTGGTGTGGCTGGCAGTCAGTGTCTGCAGCTGTGTGCAGGGCCATAAGATTAGGGAGCATCAGGCCTCATAGCATCAAGTTCTGCTGGTCCCAGGGCAGAAGGGAGCATTGAAACTGCAGTGCCAGTGAAACTCACATGTGTGCTCTGTCACTGCAGCTTTGCAGGAACAGGACTCAATCTCCAACCCTCGCTCAGGGGCTGCCAAAACATGTCGGAGCCAAGACATCTGGAGCACTCACGCTGCCTCTAGGCCTCCACCAATGTTCGCCTCAGCAACATCTGCATATGAAAATCCCACTCAGCTGGAGCATGGTTCTTGCATACCTGTTTCATGATTAACTTATTTTCCCAGGCTAGAGAAAGCTTTAGGAATATCTGAAGCACAAGAGAGGGGTTGCCATGAGGTTGAGTTCACATGAGGGGGGTCTAGCAGGAGAGTGTCTTCAGGTACTGCTCCACTGGCTTGGAGCTAAAATAATCAAGTCATCATAAAGAACGTGGACACTGTGTGATCACCAGTGTTTCCTCACAGATGTTGAAATCCCTAGGCAATGTGACAATAAATACTGGGTTGTGGTTTTTTTCCTGGAATACACATGCTTCACAAATATTCTGGAATGCAAATTCCTGTTTAGTTTCTTGGAAGGATATCAGAGTCCCTTTTCCTAAGATACTCAGTGATCTTGTCAGCAAAAAATAACAGTCTCATTAACTAAAAACCTTCCTACCTTGCTGTCCTCCACCTTCCTTCCAGAAAATGTATGTAGGTGCTGAAAAAACTATTATTCACACATTAAATACAATACCAGCACACACAAACTGGTGGGTAAATGTGACTGAAGAGCATGGTTCTGGGGTAGCTCTTGATATTCCTACAGTTATGGGGGAAAAATGGCTTGGAATGAACACAGGAACATGACACCTGATGGATATTAATGCCTTCAGAGCCTAAAGGAACATCACTGCAGCTGGAAGGCAGTAGCGGCATCTCAAAACTCTCCCAAGACCGGTTTCTTGTTGGTTGCTTGTTCTTAAAGGGGAAAGGCAAGAAAGGAGGCAGACTGCTGCAGGCTCCAAGGGAGGTAGAGAGACCCGAGGATTTCACAGCAAGAGTCTGACTGCCTACCTGTGCTCTAGGAAAATACAGGGTAGTCTGGACCCAGCTCAAAGACAAACAGATTACTTGCACTGAATCCAGGTGCACTATGCATTTGCATTATTTTTATACTTTCCCATCACATGCCACCTTCCATGAACACCCTGCTCACTGGGAGAGACTGCAGACCAAGCTCCTTTGCAGGCACTGCAGGTGTGGAGGTACCTACCAGGGGCCTGCACATCCTTGATGTTTGAGCTAGTGCACATCTCTGCAGGAATCTGAGCTGCCAGCTTTTTTAAAACAAAGTTAATATATGAGATCTGAAACAAATATTTATTGTTTTTTAATCTAACAATAAAGGGTTTCATCAAAAGTAAGCTGAAATTAAAAGACCAGGATGACATCAGCCACCACAGTTTCAACCTGTGAAATAACCGAAACCGGCATTTGCGCATGAAAAGTCTGTGGTTGGTAAGCCAGGAGTAACCACAGAAATCTGTGTACAAAGCAGCAGCAATGGTGGCAGACCATGAAACATGCTAGATCTGAATACTTTGATAACTTTCAAAGAGCAAATACATAATTCAGTTTAACTAATGAGTCTGCATGCAGCCTATGAGTATCTAATGGGTTGACACAACAAATGTAATTATTTTGTAAGTTCCTGAGGGCAAGCACAGGTCCCAGCAATCCCACGTCAGGAATAGCTGTACCAAAGGGAATTAATCACAAGACTAGAGGGGCTATGTGGATTCCATGATCTTCTACCTACTTCAGGTCAGAAAACTTCCCTGACCTAATTCACTCCCATTTGAACTGAAACATCACTTTGATTTTGCTGCAGAATATTTAGTGCAGAAGAACCAGCCACAAACCGTAGGATGTTCTCCCACTTTTTAGTTACTTGCATTGAGCTTTTTTTTTTTTTTTTTGCCCTGAGTCTGAATCTCCCAAATCTCATCCTGCAGCCTTTGAATTTCATGATGCCTTACTCTGAGAAGGGGAAGAGCCCTCTACTGCCAAAAGCCTTTTTCCCTCCTAAAGGCTAGGTCCAATCACAGAAGCTGTGTGCTTGCTTGGGGCTGGGAATCCAAAACCCCATGATCTGCTTTGGCTGAGGGTGTGTGTGCAGGAAACCCAGCAGGGTCATGGAGTGAGGGGCTGCTTTGGAGCTTTTCCTAGGCAGGGCTGAGGAACATGGCACAAGCACAGCACACCTGTGAGCAGGGCACTTGGCTGGCATGGAGAGGAAAAGCAGGAACAAGTTCTGCTCCTGGAGAGATTTCATTCAGGGCAGTTTAATGTAGAACAAGTAGACAGAGCTGAGAAGAGCTGTGGGTGGTGTATGACAGGGTGTGGTGGAGGTGGTCTCACTGGGCATGTTGAGGGGGCTCCAGGAACTGCAGTACTCTGCCTGGATTTGGGAGCCTGATCTGCCCTAGGCAGGGACAAGCAGCAGAGATATGTGGTCAGGACAGGAGCAGAACTGCAGGTTCTGGAGGGATCTCTGCAGCACAACAGAGAAGTGCCACATCAATTTAACTGCCTCAAAATTAGGCAATTGCTGAACAAATACCTTTGTAGTCATAAGTGTTGATGGTGTGAGTCTGTGTACACCCCTTCTGGGGCACCTTGTCCTTTTTCCAGATCCAGCCCTGTCTGATTGTGATTAAGTCACTCACATTAAGAGCCATACAAAGAGCTCAGATAATATTTCCAAAATCTTTCCTGTTTGTGGATCCAAGGATCTCGCTCCTTTTGTCACAGGGCTACATGCCAAAATCATCTGTCACTGGCTAATCCCTGCTGTTGCTCCAGGACTTTTCGGGATTACCTGACTTCCTCTGTCACCGATGCTCCAAGTGTGACCAGGGTGTTACCCAGTGCAGTCAGGATGACTGTGATTCACAACACCTGAGAAGTTAGTCCAGAAATGCCTGCCAGCTTTTCAACATGTGCACACACAGGCCATGCAGGGTGGCAGGTGCCTTCCAGGGAGTTAGAGGGACTGTAAGCAGACCTAGAATGTTTTTAACACATGTTCATGGTCCTTCTGGTACCAAGGGTATCCAACATCATCCTGAGGTCTTGTGTTCTGAGATTGACCGTGGATGTAAGTCACACTTTACTCAGTGCCAGGCAGTCGTTCTTATTCTATCTGACCATGGTTACAACCTCTGCGTCAGCTGAAAACTTCATCACTCAGAATCTTATCCAGGCCATGATTTAAAACAAAACAACACAACATTAAACAGTGCAAGACAACACCCAATCCCTACAGAACCTCTCAGGAAAATAATTGCTTAAGAATGGTTTATCTTTTAGTTATTTTAAGACTAGTGTGCTGCACTTACATCAATGTGAAATGGGTTGATTGAACCTTTTTAATCAGTTATTTTCTAGCCAGTGAGTTGCTTACAGAAGCAACAAAATATTTTTATTTTAGCAGTAAAACTTGCAATCTTGTTTTAGAAATATAGTGAGCACAAGTATTTTCCCTAATTGCTACGCTGATTTACAATTATTATTAATATAATTATTTTTTGCTTCTACTATTAAGCTTCTTTAATATTTTATTAGTCTAAACCTTCTTTCTAATCTGCTCTCACTTCTCAGGGAGCAGAACCAAGATGAAAAGCTATCACCATCAGGTCATCTGGTCTACCTGTTTTTAATATTGGCAGAGAATTCATTTTTTACCCACTTATCTTCATATTTCTGCTATCTCAAGACTTAATAAAAATGTAATATTTTTCTTGTCTGTCTTAAAAGAATCAGATACAGAAGAGCAATACCTACCAATTTAAAAATCTGTCAAGTTAAGAGATTCTGTTTACCACCTTCTCTGTTATTTTTGGAATGCAAAGTGTGTCATCACCCCTCCGAGAAATGCACACTTAATCCTTCTCTTCAGCCTGTATGTAACTGGATTATTTACTAAATACTTAAATCTTTTTTCATTTTTGACAATTCAGCTATTTTACACTGATGGAAAATTGTCAGAGGATCAGAACTGGATTCTCAAGAATTATTAAATACCAGTATCATGACTTAACCAGCAAAATATAATGAAAAATATTTACAAGTCTTGAATGTAAAAAACGTAACACTTTCAATGCTTCCTTTTTATTTTGTCTTTATGAACCTTGGATCTTGTTCCTATGCTTTTCTCTACCAGCTGAGAGATAGAAATTTAATTTTATTAGTAAAAAGTTGGTGTTTTTATTTTAGTCATCTGAGTCCAGAAGCAAGGGTCTTAAGAAAATAGATCAACCACCAGGAAACTCAAGAAACTCATGAAACTCAGTATCACTGGCAATGCAGCATCTATCCATGTGATGAAAACTGGGAAGAGCTGTTCTTCCTTTTAAAGTGCACCTTTAGCTGGCCAGCCCTGGAATTCAGCCCGGGTGCCAAACTGGAAGCCTCCCACCTCCAGCCCCTCCTTTGGCTGTTTTTTACAGGTTGTCTGGTGAGCAGTCCAATACCTAAACTGCCTTCACACCTTGCTGCTTCCAGAGCCTAGGACAGGGGACAGGGGAAACTGGACTTTTGTATTTCTACACTGTTGTCTGATGTGGGCCTTCCACCCTGAAGGCGCTCCACAGGTGTAAACTCCTGCTGAGAGTAACTCACAGGATCCCCACCCGGTCCACAGGATCAAGCCTGTCCTAAGTAACCTGCACTGCAAGCGCATGAGAGAAACACGGTCCCTCATCATGGTATAACCAGAGATGTTTATTAAAAGTGTACATAGCTTCTATAATATTTTCACCATTGAGTTAGAATAGCATGAGCCTGGATAGCCAAGAGTATAATTATTAATAAGCTTGCTAACAAGTAATATTCATGATCAATTCCTTAATAGCAGCATCAGACTTTTCTCTCAAAGATAAACACTTATGGAACAGTCCTTTCTACAAACTACTGTGCGCCTGCTACTTGTTACATTTTTACAAACTTTGTTACATCTTTCCTACCTTGACTAAATAGTCTTTTCTAGCTAAATGCTCTTTGTTCTCTCAATTACAAGTTC